>NW_005054330.1:2535350-2580964 GCF_000277835.1 Geospiza fortis | reverse complement strand
ATTCCTGCTTCCCTCCCCTGCTCTTCTAGCAGTATTTTTGTTTTCCTTGTCTCCTTCAGTGAGAGGCTTTCACAGCCTCCTTCCTTTCCTACCTGCATATTTATTCTCTTCAGATGTCCTGCAAATTATTAAAAACAATATAAAACTCAGAGATAAATGTGAAAACAGGGCCCTGTGAAGCTGTCTGATGTGTGCCAAGAAGGAATACAAGACAAGTCCGTTTCCTGAAAATGGGATTTGCAGAGTGGAAATGTCACATCCATAATCACTTTCATGTGGTGGAACTGCTGCTGCCCACCACTAAAATAACAGAGCATCTGTTAAAAAATGTGGGTTTGGTTTTGCTTAAATCCAGCAGGTTGCACTCATTTCAAGAAGTATTAGTTCCTCATTTAAAAGCATGAGTGCAACTGCTCTGGTACCATAAATGTATTAAAAGCAAATGTATGCTCAGCCCAGCTTGAGTGCCACACTGAGCCCTGTTCAGAGCTTGTTTCTGTGAATGGGTTCAGGAACAAGGAGAACATACAGGAGGTGGGTTTGTGTTGGGAGGGCAAGGGAGACCCCTCAGCAAGCAGGGTACTCTCATGATTGATGGGAACTCTTTTGGAGAGCAAGCTGAAAAATAATTACAAATAAAGACTAAAAAAAAAAAAAAAAAGGAGATGGGGGAAGCTAATAACTAAGCAAAGTGTCAGCAATTTTTGTTGTGCTCTGTCAATGCCATGTCTGATCTGCTTGTGCTCTCTGCTACTTTCAATCATCCAGAGACACTTGAAGAGCTGCCCTAATGTGGGATGAGAGTCTCCTTTTGCTGTTGCCTCATGCTTCAAACAGCAGAGGCAATTTGGCAGAGAGGGAAGTGGTGATTCCAAGGCATTTCTAGGAACTCTTGTACTGCCAGGTGGAAAAATAGGTTAGATGTGATGCAGCTGTATCTAGTTCATTCTAATGGAAGAAAATAAACCTTGCATGCAGTGATGAGCTGAAAATGCAAAATTAAATAGAGCACTAATTTTCCAAAGTCTCTGATTAACTTTGTACTGTGCTTGGAAAAAGTCCTACCAGCTTTGATGTCTAGATCAGTCAGCTAGTGAAGGAAATGTGGTCACTTCTTAAACCAACAGACTGGAGTTTTCTATCTCACTCTTGGGATAGTCTTTCCTCAGATCCTGTATTTGATGAGCATCCAAAAAGCTCTGACTTCCCTAGCTTGGAAATACTGTGAGAGGAAAACTTGGGGCTTTTGCTGGGAACCACAAGAATCGTATTTCTGGTAGCTTTGCAGGGAGTTCCAACCATGTCAGCAAGTAAAGACTTGTCTTTATTTTGTTTTTCCCTTGTAAGCTGGGATTGTGGAATTACAACTTTCCCTTTTTCCTTCTCATTTTCTTTTTAAAACCCCAAGTTTAGCATTTTCTCTCTGCTCTGGCTGAATGTTTGGGCCACTTCATATTTCATCCCAGGTGGCTGGCTCTGTTCAAATGTCCTCAGGAGCCCAAGTGATCTTTAACTTGGAATGAACTTCCTATGCTTGGAGGGGAGAAGGGGGAGGTAGCTGGGATGCCATACCTCTCCCCTCTGTGTTTTGAGCAAAGATGTTGGTGTAGCCAGAGTTTTAAAGAGGTCCCTTGGGCAGGATAAATGTGAAGGAGCTGGTGAAGGAGCCTTGAAGCGTTTCCAGCTCTTTGAAGGAAGCACACGTGTGTGTGCATGTGTGCACATAAGATGTTTTTAATTTTGGAGGGGTGAGTGATCCCAAATAAAGCTTGCTGGATTTTCATCCCACTGATGCTATGTTGAGCTCAGATGGCTAAATTTAATCATCCAGGCTGAACAATCTTGGATTCTAAGACTGCATCCATCTCTGTGCAGAAACTATTTGCTTAGCCCTGTGCCTTCTGTGGAATCAGCTGTAGGCTGACCAGATAAGGCTGCTGTGGGATGGGATGCCCATACACTGTCCTGTTCTGGCTCTAGGCATGTGCAGGATTTTGATTTTTAAATAAAGAAGAAAAAAAAAAATCTACCCATAGAGGAGTTCTTTCTTTTCTACTCTTAGAAGTGTTTAAGTAGTGGGGCTATTTTACAGGAAGGGACAAAACATAAAATAACCCTCTGATTCAAATCATGGGATCATAACCAAATATCCTATCTTCACAATGATTTTTTAAAAGGCCTAAGGTCTGCATGAAAAGCTTCTATCCTCACCTCCACTAATTATGCCAATACCAGTTTTTTCCCCCTTCAAGCAAAGACCAAAAAGCCCTTTTACTTGGATAAGGAGTTAATACACATCTGTGCTTGAAAAGACTAATAAATGCAGCACTTCTTCATGTTCAGTCAGTTTGAAATATAGTGGATTATTCCTACGCTTGTTTCTAAAAAGAAGTGGAAGAGTGACATTTTTAAATCTGCCTGAAACTCAAAATACATGTGAGAAATGCACAGAAGTTGAGATGTGCATAAAGCATTAATGAGGGCAAAGTGGGTTATGAACTTTGCACATCATTTCCTTGCAAGCCTGCAGCTGGGTGCCTCTATTAGGTGAGTGCTTTGGCCCCAAGGATGTAGTGGAAATTCAGTGGCTCAGCTGTGAGTCTCCAGTTCCCTTTGCTGAGCTCTGGCTCTGGGTATGCACCACAAGAACTTGCTATTTCTTGGGTATTTTATAAAAGAAAACAAGCTACATTGAATAGGTCCCAAGCCAGAGAATCTGAGATTGTGCTCACAGAGCAATATCAAACATCAAGACAGGATGTTCTCCTTCCCCTTCTTTGAAATAAATACACTTTAAAATAAACAGTCTTTGGGATGCAAGTGAGACAGTGTCCTCTAGGATGTTGCAACCAGCATTAACACAAATGAAGAAAGAGAAGCAAAATCTAAGAACACAAATGGGCTGAGGATTTCCCTGCCCAGGGCCTTGCATCACTTTGTTTCCACTTCTCTTCAGCAGGGCTTGTGTCTTTACAAGCTGAGCCACATGGCCATGTCACCTTCTCTGTCACAGCATCCTCCAGCTTCCCTCTGGGCTCCCAGCACCACCTCAGGCCAGCAGTGCTTCTCTCCTGCAGGCAGGACAGGGATGCTTGAGAAACCAAGCCATGCCTGCTCCCTGTGGTTCAGGCAGAGCCTGGGACCCATCACTGAACAGGCTCTGGGCCAGCTAAAGGCTGCCACAACTTGCCATTCATGGCTTTTTGCAAGACCTCTGCAGGTTTTGAGCATGGGGCTGCTCTGAGCTGCTGCAAGAACTTATCCTGTCCTGGCAAAGTGAGGGGCTTGCTTCTGAGCATGCTTCTGGTCCAGCTCTAGCCTGGTGCCTGGTTTGGGAGTAATTGTGACTAAAGGGTGATAATGATATTATTAAATTAAATAAATCTTATAGAGAGTGGGATTCCCTTGGAAATGTGTTGATTCCCTGACAATGTTCCCACAGGAAGAACGCAGAGGCTCCAGGCCTACATTTGTAGGTGTTGTGTGAGTGGAGAGCAGAGTTAAGAGTTATATTATATATCAGATGGTGATAACTTCTCTTCCCAGTGCATGTTCTTGGGTGGGATTTATGGTAAAATCCCATCTGCCCAAAACAATAATTTTCTCCTTTTTATGCATGGGAATTCTGCTTTTCATCAGTGCCTCCTGCTTCTCAAGAGCTCTTTGATGTACAGAATGCAGTTTGAAGCAGTGACACACTGGCTTTGTGCTGCACCCCTGTGTAACTCAGCAGGGGCTTCTGTGTCTTTGGGAGCTGGTGCTCCTCAGGAAGCAGCTCAGATCTGGTGCCTCACTCAGATCTGGTGTCTGCAGTGAGATTCTGAGCAGGGTCCTGCAGTCACTTCTGGCCACATCTGTTCCAGCCCAGCCCAGCTTTATGTGTAAGAAAACCTCCCTACAACTGCATCACACGTGGGTTTGCTGCAGATGTGCTCCTCAGAGGGCAGCAGGGCATTCTTAGCACCACCAGAGCACCACTTCCACTGTTACCTTTGAGGGACAGCCACAAAGTCCTCCTTGCTCTCCTTAGCCTTGTGTTTCCTGGTGCCTTTCTGTGGCTGAGCAGCAGTTAACTCAAAGCTGATGTCAATATTAACTTCTCAGTCCAAACACCAGCACAGGAGGAGGTAAGTACATGACAATGGGGCATTTTTTAGTCATGGCACAAGATTTAAGCTTTTGAGAGGGCTGTGTAGTGTCAAAGGGGGAAATGCAACAACTTGGCATGTTCTGAAATAGCCAACCATTGTGTCTGTGGCTGAGCAGCAGTAGCTGAGATTTGAGTTACTTCTAAACATACTAAATGCAGTTCCCCAGTTCCCCCAGTACAGAGAGCAGATAGGATTTGTCTGACCACGATGGACTGGAGATTCAGCTCAACACAACTGCTGGAAACATTTGGAATCTCTGGCCAGAGAGGAAAGTACTGAAAAGCAGACAAACAGGACTGGTAATCCCATTCTCCCTGCTCATAATTCACCTAATTGGTGTGGGCATATATCAAGTGTTGTTTTTAAAAAGACAACAACCTATCATTTGCAAAGATTAAAAATGTGCCAAATTTTTTTTTGCATGCATCTGTCAAAAGCTCACAAGTCTGTAGCTTGCTGCAGAAGGGAACATCTGTGTCTAATTGGCAAAACTCAGGGTTCATAATGGGTGATTCAAATGAACAAAACCATTTTGTCATTCATTCAGTTGGGGATTATAAACTAATCAGAAATCCTTCCCCCTCCCCTTCCCTCAGATCTAGCCTGCATTTCCTGTCCCTTGTGGGTTTGGTTTTTCTTTTTTTTTTTACTGATCTCAGAGCAATCTTGAATCTTTTTGGTCTCACAAGCCACAATAAATTAACAATTCCCCCACTGCCACAACCTTTCAGCCCTATTTCTGGAATTCACACATTGCACTTCCTCCTCTGCCCAGATTTGGGGGTGCAGGGCAGCTCTTGGGGTTTTCATTGCAGCTAGCTGGTGGCTCAAGAGGCACCTTGCATCCGAGACTCCTTGGATGTACACAGAATGTGCGAGATATTCCTTCTCAAAGGATGACAATTTGACAGATCTGAGTGAAAGTGAAGGCAGGAAAGGGAGCTTATCCTGAGGGTGGGGGTGATGAATTGGGGGGGGATGCATTTCCCCATTCAGCTCTCTGGTGCTGAATGCCACAGGACCCCCTGATCTGGTGGCTGCAGCTCTGGGGTGTTAACAAAGGCTCCTGGTAGTAGAGGAGGGGCTGCGAACGCCTCCAAGCGCCTTCTCAGTGTCTGAAAAAAGGCAACTGGATCAGCTCACATCTTCCACAAAACAAAATCTCAGCCCTCAATCACTGCTAATTTAAGGAGGCTTGAGCCAATCTGTGATCCTCCCACATCCAGGAGTGCCGCCCTGCGAGAGCAGCAGTGCTGGTGCACATCCTGCCTCCTAAACTGGGCACATATTTTAGGGCAAAAGTTGGGTGGTGTTTACTGTTTCTTGCTCTGCAAATACTTGTTTAAAAGTGAGCTCAGAAGATTCGTGTGGAACAAAGGCAAGACTGCACTGATATGCTGGGATGAAGGGAAGGAATACAAGAGAAGTAACAGAAAATCCCTCTATTCTTCTTTCAAGTGTAAGAGGCATCCTCTCCCTGAGGAGAGGAGCATATTCACTGGAAATCAGCAAGTTTTCAGTAAAATCCAAGTGGCAACAACTGTATCTATAATTCTGATGGGAATTAGTAAATGGATCTAGCTGTTAGGACCTGTAGCCTCTTAAATTGACATAAAGTTTTGCTTGTTTCCCCTGGATTTTTACCATGAATTAACCAATCCAGACCGAACCCCAACCATTTACCTCCTGGAGAAAAGATCAGTAAATTTCTATTAATATGTTTTGGTTTTACATGTGGGACTGCTGAGGCATTAGACAGAGAATAATATGTGTGTGGCAATCAATGTGGTTTCTTTTCCACTTGAGACTTCCAGCCATAATCCAGCCCAGGTGCCTTAAATGAGCAGCCTGTAGTTTATTCCACTGTAATTAACATAAGCTTTGGTTTAGATGACACTTTTACAAGTCAAATATTGGATTCCAAGTTGAATACAGAACACAGTTTCCACCCACGTTACTGTTTTGGTCCTTTTCTGTGGCCATCCTGCATCCACCCTGAAATCCCCCAGAATATCAGCAGCACCTGCTGCAAAACAAAGGTTGTGCCTCATAGAACAGGTCTGGCTTTTTGTTTCTATTTAGGAGCTTGTAACATTTGGTGTTCCTTTTTTTTTTTCTTTCCATTTCAATATGAGCCAAGGGGAGGGACCAAGAGAAAATAAAAATCTGGAGTATTTTGATCTTTGTGGCTTTATATGGACTTCATAAGCTTCGTTTGTTCTACTGCCAAGTTCCTTTGTGTTTAAATAGATAACAGACCAAGACAACTAATCATTTCCAATAAAAAAACCACACCAAACCCAAAGCATTCCCTTTCTTTTCCAATTAATGCTCGTAAACCCATGCTCCTAGACCAGGCTTGTGACCTAAGCACTTCTGGGTTTTTTTCTCTTTCCCGTTTCAAAAACAATTGCTTAAGGCACAGACTGGGCTCTGTGCTCTGCAAATTTATGAAAGAATCTTGAAAAAAGGCTCTGAGAGTGGCTTTGGGAGAAGGTAGTTGTAAATATGATGTGCAAAAGCAGGCTTATGCACCTTTAGAAAAGCACAGCATGGTTTTCATGGCCACCATTTATGGACTTCCTTCCTCCTTGGAGGCTGGAGGCTATTTGTGGAGAAGGAAGAAATAGCAGATTTACATGGAACTGTCACTGTGTTATGTAAAATGCATGTTGGTTGCTGGTTTACTGGTGAGAGCTGATAGCTGCTGTCACTATTTTGAGAGGCTTTGCACTTGAAAAAGAGACAATTTGACCAATCAAAAGCAGCTACATTTTACTGAAGTAAATAAGGCTGAATGTCCTTGAAACAGAAGATGATTTGGTTGGATGAATCATGGGTGATCATCAATGCAAAGGTTCTTTTTTTACATGAAAATGTTTTTGTAATGAAAATAACACAGAGTTTTAAATGCTGTGACACATTTTTCCTTTAGCTTCTTAAGGTTTTTCTCACACAACCAACTGTTTAGGGCAACACATTTGTGTGGTCAAAAAGTTGTATGTTTGCCAACAGCACAAATTATCAGTAGTAGGAAGTGAGAATTATGTGAATTACTTACGTGGGTTATATTTCTCTTGGAGGTTGACCATCCAATATGCACTTCCATAGTCTCTAAGAGTGGCTTCCCACATTAGATTGATGCTTCACAAAAGTAGGAGCTAAGACTTGCACAAGCTTAATGAGTTTCCCTGTCTTGGGGGTATCTTTAACCAGTCTCTGAAGGGAAAGAAAAGAGCTGGACCTTCCATTGGTCTGGCAGGCTGCATCCTGGCTGTAATCTATGGCAAGGTGTAAGATTCTTTGTTTTATTTCCCAGGTGTATTACTCCTGTGGTGCAGTGGTGGAATCAATGGAAAGAGGCCTGATTTTGTCACCAGGTTTTCCAAACAACTACTACCCAGGGACACACTGCGTCTGGCAGTTCTTCATTCCCATGAGGACCCATCTCATCTTGGAAATATTTGACTTTGACATTTTTGAGAGCTCTAGTGAAACTCCAACCCCCTGGGATGGCTTCTCAGCCCCTGCTACAACAGAAAATAAGGACATGCCTTCTCTTGAGGAAAACCTGGGCTTTGCTGTCCACACCACAAAAGCCTCTCTCCAGAGCTCGACGTCGAAGGTGGCTCAGAACCTCAGCAGCACTGGAGACCAGTCAAAGGACCTTGCTGGTCACCTGGATGAGCTTCCAGGAGCCATCTCAAAAAAAAATGAAGCCAAACAAGCATCTGAAGAAAACCAGTGGAAGCAGATGAAGGAACCCAAAGCAATTTCCAAGGCTCAGCCAGAGGAGCTGCCATTCCCCGTGGCTGGTAGTGCCTCAATGCAGAGGCAAAACACCAGTGGCCTGGAAACAGGAGAGGATTTGGAAGGGAAGGTGTTGCTTGCCCACCTAGCTGCTAGTGAGAGAGATGAAGTCACAGCAGAGAGCTGGACTCTTCCCTCAACAGCACTGCCCATGGAAATCTCCTCCAGCCCTCAGTCAGCAGGGGATGTCTGTCCCCATGATGTGTTATACGTTTCCGATCTCATCACGTTTTCCTCTCGCTTCTGTGGCCCAAATTCCCCTGTAAACAAGACCATGGTGTTTGGTTCATCCCTGGAAATGGTCGAGGTCATCATGGAGCTGATCACCACCACGGACCGGGGCCGAGGCTTTGCGATGCTGTTCGAGTACAGGAACATCAGTGACCCCAGCCCTGTGGGTGCTGTGAGGCAGGACAGGAAGGAAAACATGATGCTGCTGGCAGTTGCGACAGGAATTGTTGTCTTTGCTCTTGCTTTGCTCTCTGCCCTCTGCGTAGCCTGCAGGTAAGGTGATGCCAGAGCCTTGGAAGCATGTGATATTGTCCACAGGGAAATGACCAGAAGAGAGTGACATTTCCAGAGAAGAGTGACCTTCCCTTTGCTCTGCTAACTCCTGCTGTCCTCCAAATGTGGTGAAGTGGGTGCAGAGGGAGTCAATGCCCCTCACTGCTCCTGCCCTAGGCTCCTCAGTTTTCTTTCCTACTTCTACAGCTCCTGAACCTCAGATGTATTTTCTTTTTCCTGCAGAAATACCTGAACAGTCAGGACTTTCCTGGGTATTTTTTGTTTCAATGGCAGTGGTGCCTTTGAACCTCAGCTTTTGGCTGATGGACAAAATCAGCAGAGAAAGATCATCCTTCCCTGAGTCTCCTGAGCAGGCTGAGCTGACAGTCACCGCATCTTTTCACAGAGATCCCACAGTTTGGCTCTAACTAACCATCACTAGCACTCTGCAGAAAAGTAAATAATAACCAAAGTATTACCACATAGAATTAAGATTTAAAAATATTTTCCCATCTGTAGCATATTTTATCCAAGAGGCTGTGCAGGAATTCTAAATCCAATGCATTCAGTGTGCTAAGAAGTCATCTGCACATCCCTTTGATGCTGGGGAGGAGCCCAGAGCCATGCTGCAGTAGCTCTCATTGCTCCCAAATGCAATCCAAAGCAATCCAGTCAAATGAGCTGATGGTCAGGCTGGGTTGTGGATTTCCAGGTCCTGATGCTAACTAGTTAAATGCTAACAGTTACACAAGCATGCCTCCATAGTCAATTGCTTTTCTTTTATGTATTTCTTTTCTCTATATCTATCCAAGGAACACTTCTCCGCCCCCCAGCATATGTTTGCATTTTTCTAACTCCCGAGTGAAAACATTTTTGTAGAAACCGTGATTTATTTCTCCCCCTTCCAACAAATTCAAAACAGAGCCCATTCTCCCCAGGTTTTTGTCAAAATAAACACCGTTTTCCAGATGATTTGACTTCCATGAAAACATCAGGTAAACTGAGACAAACAGTGCCCTTTGCATTTTAGCTCTGGCAGAATAAACACGAAATGCAGGCCAATCACACTGGGCACCAGAGAACACGGGCACAGTGGTGAAGCTTAAATATCATCTCTGTGCTGTATATATTGAAATTCCTGCTTCAAGGGTCTGAGCTTTTTGTAGCTGTAAGAGTTAAATTTGCATGTACTACATTTAACTAACCTTTTTGTTTTTAAAGAGCTCGCAGAGCACTAATTTAGACCACAATTTTTTGCTAGCTCTAAAGGAAAAAGTCTGGTGGAAAATGTCTTCCAGATACCAAATACTTTATTTCTATACCCTTGCCAATCTTCAGAAGAGACAGAAACAGGCTCCCTTTGCTATGGCAGCAGTCTGGGCTGATACACATGTTGAGTAGGCTGTTCCTGCTCCAATACCCCTATTTAATTTCACTGTAACAATCCATGAAGCAGAGTATTATTCAACCCAAAAAGTGCACCGGCAATCTGAGGCTCCACTGGCTGAGGTTTCCTCTGCAAAGCCTGTTTAGAAAGTCAGGCCATGCTGCTCACATTCACAGTTTGGCTTTCTGCTTGTTAGATGTTTACAAAATAATGTTCTGCTCTTGCTGACCAACAGGGAAAAACAGTCCACAGGGCTTCAGCCCCACACAGCAATGTTTGTGTGTTCTGGTCACTGGGAACACATCCTACAGGGGTCCCTGTGGCACAGGATTAGGCTTGCTTCTTTTAACTCTGCTATTTATGCCTCTTCATTGCTCTACAACTCTTTTCTTTTGCTGTTTTTATTTTAAAGAAGATGTCTATACCTTAGCAGCTATTGACTGAATAGAATCTACCCCTACTCCTTTAGCCTTCTGACAGGGTGTTTGCTGTCCCAGCCTCCTGTGTTCCTGTATGCTGTCCCTGGGAAGCCTTGATTACACCACTCCATTTTGTATCAGAGCATTTAAGAGAGACCAGGTGGCAGTGATGCCATGACCTGTGCTGAGTTCCCTCACCTGTGTTGCACTGGGAGAGCCTTTTCTCCCTCTTTACTGTGCTAACTGCTGCAAGAGCATTGGTCTCTGGCCCCAGAACCACGGGCACTGGCTGGAGCTTGCCTACAACTGGCAGCTGTGGGTTTTAATGCAGCTCAGAATAAGACTGCTGAGGCCATTAAGCACTAAACTTCTTTTAGATTGAGCCCATCAAGCTCTATTTTATGCTTCTTGTCCTGAATAGGGGCTTGAAATGAGGTGTCAAATGTGTATTAGCCACAGGCTGTCCTCTCTGCAGAAAATGTCAGGGTGGCACGGGGTGGGCTGGGGGAGATGATGCTGCTTTACCAGAGCAGCACGCTCAGAACTGGGAACAGCCCCCTGAGGCACAGGGACACTGTCCTGGCTGGACTGGGCACTGCAGAGGATGCCAAGAGGAGGAACCTGGAAGCTCTTGGCCTTGCCTTCAACTTTCTTTTCTCTTCCTACTTTATTTATTCCTCTGGTATCAGGTTCAGCTGTTGATTTTTTTTCCATTTCTATCTGCTGGTCTTGCTTAGCTAAAAGTAGCAGGCTCAGCCTTGCCAGGAGTAGAAATGGCCTGGGATGGGCTTGGCACCCACTGCCACTCCAGTGCACCAAGTCATCAGCAGTATCTGCTCAGGCTCATTGCATTGAGCAGGGCAAAGCTCTCTGGGGAAACTCCAAGTCTCTGCCACACTGCAGCTTTTGTTTTCTACTTGGGGAGGGAATGAAAGCTTCAGTTGTTAGTTGGCCAATAATTCTAATTACTTTTGGCCATGAAGCCTGGCTCGAGTAATGGGGGATTTTTAATTTTCTTTCCCAAGCCCCAGGAACAACAGATACATCCATCTTATTTAATTTTAATCCTGTCCCATGCAGTCAAACTTTGGCTGTATGGTTGCAACCCATGAATTGCAGCTGCACTTTAGGTCTGCCTAGCCTCCCAACCCTTGGGTGTGCAGTGACTCCATCAAGGCTTCAGTGTTGCCATCTCGCCCCAGCCAAGCTGCCCTGCCAGCCACTGCCTGCTGCCCATCCATCACCTGGGGTGAGAATTTGCCTTTGCAATGACCTGGGTTGCATCCCATCATCTGCATTGTCCCCTGGAGAACCACGGGGCACAGACTACCCTTGTTTCAGTCATTATCAGGTCCACCAGTGCCAGCCTTTCTTTGTGATGTCTTTAAGTCTTATTTGTCCAAAAGTTTATAACTCTAGTTATTTCGTAATCTCAGTTTTAGTAAAAATGTGAAAAAATGGCTAAGAACATGCATGTGTCTCCCTTCAGCCAAGAGGCACGTTCATGCCATCATCATCTGCCACAGCACTGCCTTTTACTGAAACAGTCACACAAATGAGCAGCATCTGATGCTCTCTGCTTGCTAAATATAACCCAGTGTGCAGTGTTAGCTATGCAGATGAAATATTCTGTCTAGCAGGACAAGAGGGATGTCACTGCCCAGACTGAGGGATCTCAGTCCTGCTGTTCAGTCACTGATGTGAAGGAGCAGCTGTCAGGGGGAGCCTGGTGGGACTTGGCACAGGTCTGAGCTCTGCTCCTGCTTTTGCATGAGCAGAGGAAGAAGATGACAGCTTCTTCTCTTCTTCAGCTGGCTTTCCACCACATGAGCATATCATTTTCTCCCCTTGTTTACAGGCCTTGCTGCCTTGAGTCTTGGCAAGTATTTTGGATGCTCATAACCTGCTGGGTTCCCCTCGCAGGATGAGCAGAGCCCAGAACTTTCCTGCTGTGGATCTTTAACTCACTTGAGGGCTTGTTGTTGTTGTTGCTGTCTCTCCTTTCCAGGCAGAGAACGTGCCCCAAAAGGAGCTCATCCAACGCATGCAGTGACCAGGAGGTTAGTGCTAATGGCTTCAGCAATTGCTGTTTCTCTCTTTCATGTTGGCTGTTGCACTGTTTGTCTGACGATGTTTACTGGGGCATGTTCTGAGTTGTAGAACAGGATCCAGAACTCCACTGTCGATATCAATGAGCTCCAGCTGGTGGTGCCAAGCCGGGAGAATGAAAACAACAACCACTCTGTGAGCCGGGAGCAGGCGGGTGAGTGCGGGGCAGCCCCGAGCCCGGGACACTCCATCAGATCCTTCATCAGATCCTTCCCTCCCCACAGCCCTGCCACTGTCCCGCCCGTGCACAGCTGGGCAGCTGCTCCACAGCAGAAAGGCTTTGTTGTGGGCACTGTCCCTGGCTGCTCCCCCTCCCGGGAGGGTAATTCCCCTGGCAAGGAGCTCCCGCAAGCACAGCTCCAGCGCTGCCAGCACAAGCTGTCACAGCACATGGCACTGCAGAGACACTGGGTTAGCAGAGCAAACGTGCTGGGTTCAGGCTGCTACAAACAGCCTACACAGATCCATCAACTGGGGAAGAGATTCACCTGCCCTGGGCCTGACTTTGTCCAGAAAGGAGGGGTTTTACAATGCTCAGGTTGTCTTTGGCCACGCCAGCTCCCAGAGCTCCCTGTTTCTGTGGGTCTGGATGGATGGAGGTGCTTTGGGTGACATTTACCTCACAGTGTCCTTCCAGGAAAAAGCATCCCAGCCAAACCGCAGAGAATGTCACGTGCTGCAATTTTGACTCACAACACATGAACTGCCCCAGTGCCCCCCTTGGTTAGTGGAGGCCAACAGGGAGAGACTTTCTGCTGTGTTGTGACGCACCCTCAGTTTCCCAGTGAACACTCAGCTTTCACAAGGGTATCTCCACAAAAAGCTAATTCTGTACTCTCAGCCACGACAGCTTCCCATCTCCTTGAGGAGGTTGTGGCCAGAGTTCTCCTTGCCTGGACCAGAGAACAGGCCTTGGGGACACATGCAGGCACACATCCCCTCCGTGGAGCATCAGGCTGCCTGTAGGAGCAGATTCACTGGGGTTTAACCAAAAGCTACAGCTCCCAATATTGGCAGGTATGAGTAAATAAAAATAAAGAATGAGTTGACCGAGTTTGTAAGTTTCTGATCTGCAGCACAACCTCATGTGTTTAACACAAGGAATTTCAGTTCATGTCTGTTTTTATTAGAAAGCAGACCCAAGGGTGTTTCTCCTCTCCTCTTTTGTTTTGTTTTTAAAAGCTTGCAGTTTCAGGAGAGCAAACTGTTGACTTGAGTTTTTTCTGGCTGGTGCAACAGCCAGCCAAAGGCTGTTCTAGATTGTCTAGTGAGGGAGGGAGGAGTTGGAAACAGATGTCTTGGACTCTTGCAATCAGTCTTTATTGATTTTCTTCCTTTCTCAGCCACTTCCTGCAGAGGCAGCACGGAACGGTCTCCTCAGGACACTGACCCAGATGTGCCCTCCTCCATCTCTGCAGTGACCACTGAGACTGGGAGTGATGAAGTGTTTATCATTTCTGCTGGACCTGGGACCAGTGGGCTGAGCTTTACCACCTACAGGATACAGGTACATCCCCCAGCATCTCCAGCAGGCTGCAGGATGTCCCTCTTGGACAGCACTTGTCCATTTTTGCCTAATGCCCACTTTCCAGAAAGGCAGGGACTGAACCAGGCCGTTCTCCTACCCCTCAGGCTGAGCTGCCATCAAATGATGTGGACTGTGATCCCCTGAGCCAGTACCTTCCCAGCTTTGGGAAGAGCAAATGCAGAACCCTACTAACAAATAGTGGAGATGTTTGCCAGCAGACAGCAGGAACAACCTGCAGAAATGTTAATTGGCAAAGCTGATGTTCCATTAAAATTACCACCTGTAGCAACTGAAAGACCTGAGTCAGACTTGCTCCTGCCCACCCCTCCAAGTGATCAGGGAAGTTACTCAGCTCCTCAGCTTGGCAGAGAGTGTCTCACCAAGCTGATGGGAAAATTAACAGCTTAGGCTCAAAAAAAAATCAAATACTTCAAGTGAAAGCACTGAGGCCCTCACAGATTCACAGACAGAAACCTGAATTGATTCAGCAGGTTCTCTCTTATTTTGGCTCTTTCCCCTGGGCTCCTGGTCCTTTATTTGTTCAGAAACAGATGATGGCTCAGAGGCCTCGGGTCTGGCTGTCACCTCGTCAAGTTCGAGAAGAGAGACAGAGCAGACAGAGCACATCCATTGCAGGTGTCTGCTAGAGCCTTTCCCAGGTCAATATTCTCTTCTCCAGTGTCCTGTCTCTTTTTTCCAGGATAAAGAGGATAAACAACCAGCACAAGGAACTCACATGCCCAGGACAGGCTGTGTAATACTTCTGTCACAGTTTACAGAACAAAAGCATTCTGTATCCCTGCACTTGATTAGGAAATTAGCCAGGCTGGTCAGGATTTTCCTACCCTGGTGTAAGACACGTGCTGAGCTTTGCCTCCAGCTGGCCACCCTGATGAAGAGAAAAGGGAAAGAAGGAAAAACAACTCTGGAGCCTTCTCTTGCCTGAATGTGACCTTCTGTGGAGCAGGGCACTGGGAGCTGTAGCCAGACTGGGCACCCTTGAACAAACCTGGTCCTTTCCAGAGCAGAGAGCTTCACCTGGTGGCAGCCCCATACACATCCAGCTTCTAGGCAGGAGGGAAAACCATTTTCCTGCCCCCTTTCCCCACTTCAGTCAGAAGGAAAAAATACACACACCCCCCCCCCATTTCTATTCTGACATTGCTTCTGCAATCAACCTTCAGAGAGCATTTATACATAAAAAAATAAAAGAGTGTTAAAACAGTGAAAGTAACCCAAAGAATTAAACACATTATTAAGTCAGAAGGCTTCTCCTCTGTGATGTCCATGCAGCACACAAGTGAGGTAATACTCCCAACCAAATTCCTCAAGGAACCAAGGCTGGAAGCACGGCAGGACCTTTTGAAAAGCCCTGGGTCTTTCCCCACAGCTGAAGACCATCCTTTCCAGGGCTGTGCAAATTGAGCACAGCAGATTAATTACAAACCTGCACTCAAAGGGGTTCTCAGCAGGCCACTTGATACTGAGGGCTCCTGGATGTCAGACGTGTTTACAGTTGAATTTTTAGTGTGTATTTTTAGGGTGTGAAATGCTGCTGGCCAGCCAGCCTCCAGGCCTCACAGAGGATGTGGTGTGTGGCTTTGTGGCCAGCACCAGCCAGTGGGATGAGATATCTGCTGGAGCCCAGCCCGTTCCTTGGCAGGAGCTGAGCAGTTATCCCCTTGTGAAAACATGTGTGAAATCCTGAGCCTTCACAGTACAGTAAATAATGCCAGCAGACTCACCTCATGCAAAATGCTTGACTAGAATTTGTTAAATTATAAGGAGCTTTCATTAAAAAAATTATCTTGACCTTTTCCCTGAGAAATTGTATCTGGCTGCTTGGTCCTGTGCTGCCCACTGAGTGTGAGCCTGAGCTCAGCTGGGTCTGAGCCAGTGATTAACTGGCTTTGCTCTGCAGCTTCTGCTCTGCAGCTTTTCAAACCTATTTGAAGACATCAGTCCTGTGTTATGAGGGGAGAGCTGGGAGAGCAAAAACCCCCTCTGTTTGTGACTGGTGTGAGGAAACAGAGGGTGGGATGGCTTTTGGGGAGATTCCAGGTGTCCTCCAATAGTCATGGCTTGCTAAATCCCCTTTGGTTAAAGGCATCATTCACCCTTTGGCTGACTTATGACCATGATCTCTGAGTTCTGATCAGACACTGCAAGTTTCAGATGCAAAGGTTTGAGTAAAGAGTATGATCATGGAAGTTTAACAAACATTTTCCAAAGTCTAGAAAATACACTGTTCATCTTCCCAGTTACTTGCAGTGTACCTATCTCAAAACCAGACGCTAATTTTTACATCAGTTTGGAGATATTTATAATAATATTAGAATAATAAATCCTAAGACAGCCTGAAGGAGAAGACAGGCAGCTTAAAATTTATAAATAAAAACTGTCCTTTTAAAAAATCTTAGATTAGGAGCTTAATATTGAAACCAACTTATCCAGAGGCTGATGCCTCTCCTGGCTTCCTACTGAGTTTCTTTTTCTGATCTAGTGCTAATTTCTCTCCTCTCTGCCCATCCATTTCCAATATGACACATTCACTAAATAGTTTCTTTGATTTGCAGAAACTGGGGAGATTCAGATTCTCAGAAATATCAAATTACATGTTTCTGGTTTCTCAGGATTTTAAAATCCAGGACACTGTGGGATTTATTTCAGACACTCTTTAAGGACTGTGTAAACTTTGGAAATATGGATTTTTCATTCTTCTCATGACAACCATATTTGCACAGCTGAAAATTAAAAATATGTATAGAGTTGTGTAACAGGAGGCTTAAATAACAGGTGAAGTGTTAGTAAGAATGAAAGGAGGTTCATAGGAATGTCAGGAATTCTCTAACTTTCCTGGCTCTAAGCTTATATCAATATTAAGGACAAAAATTGTGATTTCAAATGCAACATCAGAACTTATGCAGTATGGAAGAGATATTTGTCTATAGTCCATTCCCATGTCTGATGAACTCTGCTCATTCACAGGGCTGGTGACAGCAGTTTAATGTAGTCTCACCTTCTGATGATGCCAATTTCACAGCTGTCTGGATGTCTTGTTCTACTCCTAAAGCATGTTGTCCACCTGAAGAGCATTTTTTATGGGAAATGCAAATCCCCTTGGCTCCAATCCAGTTTTTGTGCTTCTTGTTCTATTCAGCACAGACACTGAGAACAGATCTTTTCCTTTCCCTTTATTTTTCATTACTTTTAATTTTTCCCTTACACAGGATAAAGAGCACCACTTACTTCAGTAGTTTCTCCCAAACTGTGCATTTTTGAGACTTCTGATTCTCTTCCTGCTTGCTTCTGGATTTCTTTCAGTAGGCTCCATCCCCCACCCAGACAGACACACCTGGAGCCTTCCAAGAGCCAAGCAGAGTGGAAGAATTCTGTTTTACACAGTGAAGTTTATGGCTCTGATCTGTCAAATACTTCCAGTAAAATTAAGCTGTAGATATTTCTTATATTTAGTGAGGGTTGTAGGACTATATCTTACCTAACTGAAAGTTCCCCCTTCAGCTTTAAACCCGAAGCTGGGGCAGCAAGGTAAAACTTTCCTCCAGGGAAGCCAGCGAGCTTCAGGCAGCACACTGGAAGAGAAATGATGAGAAGTTGCATTCCTGAGTCCTCTGAGAATGACTGAATCAATCAGTCTCTTGCACCAACAGCCTGTTTCCGAAGTGTTTTAAAAACGTTTTGATGCAAGATGCCTATGAGTGATCTTTATTTACTCTTTTCAGGACAAAAACCTGAAAAGGAGCGTCACAAGCCCGGGCTCTGTGTCTGACTGGCTGAGCTCCCACCCCGCAGCTGCAGGGGCTGCAGAGAAGGGGAACGTGCAGCTGGACAATCCCTGTCCCCGGCAGCGCACCTGGAGCGCCCGCACCTTCCACGACCTCCTGGCTCCCATTCCACAGCTGCAGAAAAAATGGTGCAGCTGGAGCACCAACAGCCCCTTCACAAAGCTGGTTGACAGCAGTGTGAGTCCTGCAGGGAGGGGAGGATGCTGGGGTCTCAGCTCCAGTATTTCCCACTGTTCACTGATTTGAACACATTTTCCCCTTGGCCAGTGCCTCACCTCTCTGTCCTGCAGTGCAAACACATCTCAGTCCATCTTCTTTGGTGCATGGGAAAGTCTCTGCCTAATTATATTGTAATTTAGCTAGGCTTTCCTAAAATATTAAGCAGCTGTATTTTCCAGCAGTTGGCACCTGGTTAAGAAATTATCCCCAGTCCAGAAGAACATTAAAAAATGCCTTCAGACAAGATTATCTCATTGAGTGTTCTGACATGTGCTTTTTTCCCCTGGTTATGCCTTGAATTTATTATAATTGGTGTATTATTATTGCACTGCAAGGAATCTGTAGGTGTCGCAGGGATATCTGGGTCTCACTAACTGTAGTCATCAAACCAACAGTTTGTTACAAAACTAATAAAGGATGTTTCTTCCTTTTTAAGGTAATAACATAGGTTTTTGCTAAAGAATGCATCTTACCTCTAAAATAACCAGGAATTTTAACTTTTAATTCTCTCGGGATCAAAGTTTCGAGAGAGAGCTGCTTTCCATGGCATGTCTGCTAATTTTGTACTATTTTGTGCAGGGTTTTTCTACAGCTGCAAGACCCCAGGGTGTGCCAACCAGGAAGGTAATCTCAGCCACTGAGATAGAGGGAGCATCAGAGACTGTTTACTCTGATTCATCTGCCAGTAATGCCTCGTATCCCCTCACTCTGTCTGCACAGAGGCAGCGAAAGTTAACCTCCTGCAATTTGAAGAAATCCAGATTTGGGAACCCTTATTTTGGATTTTTAGCCAGTTCCCCTGACAGCAAACATATGAGGTCCTTGGATCCCTCAAGACATCTAGGGACAGCATCTCCAGTTAACAGCCAAAGCCCCAAAAATCTTCTAGAGAGCTCCAACCCACTAAAAATCAACCTGGTCAACGGTTCAAAAACAAAGGAGCTTATGGTAGAAACAGACAAAAACAAACCAGTTTTTGTTATTTCTGAAGAAGGGGATGATCAGCAGCCTCTGGTCCTGGCAGAACACCTTAGTCAGTGTGGAGATCACCTGTCAGAGCAAAATGCTGTGTATGCTCCAGCCGAGCCAGAGAAGCAGCCGGTGGTTCTGACTGCGGAGAGGAACAGCTCTGCCCCCTTCACATCGAGCCTTCCCCTGTGGGCTAAATCCCCCACGTCATACAAAGGCCATGGGAAGGCCCCCAGCTCCTCCAGGGACCAGCAGAGCTCAGCAGGCGGGGATGCCAACACTACTGAGCCCTCCCAGAACTGCGACACCCCTGCTGCTCCCACGCTGTGCCAAGCGTCAGTTCAGTGATGAACTGGGAAAGATTGAAACATCAGTTCCCAAACCCAGAGGGAACAGGGACATGAGCAGAGCAGAAGCTGTGCCCAGCAGCTGAGTGTGGCAGTCACATGTGGCAGCTTTGTTGAGAGCAGTCTTTCCTTCCCACCTGTTGGGACTGAGATTACAAGGATACAAACCACAGCATAGCACAGATGCCATCTCCCCTTCAGCTCACTAACCTCATCTCTCTTCTCCTGCATGAGACTTGGAGGTAGTTTGTACAAGAAAGCATCCTCTGAAAAGGTACTTCAGACTGCAGAACCCCTTTTCTGGGATGGGAATGAAGGTAACCTGGGGCAGTCACACCGTGGTTTATATCTGAGATGTAAATCAGTCCCTTGTCCCTGTGGCATCACTTGAGTCTTTCTGTTGGGAGCTCTGAGTTAGCTTCTGTTTATAGCTCTGCCTGTACAATCCAAGCCTTGCCAAGCCAAGGGTAAGAATTCAATCATGCATGTTTGCATACAGTTTTGTAAACTTCATTTTAAGTATTTCATAACTTCTACAGTCTAGCACAAAGCTTACCAAGCATTAGCAACTCTAATATTAAAGAGCAAGATTATCTCATCTCCTAACTCTTTAGAGAAGTGTACAGACAAGCTGAGCAACCCAATACCAGATGCTTGTTCTATTAAAGTCTGATGTAGCTTTATCTTTGTTAGGTCTACATAGGCTTAGAACACCTCAGTCCACTACATTAAATGACTCCTCATGGCAACAGGAGCATGTGTACAAAAACACTGAAATACTAGGAATAGTCTTCAGCATCCAACACTTGGATATTTGCAGCTGCTCTGATCCTACATTCACCAGCTATTTATTGCTGGTAACGCACATTGACTAGAGAACTATTCCCCTTCCTTTAGCAGGCAAGACTTGAAAGACAAAATTAAGGTGGGGCAAACTTTGAGTGCTCACTTTCTTTAGAAAAGAACCCTACATGGCTGTGCCTCCCTGAGTACAAATAGAGGGCATTCAATGGAACACTGAACCAAAGGGAAGCCTGCTAGTCCTATTGCCTTTAATAACCCCATCAGTATTTTAATTTCTTCCTGGTGATATTTTCCATATTTGCAAGAGACTCCTGCATGTTTGTCCCACAATTCAGAATTGTTTTTATTTCTTAAATGAAACAATTCCCTCTGAAGCTGCATTTTGCAGCTGAGACAGCACATTGTTTTAAAGCAATAGTATGTCATAAAACAGGTGCCAGAAAGAAATCTCCTGCACAAGTCTTCCCCTGTATTAACTGCAGTGTGCATCCAGTTATCTTAATCCTTCTCTGTGAAGGCATTTAAGACTGATTGCTGAAATATTTAACTGAATTATTTATGATTTCACCTGCTGTTACAGCTTCCATTTGCCACCATTAATGCCTGAGATATGCAACACAAGACTATAGGTTTTGCCTTATATTTTCTCTGTGTGTTTACATGTCTACCTAGACATAGAAGCTGTGCAGCTGGTAGCAGTGGAAGCAAAAACACATTTGCCCTTTAGCAGTTGACTCAAACATGAACAGCAAACAAGTCTCTGCATTTATTATTTCCAGACTCTGTTCAGTGCCAAAGTCTGGTTCCATGTTGGTTAGTTCTTTTTTGGTGGGTATTTTTTGTTGTTGTTGTTTAAATTAATGCTACTTGATTCAAAGGGAAGAGATTAATATATTTATGGTTTTAAAAATATTTAGAAGTCTTCAGTGCTCTAACAATAACTTCCACTGCATTAAATTCATATACATTGTAATTTAATGTTCTGTTACTTATTACATTTCTAAAGTTTGAAATACTAAAATCTACTTTTGAAAAGTACTTGTGTTCAATTATTGATAATAGTTACATTTGAAGGGCTGGAAAAAGTGGCTTTTTCAATAAAAGCATGTTTAACCACTCATTTCTATGGTGTAACAACACTTAATTTGTTTTGCTGAAAGCCTGAATTGTGCCTCAGAGCCTGTGGGGTACCCCAGTGGTGGCAGAAGAGCAGAAAAGCAAACAATCCTTTTTAGATCCGTCCCAGTTTCTCTGACACTGAAGATGAGGTGGTTGTTTACACCAACTCCTCCATTACCTGTTGTGTAACCAAAGACCAGACTTTGCTCACCAGGTTTGCCCAACTGCTGCCAGAGGAGATTTCTGTGGGAGTTTGTGTTTCCTTTCAGGTCCATCAGTGCCTGCTGCAGCAGCATGTGGGCAATTATTCACAGGGCTGCAGCAGACACCCTGGCTGCAGCATGGACTGTACACACACACACACATATATGTATATATACACACACACGTGGTGAGACAGGCCCTGCTCCTGATGAACACGAAATATTGAACAGTGCTGCTTATTGTCAGAATAAAAATAATTTACCAATTATTTAAAGGTGATGCCTTCTGGCACTAGAAGATGCTGAAGCCCAGTGCCTACAGGTGGGTGCTGCAGGTACCCCAGGAGAGACTTCAGTTCCTGACCTGCCTTTTGAAGTTTTTTTGTTTGATTAGGGCTTTTTTAAATTTTTTTTAGGCAGTTCACTAAAATTAACTGCTAAAAAGGTATTTGTGCTATATTTTGTACCTTCAAAGAATGCATAAAATATTTTCCTCCTCTTACAGCTAAAGCAACTGTTTTGAAGTTCTCATATTCTCTTTCCCCGCCCCCCCCCAGAAACACAAATAACTTCTACCTAAACTCTTCCAAAAAGTCACAGTGCAGAGTTAAGAAACTCTGAAAGCTCTGGGTGGAATAAAGCGCTTTAATACTCTCAGCTGTAAATATTGACTAGGATTAGTTTTTAAATAGTATTACTTATGGCATTTATTTTGTTCCTAACAGCTATTATTACTTTGGAGAGCTATGCTGCCACTTTTAATGACAGAAAACCTCATCCCTCATGCATGGGCTTGGATTCAGTTTTACCCTTGTGCAGTGCAGGGTGTTCTGTGTGATTCTGTGCTCTGTAACCAAGCAGTGAGTGGGATAAGCACTCCAAACACTCACTGAAGAAAGGGGAAAAATCATTCCAATCACAATTGCATGGGGGAAAATGTAAAAAAACCATTATGGAGCTAGCAAAGAGACGTATTCTTTTCAACAAAACTGAGTAATACTCACCTTTATTCTTTTTAAAATGAATTATTCTGGAATATACTAGCCAAACCCTCTAGCCAATGTGTTAGGTAGATTAAATGGGACAAAAATATGTGGCCTTCCCTATTTTTTGACTGTACAAACAGTGGTTCAAAATAAAAGCTTGAAGCTATACACACTGACAAGAATCTGGTGTGCTGAGGTTCTTACTGTCAGGTACTTGAACTGGTTGGGAATGGAGGCTCAAAGGGAAAACAACAGATTTAACATCCAGGTAATGCATCCTAACTTGGAAGATTCAGAATAGCATTTAGCAAGAAAAATCCACTTATAACTTAGTAGAAAAACATGAACTGAAGTTTCCTTTCAGAACTCTAACTTTTTGTTAAGAGCAGTTGGTTGCAACTCTTTCTACTCAGAACTGTTTTGTTGGGGTTTTTTCCCCTCAGGAGGGTGGCACATGAGCCCTAACAAAACACATTTGACTCAAACGGTCCAGTCAGTAGATTTTATTCTAAACAATTAAAGATTAATTTGAATTGCAAGGGAAAAGAAAAGGTAAGTCCTAAGCCAACACTTACCTAATGAAAGCAAGTGAAACTCAGCAGCACTGAAAAGAATACCCAACAGAGACTAAATACAGCTTCAACATATATTCATGGTCTGTCTAGAAATGTCTTTGATGTTAAACCTCATATGGCACACTTAGCATTTTTTATAATTCATTTCCTATGGAAACTAATGAGCTTAAGGGTGAAATTACCTCATTGAAAGTCAAAATGGAAGTGTGAAGAAAAGAAGGATGACCTGGAAAGCAGATTTAGAAGCAATCTTTGCATATTAAGCATTGCTGTGGGAAATAGTATAATTAGTTTTCTTCAGAACTTATTCCTTGGAATTGTATAAGTGGTATTTCAGCTCCCAAACATCATGCAGAAGGAATGTTAGATAAAATAGGTGGAAAAAAAGCAAAATCCTCACATGTTCTTCAAATCAAGATTTTTTTTTTCCTAACTTTCAGTGACTGTTGACTTATTTTTAAGTGGGCAGACCATAAAAAATAAGGCTCCTTTCCAGCAGACTTCTAAGGGGCCATAAGAAACCAGATTTTCAGAGCATAATTTGGAATATGCATTCACTTCCCAAATTCCTAACTCCTTTTACTTGAATCAGCCTATTTCCCTAAGGTCCTGCTGCAGGCTAAACCATCTGCCCTACACAGTTCTACTGAAGACTGGAAATTGGTACCAAATGCATGTGTTTTGTTTGGTGACTGAAAGAGCTAATAATTAACCTTGGACTGTCAAATACCAAGTTTTTCCTGTTAAATACAATCAAAACAGTTTCAGAGTTTAAGCAAAAATTATTCTGTAGAATTCAAGTACCTGAGCCACTCCAAGGGCTCTAGGAGCTGCCAGAGGCCATACATTTGTTCCCTTCAACCCCACCAACATTTTTCTTTTTTCTTTATGCAGAAAGTGCTTGGAAGAGCTTTGGCTGTGCCAGACCTGATCTCTCAATAGTGCATTAATCCCAAAGCAGCAGCTCCCTCAAACTAAATTAGTTACAAGTCATTTGTGGACATAATGGAGTATAAAACATTTAAATCCACCACTGCAAGTGCAAGGCCAGCCAAAATTACCAGTTTTAAAGGCTACCAGCTCATCTTTCTGGTGCACAGAACAACACTCTTTTCACTTTTACAATACTTAACCTGAGTGTGAGTTTCACTTAAATTTAGCTTGACAGCTGGTTGAAGAACAGCAACATAGATTAGCTACAACATTAAAGGGTATCCAGCTTCAAGTATGGGAATGGCAGCAGCACAAAAATCCCGGGATGCTAAACTGCAACTTGAAGCTTAACAACTCTGGCATCACTGTCTTCCACCTCAGATACAACAGGGCAGGCAAGTCCTCCTATTTACTCAGCAAGGCTAAAGTTCTGTGCAGAAAACGTACTAACAGTAGTCATTTGAAACCTTATAATTTATACAATTGTAATAAAGATGAACACAGTATTACAGTAATTTCATCCAGGCTGCTGTTAAATCACATGGTAAAATACTTGTCACTTCAGTGTTTATGGTGTTACAAGAAACTAAAATAGTAACTACCTTCTTTTAAAAAGTAGCAAACTTTTTAATTTGCAAGCATCTTGAAGCCCTCTTACTTCCATTTAATAATCTTTTGCTCTTATGATTTATTATACATCCTGCAGGGATACTGATGATCCTTTGCAGTATCATCTGACACTTTTAAGGAAGTTTGAGAATGACATAAAAACTCATGTCATTTTCAGTTACTCCAAGTTCAGGGATGGTATTTGCTTGTAAAATCTCAACATTCAAATAACTAAAAGCTTCACTGAGTATTAGCAAGTGTTGCATACATCCATTTCTGTGGTGACAGTACATGCCGCAGGAGAAACACAGACAACTTCAGTAGTTTTTTTTCTTTTTTTTTAATTAATAACTTCTTAGTTCAGGAAAAAAAAGTAAACCACAAAAGAGAACTGGAAGAACTACTCTCCACCTTCTTTATAAAAGAACTTTTCTCAAACAGAGATACTATATACCTTGTTCACCACTATGTCAAATCCTATCATAATCACCTTGGTTTCCACATCTATTCTACCACATTTCATGCTCAGCTTCCAAACATCTCTTATAAAGGAGGTGGGGATGTGCTTTAGACAGGTTAAAAATATGCTGCACCTTTAAAGTATTTAAACAATTACACCAAGCATAGTTCATACATTTATCACATTAACTATCACCTGGTAACCATACATTTAAAAAGGTCTAATGTAGAGTATGTAATACCCATGACAGATACTCTTACTTACTTAAGAGCATATAAAGATCAGGATTTATTCACCCTCCCCATCTGCAAGCCAGTTTCTGATCTCTTCCTGGTACAATATAAACGACAAAAAATCCCTTCATTCCATTGCACTACTGCAACCCTATATGCATAGAAAGGCAGATTAATTACCTGTGACAGGGAAAAGGAAGAAGGGTTTAGAAAAAACAATTTGAAGAACATCTACTGCACAGGTACTTTAGATGTTAAGCACATGAGTTCTGCTGTTTGGGTTTTTTCCCCAGATTTTTTTTTCTTATGGTCACACAATACACCCCTACACAAACATAACTTGAGTAAGTGCAAGTTACTCCTGACCAACATAACAACTTCAGCACAAGAGGCTTGAACACCAGCACAGTGACAAGGCTGTGCTGAAAGCCCATCTGGGGTGTGGGAGTGGTGAATGAAAATGTAAAGCACATTTCTGCATATAATGTGCAAAGGCTTGATCTCCACAACTGCACTTAATTTGCTACATGCACAGCCAGAGATGAAATGAGATCAAAACCAGCTGGGAATGGTTGTCCTGAGAAGATACAATAACCATTAAAAAATCTAAACATAAAATACAAATACAGAAGCAACAGAACATTGTTAATACTAAAAGACAGGAACACACTGTTGTTGTTAAAAGAAGTTTCAAGTAATATTCCAGATCCAATTTCAATCCTACTCACAGGAGGAAATGCCCAGAGATTAGGAAGAGAAGTCCACACAAAGTGTACTTTTAATAGCATAAGGGCATGGTCAACAGACCCATCCTTGCAACAGCTATTTTCAAAAATAAAAAATCTAAACAGAAAGACATCATTCTAATTAGCATTCTTATTAAGATGTGCATTACTGGAAATAGTTGCTTAATTCACTGCAACCAGTAGACACGATGTGCTGCATCATTTGTGCTCCATTATAACACAAGATACTGTGTGTACACTTTTTAACATCCAAGTATAAATCCTGCTCATAAAATAAGGCATACTTAAAACAACATGGTCTCTACAGAGGTAACTTTGTATGATTTCTTCTCATTCTGCTTCACTCTTCTAGGTATGATGAGAACAAAATTGGTCCCAGTAGAGGTTTGTCAACATTAGCAACCAGATTATGATCATATCAATTTGTAGGGAAGGGGGAAAGTTAGGATTTCTTTGTTTTTTATGACAGTTGGGACATCTCCTGAATGAGCTCTGCAGAAGGCATGAAAATAAAATCTACATTTCCTATGTCAGTGACACCAGTGTGCCCCTTCATGATCCCTATCTCTATCCCTATCCAGAAATGCCTCCATATTGCTACAATTTGTCCAAATTCACTCATTTTCTGTAAGATTGTTCCTTCCAGTAAAGCTGCTATATTCTGTTTTAAATTATAGCTTTTTCTACATTTTTACCAGTGTATGCATGCTAGAGAACAGCTGCATTGCAGAGGTACATATTTAGCACACGGTATCAAACCAAAAAAGAAATACAAAAAAAATGAACCAGTGTGTCCTACTGGCTGCTCTATGTCAAAAGCACTGTTTGGTCTTCTGATATAAAACACTACAGAAGTAATATTAGCAGATGTCTGTTCTGCTTCAAGTATTACCCCACCTTTAAATGTGATCTTCAATTTTTTGTGCAATTCTTTTTGTAATTTCACGTGAATAAAAACATCAACATGTCTAAACTAAGAAAGGAAACTGTACTATCTCCACTGTAACACTGTACATATGGTAGAAGCTTTAAGTTGAAACAGCTGTTTATTGGATGGATGTTTTTTGAAAGGAATATTAATGTGGTTTCTAGCCCAAATGCAATGGGTAGCAACAAAATATCGGACTACCGCAAAATGCAGTTACAAATATACACTGACAATATTCTTCTTAAATATTAATGGCTCTTGAAATACCCATCAGATACTTTTACAAAACTTCTCTATTTTAAGTCTATCGATTTTTCTTAGTTTCTTCACAAGTAGTGCAAATACACTCCTTATTCTTAGGTCATCCCAAGATATGGCTGGTTTTTGTGAGTGTGGTTTGTTTGTGTTCTTCACTGAAGTGACACAGGGACACTGTAGTCATGAGCATGGTATGCAATGCTTGCTGGACTACCTTGGAAAAAAAAAATCTACCTTATTCATGTACAGCTGTAAAATTCTACAAATTAAAAAGTTTCACATCAGGTTACCTGATGGAAAAGTTAATGATTCCCTGCTATGGGGGAACTGAGCAGATCCCCTGAAACCTTAAACTGTACAAGCAGTGTAATAACAGGCTTTTGTCCCCTCTCTACAGACTACAAGTTTTCAGTTCTTGAATCTTGTTTGCTCACAAATGTGATTGAATTTCCTGAAATAAAGAAAAACATAAGAATATTAAAATGTAACGAAGTTCTCAGAAGTCAGGCAACAAAAGCAATTCAGCATTTTGCACAGGGTATTTTAAACGTTAAACAGTCTAAAGCAGACCATTTACACACTAAAATCTCTTTTCAGAACCTGTTTAGATCATACTTTACTGTCATTTTACATGTAACAGGATTTTCAACATCTCCCCTGCCTAACCCTCATTAGTTTTATTATGCACACAGAAAACCTGTTATTAAAAAGCATTCCTCTATACTTCTGCATACTTCAAACCCAGAAGGCAATTAAAACAGGAATCGGTGATTTAATTTTCCCCTGCAAGGTATTAGTAACTTTTAGTAGACAGCATTACACAAGTCATTAAGAACTAGAAGTAACTAAGCTAATTTTGTATTTCAACATAAGTGCATTCTCTTAGTGGCTTAGAATCTTCTGGAAAGAAAAAAGTTTTTCTCAGCCTGTATTATGTAAGTTTTATGGGAATGGCAAATCTGTCTTCGTGGATTAAAGAGATAACAATTTACTACCAAGCACTTATTCCCACTTCTCAAAAACATTTCACTGTTCACTCCTTGTTTTTCTCTTGCTTGGGCCATGTGGCCCTTCACACACAACTGAAACAGAAGTTGGGGTGTTGAGTGTATCATTAGATGTGGAGGAAATGGTGCAAAGGAGACCCTGAATTTCCCCCTCAGCTGGATTAGATCAAAGATCAGAAAAGCCTTGCTCACATAATCTAACTACTTAGTAGAACAATTTAGCTCAATTAAAAAAACTAAAATATTATCAGGATATAAAGGAGTGGTATGACAGGACTCTTTGCTTTTATGGATTTTAGGAACTAAGTGTAGCAGCCAGTAAAGTTCTAGGAAGGACTAATGCTTGGGGGAAAAAAAGAAAGAAGGAAAAAAAGAAGGGAAAAAACCCCTGAGTCATTTTTATTCTAGATGAAATTATCCACAACATGAACAAAGATGTCTGGTGAGTACTTTGATATTGAATTAACGCTAACATTTCAAAACAAAATCTCCTCTGGGAACACAGACTGTCCTATAATGTGAAGTTACAGATAGCAGTGGTACTTCAAATTACATCTGCAACTTAAATCCAGAATTATTTTTGAAAGCTATTTGGTAAAACCCTTGAATTTGTAAGAGACTGCAGATGAATATTTTACAAGTCTGTCTTATGATCTGCTTGCCTGAGCTGCACAGACTGGTTATTTTCAACCCACAGTACCTGAAATATTAAAGGAATTATGCTAAGTGGGTATGTACATTGCAACATTAGAAAGATACTGCAGAATCTTCTATTCATTAAGGCAATTTCTCAATAAGGGGTAACAGCTCCTCTATCTTAAATTACACTGAGAATTTAGAGAATTATTCATAAGGCAAGAAAGATTTTTCAACCCTCCCTGAAACCAGTTAGTTCTTAGGGAGAAAATTTTTGTTTTGTTTTATGAGTCTTTAATATTTGTCTTACTACATGTGCATATTTTTATAAGAATAAAACTGCATTGGTCATCAGAGGCCTTGATATTTTTACTCAAGAAGCTTGATTTATTTCGGAAGGACATTTCTCTCCAGATACCAGGAGTCCAAGGCTAGTATGAAAACTCTTGACAAGTAGACGGTTAATCTCTTTTCAGGCTCAGTATTTAATTTTTGAGGCATGCCAGATTCCTTGGGTCAGAGATGTAAGACCTAGAACCTCCTCAGGAACCTGCTGTGGCTTATGTTACATGCTCCAAGCTGCTCTTGTTGCTAATTATTCCCACCAATTGATTCCTTCAGTGGAAGCTGCACTTCACTAAAAGAATCCTTCCACCCCAGTGGGTGCAAAAACAGACTCAAGAAGTGTCAGCCATGGGTTACATCAAC
The DNA here is from genome assembly GCF_000277835.1 of Geospiza fortis. NCBI lineage: Eukaryota > Metazoa > Chordata > Aves > Passeriformes > Thraupidae > Geospiza > Geospiza fortis. The sequence goes on along the minus strand of NW_005054330.1, from coordinate 2,551,510 downwards.
TTACAAGTGCTGGCAGTGCCCTGATGCACGGAGGGCTCATTTCAAAGTTGTGTTAAGAACAAAAATGACAAAAAATTCCCCAATGCACACCCAATCCTACTTTATGCTGCAAGTTCTGGCAATTGAAAGGCTGCATTTAGATTGTTGCTGGTTTGGGTTTTTTAAGGAAAACAAGGCAAAACCACCTTGTAAAGTGTACAACTTACATGGCGTGGTGTGCTTTGACCTGAGTTCGACAGTTGCGTCCCCAGTAGCAATCAGGACGTGACGTGACAGTCACTACAAGAAGAGCAAATGAAATGCTGCATTTATTACAAAAGTCATTAAAGTGACCCAGATTATTAAGGCACTGCTAATGGTGGTTACTCATCAGAAACAACACATGACTGGCAAGAAATGACTGTAGAGCTATATTGTTTCACCTTTCTGGGAACAAAGCAAACACTCTGTGAAGGACAAAAAATTAGTTTTTAATGTTAATGCAGAATTATGGTGAAAGTATATGGTTCTCAGTGCTGTCAACTGAAGTTTTACCATTTATTTTAATAGAGATGGACTTGATTAGACACTCTGCATTTGTGTAGATGTATTTCCATACAAAAGAAAAATTATTAATTTGGTTTATGCAGAGTTTGCTGCTTTCCCCCACCTTCACATACATTACAACTCAGCTGTCCAGCACCTGAACTGAAAACCAATGCTAAGGGCAAACCAGGTGCACAATTTTTGCTCATTATGCACAGCAGCACAAGGAGAAATCTCAACAACTTAAGACTGGGAAGCTGTTCCTAATAGCAAGAACTAAGTAATATTTAAAAGCAAACTGTTGGAACAGCTTCTATCCCAAACAAATTTAGGTCTGAATGAGGGACAGTTGCTTGCATGCCATTTTATACTAAAACTGTAAATGCAAAGATTTAGAATCAGTTTATGAAAGCATTCTTGTTCCTAGTTGAGAGCTGGTAAAGTGTTAAATTGTTCAGAAGATGCATCATTCTATGCATTTAAGAGGGAAAAAATTTAATTAAGCAATTGGTTCCTATATTGCTAATTGGTTGACTATATTCTCATTTTACTGAGTTCCTCTTTTCACTCTGCAGATACACTTATTCTACAGATGAGAAACGATACTGAAAGAAAAGGTTCCACCAGGGAGTCTGAAAATAACTATACACAAGCTTAGCAGCTGACAAGTAAAGCAAGGAGCTAAGACATTAGCCCTGCAACAAGATTTGCAATAGGCTACATGAAAGTACCAAAAGAACACCAATACAAAGATAAAACTCATGTTAACTCTTTAAACTACTTTTCCCCTCCTTACTGAGGGGAAAAGTAATTTAAAACAATCCCCACCTGGCAATTCAGCAACAGGAATATTCTGCCTGTACTGGTAGGCAAGTTCTCGAAAGCTGCGAAGGCCACAACAGTAGCAAAGCACTGTGTTCCCAGTAATTCTGTAATCTGGGGAGAAAACCAGTTTGTAAAAATGTAAGGCTTAATAAATCAGGTTTAACTAAAGATCCAGGACTGCACTGGTTCTGTACACAGAACTCCCAACTTCTTGATAACATTGCTGAGTTACATCCAGACAAGGAGTCATGCACGTGCAAACTGAACACAACACATACCTGACAACATAAAAACTCCTCTTTGAAGAGCTAAGAGACTTTCATTTAACATATTTTTCCATGTCAGACCCCTGGATGCCAGGTAATCCTGAAAAGAGCAATTTCAATGTTTAATCTAGAAAAATCTCCAATCTTAAAGAGCAAGCAAGACATTTATTCTCAAATATTTCCAAATTTATCAGTAACTATGTTTTCAGAATGGGTTTATGCTGATGACAAGAAAAAATTAAATACCTGTAACTTAATTAGCATGATACATTCAGACCACCTTCCCCTAAGTATCTTTTTCAGATCTCCACCTTTGCCAAAAGTTTGCAAATAGATTCACTCCAGTCACATTCTCATTCACCTCAAATCAAGATTTCATCCAGTTTACCTAATTTAGGCAACCCTGTTTTAGTATGGGCAAAATATCTTCCATACAAGTTAGTGTGAAATTTAACTTGTCTGGGACAAAACATTTAACAAGCATTGCTTTCCTGGTATGTTTTTATTGAATTATTTTTCTCTTAAATAGTATCTTGGATGATCATTTGGAGCTCATTTAATCAGCCTTTTAGAATCACGTTCTGCAAGTGACACAGTGCTGCCACTGTAAGGATCAGGCAGCACATCACTTCTACTTCATCAGTGAGTACATCTTAAACTTTGTACAGTTGTTATTATCACACACAATGATTTTTAAACATACCTTTAGGATATCTGATTCATAGTGGTTGTTATTCAGGACGCCATCTAAACACTTATCACCAAGATTTATTTCTAATCAGAAAAAAAAGAAGAAGAAAAGTTACTATTTCTTGCCCAAACCCTGTGGCCCTCACACATTTTCTGAAGGTTCTTCTGTTTCCTGAAATAACATGCACAGGCTCATGTGAGCACCAAGTACATGACTGCACTCAACATGTGCTAATGCATGTGATTTGTAACTTCCAGTGGCACAGACAAGATCCTGAGATTTTAAAATTTCAGCTTCAGTCCACAAACACTACCAAGCTGCACAAATCACCAGTGCTAATAAAGCATATTCTATTAGGTCCAAACTGCAGCCAAGCCATTCCAACAGCTCTAATTTACTTTTTTTAAAAGTCATAAAACTTTCAGTTTCAGAAGTCTGCATGTTTAAGAGGGCAAGATTCTTTTCTAATCTGATATCATCGGATGTTCAGCGCTTTTATACTGGTTTGTATGATTCTCTTACTAGACTGAAATACACCATGGTTTTTTGTATTTGGAAAAAGTTGTGCTCAGCAAGTGTAGTTTACCCCAATATTGTATGAAGACACAAAGTTAAATCCTGTCAAAGTTAAGACACATGCCACTTCAATTTTTTGTGTTTGTGATGTGAGGACACAGGCCTTGCTTCTTTTTTTGCATGGTTGTGCTACAGACTAATCTGTTCTTAAGTTATTTAAAGTTCAAGACAGGCAGACGTTATTGCAAAGTGAACAGGCTGATAAGCAAAAAATTACTCCACAGTACCACAGAATGGTGCCAAGCAGCCAAAACACGCCATGCGAGTGCAGCCCCAGTACAAGTGACAGAAGGGCTGCAGACAAACTGTGCCTGTAAAAGAACAAAGAAAACCCCTTGTAAGGACCTGAATACAAAACTCAACAGTTACCATTCTCATAAATCAGCAACAACAGAGTCCTAATAAACTTGGTTTAAAAAAAGTACAACTTTCTCATTTAAAATACATTCTTCAAAGGACTAATAAATTCTTTAAAGGAAGATTCTTGCATGCTGTCACTACAAGCATCCAAGAAGATTCATACAAAAAAACAGTCTTCTAAGTAAATTTAAGTTTAATAATAAATAAGGAGAGAGTTCTGTAGAAAATAAAATAAAAAGTGTACACACATTGCTGAGGAGCAACATGAGGATTCTGTTCACGCTCTGCCCTACGGTCAGGCATTGGCTGAAAGCAGCAGGTGCATATTACATGACTTCCTTGAGCAGGACACACATATTCCTGAACAGCTGGGTGAGTTAAAAAGGAAAAAAAAAAAGATTGAACAATTTACACAATTACAATTTGGATGAGGAATCTTAGTGAATATTAACAAAATAAAAATCTCAAAGTAACAAGCAATCTTTTTACAAAGACTCCATGAAGCAGTAGAAAAACAGAATTCAGACTTCTGAACTGCACAGGTGTGTAAAATATTTCAGTATGTAGAAAAGGTTAAGAACTTTTCAACCATCTCATCAACCATCAGCAATCCATTTTGGACAATCACAGCCAAACGCTGTATTTGCAAAGACATTGGTGGGCAGTTGTTCTCACAGTCCTGTGAGAGGGAGTTTGCTTAGGTCTAACTTAGTTCATTGCTGTAGCACAGCTCATTGCTTAGCTCAGGGGAGGTGGAGATGATATTCAACGAACCCCAGCCATTCTGTGACTCTGCCCTGAGTGTCTGAGTTGCAGTATTTTAGTGCTGCACTGCTGGGGCAATGTGACACTGACCTGCAGGGAAGTTGGCAGAGGTTGATGGAGCATCTCCCAGGGCCTGCATTCCTCCTGCCTCTGTCTCCTGGCCTGTGCCAGGCACAGTTGGAACAGAGTGTCTTCGGTACCCTGGGCACTGTCTGCATACTATATATGGTTGACTGAAAGAACAATGTGAAATTACACCAAACAAATGCAAATACAACTTAGGGCACTATGCTAAACAAGGTTGGTCAGACTCTCAAAGTTTAAATTTCGGATTTCCTCATTCAGTAACAGATGAAAGCTTATGTAATTCAGTACCTAGCTCTGCTGTGGCTGTGACAGATAAAAACTTTGGGTTTTGTAGTGTTCCTCAAGAAGTTTTAAACACAAGGTAAAGTAAAAAAAGGGCAATGTGACTGAAAGAGAGAGGAACAAAGTTGGAATAGTTATCTACAAGAATTCTTCTGTTCCTCTGTAGACATTCAGCAAAAAATGTTTGCTGTTGAAAAGAAAGAGGAGGTATTTTGGTACTTGGGAATCCCTAGAGTCAAGCATCAGCTGCTTTGGTACCATACACCAAGTGAAAACAGCCACATAAGAAACCACAATAATTGCAAACATTCATAGAATCATGGACTGCTTTATCTCCCAATAAGATCTTAGCCAGAAACCTGTCTTTTTTTACTGCACAATTCAACATAGAACTGTTGGTCACAAACTGAATTTTGCTGGATTTCTACGAAGTTCTAATTTCTGCTGATTGCTCAAGGTTCAAAAGGATGGCCAGCAAAACTACCAAGTTAATTACTGTCAAGAATGAACTTAATCTGCAGATTCTGGCAATGACCATGGAAATACTATCAGCAATAAGAGCATTTGTGAAAGTAGCTCAGTTTGTGGGTCTGTGCATTCAAACATAGGCACACAACTTAAAAACAGAGATACCTGATATCTGAGGATTCACTGTCTACATCAGACAATTCCAGTAAATCTTCAGAACTTCCCTCCTCATCTGAAAAGGATCTCCGCACCTTAGGCTGCAACATGTCTTGAGTAATTTTGTTTCTGGCATCCATGTTCCGAACATCCTCTTCATTGCGACATTTATCTGGCAGGAGAACCAAATTCTAATTTCAAGAGAAAATAACACCCCACATCCCTTATCTGCACTCTGCTTTCTTAATACAGTTACCATTATTGTGCTTTCATTTCCATAAGACTTGTTTTTGGATGAGAGAGTTCTAGATCATCTTAAATTCCCCTCTCTGTTAAGGAGGTCCAGTATCAGGCAACTTAAGCTTTGTTTTCAAGGGGCCATAATCAACGTTAATTAAATCCATATTCAAGTATGTTTTTCAAAAGTATCCTTCTCATGATTAAGTAACAAATTAAAATGAAGCATTAGCACAGTTACATTATTAAATCACCTTCCACAGGTTATTATGTCATGTTAAATGCACTTGTTTTCTGACAAGCCATGTCAGAAAGAACAGCAGGGTTAGAAAACACACAGGTATTTTATAGACAACAGTGTGTCCTGACATCAGTTATGCAGCCCATGTGTGAAATCTACCGGATTCTGCCACAGACACTGTTCAACTTGCCTGGATGCTGAATCAGATAAGCTTCAACCAAGTTGTTCAATATGTGATTTTTACAAATACGTTCTACTGGACAACGACAAGTTGGACACAAAGAAGATCTTTCCATCCATCCTGAGTAGCAGGCAGCACAAAAAGTATGCATACAAGGCTGCAGGCTGGAAAACAAAGAAATGGAGTCAAAACACAAATCTTTCATTTTTTTGAGATATATCCATAACTCTGAAAAAACAATTTAGCATTGATTTGACTATCTACATAGGGTCGGAAAAGGAAAATCAAGAGGGCTTGTGAAAATGCTGATTATCCTGACCTCCTCAAACAGCTGTCATTGAATGTCTTGCATTATTACCACATGATTAAAGCTTTTGTCCCTTACGTACCTTACACAGTCATGCAGCAGTTCTTGGCAGATAATGCAAGTTAACGTCTCTTCCATCTTATCTGGTTTCACATTTGATGTTTTTGCATCTTCAGAGCCAATTTTAATTATACATTCACTTGGAGCTGCTGGTGAAAGATTTGGACAAGTATCTTCATCTACAAAGACAGAAGGAGATAGTTTTTAAAGCTTTTTTTAACTTATTTCTATTCAAGTATTAAAAAAATCCCTGAAAGATCTGCACTGATTGACTGTTCACTGGCAACAGTCCCAAAAGAGATTCTTGCTTTACACACCACAGCTTCTGCTACTGAAGACATTATTTCCATGGGACCAGAAATCAAGTAAGTGAGACACAAGAAACAAGCTGAAGGACTGATGACAGCTGTTGTAATTCAGTTTGGAGGGGTAGGGGTGAGGGTTAAGTTGCAGAACACTATAGTATACTAGCCTCCTTTTAGTTTCTTCTTAGCAGGTTCCAAACCTTCCTCCTCCCCTGCTCTTTGAGAATCTGATTCTGCATTTTCTTTGTCAGTGATTTCTGCAGCAATTGCAGAAGCTTCAGCATTCACATCCACCTTTTCATGCTTGTCGTGCAGTGCTCTTACACACATGGATTCCAAAACAGGGAAGGCAGGCACAGGAGTGACAACTGAGGACTGTGATCCTAAAAAACAAAAACAGGAACATGAACATGGCTGCACACAGCTATGGGATGTGTGAAAACAAAAGGTACTCAAACTGATTTGGCACACGCATCAATCCAAACATCTGAATAGGAAAAAGTGGAGCAGAAAAGCGAAGTCTGCATAACTTACTAAACACACTCTGAACCAATCTGCTAATTGGAAAACCTGAGGGAAAAACAACCTATTAGTTGTGTAACCCTACTTAAAATCCCCATTCCTATTTCAACTGAGGAGTATTTATTCTTAAGACTATTATCCACACCAGGTCTTCCTGACAAAGATGCCAGGCCAGGGTTATGCAATACTGATCATACGTAACAGGTTGGGATCACAGCAAAGGGAAAGCTTTGTTTCCATAGAAGCCAATGAGGTCCCAATGAACTGCTGACAAATGCATCCGGGAAATCTCAATTCCTTCACTCATCCATCAGGATTTACCCTGCCTGCCCACAGAGAGAAAGTTAAACTGTACACATCCACCTGATATTTTGAACAGACGCAGACTCGACTGGAGAGGTAGGAGAAGCATTAAAGAGGTTTGATGTAGAAGTAGATGGCTGTGGTTCCTCATAGCAAGACTGAGTAGCTGACAGTGATGAGGTAATTTGGGTCTCATCATTACTTCTTCCTGTACTTGAGGTATCTTTGGTCACACGGTATTGGTTTTCTACATTTACTTCTACAGTTGGAACGGGAGAAAGGAAAGAAAAATATCTTTGTGACAATCAACACATCATGGCTTCAAAATTCCAAGGAATCAAACTCTCTCAAGAGGGTTACATTAGTCATTGGAGCTTAGCTCCTCTCCATGGATCCTGAATTACTTACCTACTGGTTCTTGACTTGCATCTTGTTTTGTGTTTAAGGATTCATAAAGATAAGCAACATCTGAAAGAGATTTTAAAATATTAATTGTGCTCTTGAAACAAAAATTCACTTAATCCCACATAAACAACTTCTATTCACAAGTGGCTGCATCCCTAAAGTGTCTGACAATGGAAGAGGCAAATGAGGGGTCACCTCAATAGTACCATGTTAATACTCCTACTTAGGAGGCAATTAGGAGCAGCACAGCAAGATCTTTTCTTCCCAGGAAACCAGGCAGAGCAGCTTTTGTGTGACGTTTAACTTGTGCCAGCCATGGAACCAGAGGCTTAATCATTTCTTAAACCGAAAATCTGCTCTGTCAGAACAGACTGTATTTTTACTGATACTTGAATCGAAGTTCTTCGAAGAAGCTTATGATTTCTGAGCTCAATTCTTAACCTCTTCAATCAATATTATTTCATTTCTTTGTGAGATACATGAACTCTCAAAAATACAGATTGGGACATGCCCTAAGTTTCAGCCAGAAACTAATTTAGAATCTATTAATAAAACCAACTGGATAATATCCTTTTCTTTTCAATCGTACTTGAATTTAATATTGTTCCAAAAATTCCTCTACCTTGCTACCTTTTTGTCACCTCCAACCACCTACAAGCAAATAGGACTGTCTTAGTTTGCAGCAATCCTTTTTCTGATCAGAATTTAAAATTTTGTCTCCTTCAGTAGAACTTAGAATGGCCAAACAGGCAAGCCCTAAATTTTTCCTCTGTGTTTGAAAATGGAAAAGCTGAAAAAGCAAAACTGGAGGCTTGGTAATTTAACTACTTATTAACCCAAATGGAAATCAGTGATTCAGTTCATTGCCTGGAAAATTCACCCAAGTGATTCATCTAAGTAGCATCAAGTGCAATAGTGCCAGCTCAGAAAGGATTTGTGAGATAAACTCCACAGACAGAAAAATACAGCTTATCATTGCTTCATGTAACATTTACACCAAACAGCATAAATGTGTCTACCTGTAAATAAATTAACAGCAATTTCATAAAGGAAGTATTTAAACAGTGAGTATGTATCTGGAATTTTAAAATTAACAGTTTGTATGTTTATTACTGCATGAAAACTGTAAATACAGCATTGTTCCAAGTTTACCAATTCTACTTTCACTGTAGGGTTTTCCCCATCTCCCCCCCCACCCCTTTTGCCTCTTCCTCTTTAAAACAAAAAAGCCAACCTACATACACAAAAAACCTACACACACAAAACAAAAAGCTTTTGCAGCCTTTCCTGCTGCTGCTAAAAACTGCTTCACTGGGATATATAAAGTATCACTAACTACCCCAGCAATTTGACTTCTAAAAGAAGCACTGGACATGTGATTAGAACCTCATTACTTACCATTCCATGCATTAGCTCTACCAAAATTACTTCTAGGCACATTTAAATTTCAGACAGTTGCTCAGATTTGTCTCTGTAAAAACTGGCACATCCATGACCTCTTCTCTAGAGACTTGTTTTTAAACACATTTCTCTTTAAAGCAGAACTACTCAATTTTATTATACTGATATTTCTTTTCCCTCATGACTCAAAAGAAAATGACTAAGCACACCATTTAAAAAGTATTATTCACTTACTGTTCTCTGGCTCATTTTTTCTGTAAACAACATAGATCACATCCCCAGTCTGTAATGGGTATGTCTGCTTCTTAACCACTTTCAGTTTATTAATTACTGTTCCATTAGTACTGTAAAGAGAACAGATAACTTAGCATAAATGTTTTTATAATCACACGGGAGAAGGAAGGGAAAACACAAGATACATTTAAATACTGGCTGCCCCCTAAAAATGTAAGTGGACTTAAAATATTTTTTTTTAAAAAGGAAGTTTAGCAACAAAAAGTTTCTCTCAAAGACAGAAATGCAGAGCTACTGGAACTTCAACGCTCATTTGCACTACTGGTGAAGAGATAGCAGTTGACAGACAAAAGACCCCTGATATTTGGCTAATGTCTCCAAATAATGAGATGATTGTTTCTGTACTCTCCACCCTTTAAGTATAAAACCAAAAGGACAATATGAGTTCTATTCAAAAAGTTCCAGGCTCTGTTTTCCATTTAATACTGGAAATCTCCTGAGATGTTCTGTGACAAAGGAACTTCTCCTGTATTCCTGTACAGTCAGGGATGTCATGTAGTGTTGATTTTTTTGCTCCCTCTTCCTTCAAAAAGGAAAAAAACCTAAAATTGTGAGTTCACTTGGATTGTTTGCAACTTGAAAGTGAGAAGTTAACAAGGTGAAAAAAAGTGATATATAATGAAAGATGAATTGGAATGAATTATTTTGATATTGATAAAAAATTAAATACTTGTAGAAGAAATTAAACTAGGGAAAATGAAAATGCAGAGCATTGCTGATTAATTTCTTTATCCCCTTAACTATGGGTGATGTTGTATACACAAGCCATTAATGTTTTATTATAAAGTCAAGTTATTCAAGTACTGAATAATTCCAGCTCACTTGCAGTAAGCATCCTTCAGGGCTGCAGCCCTCTCGAATTTCAGACTTCTGCCACTCAAAATCTCAGCAATTGGTACCAAATATGAATGAACAGAAAATACCTGCTTTTCCTCCTCTGCAGAGCAGCTGCAAGAAATAACAGCAAAGCTGTGCTGCCACCTCCTGGAGGCACGGCCCGTGCCCAGGGCACTGTGGACTGTCCCTCACTGCAGGGGAGTTTTTTGGAAATAAGCACCTTCCCCCTTGTCTTTTCTAACACAAAAGTATGAATTAAAAGTCCAAAAGGAAAACCAAGCCCTTTGGAAGCACTACAGCAAGTCGTGATCAAGGTATTATTTCTTGGTCTTGCTGCTGCAGCTGCTTCCACAGTCTCTGCGGCTGAATCAACTAATCCAACATAAATGAGATGCTACTTTAAACTTTCAAGAAATGAAAAAAAATTTTGGGCCGCACTGATGAAACTTCAAGCTTCTCTTACAAGCAAGAAAACCACTCATAGCTTATCCTTTTCCCCTCAGGCATACAGGTGGTGACTAGGCTGAAAGACATAAGCACTAAAGAACCAGCAGAACAGAGAAATCACAAAATGATTACCAAAGGTTAACAATTAAGAGGAAAACAGAATTTCAGTCCCTCTGTTAAAAACAACACTGATTTTTTACTTCATACTGATGGTAGTGATAACATTTAAAAAGATTATGTTGAAGCAAAAATTGTATCTCCTTCAATTGCCAAATAGTTTGCACCAACCTCTGAAACCTGTCAGAGGTCCTTTAACAAAACCAGGAAACATCAAATTTGAACCTCCTCAGTTTTCCAGAAGGCATCTCCCATCTGCCCCAAGTGTTCTAGACCTTCTTTTATAATAAATCAGCTACATTCAAGTAACAAGATTTGTCTTTTACTGAATTTTAACTTCTACAGGCAATTCCTAGCCCCAACATTTCACTAAACATGGGGGGGGGAGGGGGGGGAAATGTCACAATAATGTATTTTGTGAAGTAACTCTGTCATGACTGCCAAGTTCCAAGATTATTCTGGGGAACAATAACACAAGGTATTTTTGGGGAAACGAAAAAGCCCAAAATATCACACATCTAGTAACCACTCAGGCTTGGTTTCACAAAGCAAGATGCAGAAATAGCTATGCAAGATCCTATTCATCAAACTGACCACAGACAGCCAAATCTTCTCAGTTCTGTAGTTACACAGACTTCAATGAGAGCTGACTAATGAATTATTTGGCACACATGGACCCAAATGAAATGGGAATAAATGGATATCACTTGACACAGAAAATCATAAGCTTTTCTTCAATGCATTAATAAATGAAAGCAGTTGTATTTATCTCTCAGCCAACAACCAAAGGGAAAAAATTATTCAGCGATCCCAGATAATTGTATCAGCCTTTCACTTCCAATTCCAGGCTTTAGCATGAGGCTTTTAACAGATATGGTGACATTCCAGATTAATGTTGTGAGTAGACACACATGATAAATTATGACATTTATACATTCTTCTATGTTTCAAATTAAGCTCCCTATAAAATAAGTAGAAAGTACAATGAGAATCCCAAATATGAAGGCCATTCATTAGGACTAGATATTGAACTGATGCCAACTGGCTGTACCATTTTTCAAGTGGAGAAGAAAAACAGTACTATCAGATATAAAATGTGTTGTCAAACTATGTCACAAAATGTTCCAATGTCACTTTTTTAATCAGTGAATGAAAAAAGCCAGGCCTTGACTCAATTCCAATGTGGTTGGTGACTCTACAGTTTCATTAATGAACCATAAATTCTGTTTACTTCCCAATCCCATCTGCTGCGCAGAATTGATATGAACAGCTTCACTCAGAACAGGGCTACTTTTGAAGTAGATGAATGATCTTTGTGTTGTAAGAAACTTTCATATCCTTCCAAGAAAAATGCCAGACTAAAAATTTCTAATATTTATTTGCATCCATCCAGGAAAAGAATGTAGTTTATGTTAAAGCTTCTGGCTTAACAGTTATCTGGTATTGAAGTGCATATAATCCTGAACACACTGTAAACTGAAATGAGTTTTGAATTCTATTAAGGTACAGAATCCCTTCTGTACTGTAATTCTCCACTCCCTCAGTGTTCATAGACATAGTTTTGACTGGAGGGTGAGGAGAATTCAGTAGCAGAAGGGACACCAGCAACAACTGCAGATCAACCTCTGATTTACCCACAAAAAGGGAGTATCTGCTTGCCTGTCATATGAGTATCAGCCTTGTCTAAATAGTTTTCTGATCAGAAACATCACCTACTACCTAGCATCTTAAAAGGAAAAAGCCTACAAAATAACAAGAAATTACACTAGCTGCCTTTAAAATTTCTTTTGCAAAATGGAGAATCTTAGGACTGCTTTTACTGGGAGAAATCCAACTGCTGCCTCCACTGTGTTAGGTCAGCTTGTACAATTTGTTTTCTTTCAAGCAGTATAAAGCAACTACTGCATGGTTTGGAAAATAAAGCAGAAACATATCCAAAAAGAGGGCGAGTCTGAGTATCTTATTTTACTATTTGCTAACTCTTGGCTTTTGTTACTTTTAAACTTTTATTTACTCAATAATTTTGAATGCTCTACATATTTTCTTTCACTTGCAAATTTTGGGTAATTCTTTTAAAGTACATTCAAGAACACATTATGCTATCAGAAGACAAAATGTTGGCTGTCTACATATATTTGATTATATTCTTTGGATTAGACACAACAGAGAAACAAAGTCCACTCAGTTTGACTGTCCCACACTCACTCCCTCCTTCAATGCATTCCTCTTCACCAGAAAAATCTGAGCTTGACCACAGCAATGTTTCCAAATTATTTTCCACTTCAGAGAAGAAAAAGCTGACCTTGCAGTATTTTTCTGTGACTCTGAGCATCTGTACTGCCAACTCAAACATTCAAGAACCATCTTCCTTCAGCCTGATGTTTTTGGGACTCATCTACTATTTGGCACAAACATTGGAAGACCCAGAAGAACCAGCAGGGTTTTCTGCAAGCAGTCATATCAAACCTGTTTGGCTTCTTGATTCAGCAATTGGCAGCCACACTTCAACTCACAAGAGGGAGAGGACTCCAGGGATTTACTCTTTGTTAGATACACAGAAGTGTAACAGGCACAAGCAGCTCCCTGGCAATGCTCCATGGTGCAGCCTTTCTGTTACACTACCTTGTTACAAGCCTCACCTTTTCATGAATATGCCATACACAAAATTAACTTTAATTTGGCTCTGCTAGTTTTCAGCTGGCTGCACCTTCTGCCTCAGGGGGTGGGTAAGGGAAAAAATAGGCAGGAATGTTTCTGCATCATGCACAATTTATTTAGCTCGTTCTGTCATAACATGGGTTTAAACCAATTCTACCAAGGACAGTTTGTCAGGTGAGATTTATAGCTACACTCTGAGGCTGCCATGATAGGCAAACATGGTTTGGTTTGTTGTTTGGAACATCCTGAAATTTAGGACTATACAGGAGAATGACAACTATAAACCTTTCCCAGACATCCCAGGAAATCTTTTTTCCCCAAAAATTTAGCATTCTGTCCCACAGTTTCTGGGAGTATAAACCCTGCAGGAATCTATCCTGGATCTTTCTCTAATTACAACCTTGAAGAGGAGAGGGAATACACCCTTATCAGGTTTGCAGATGACAACAAAGCAGGGGCAGAGCTGCCCTCAGGGGCACTCTGGCAGGCCAGCAGAATGTGCCCACGATGTACAAAGATAAAGAGGAAAGCTTCACATTTGAGGTTGTGAAGGGATATCATGTTCAATCCCTGTTTCAACCCTGAAGGCAATTAAATAGGTTATTATGGTAGCTCAGGGTTAGTATAAACTGCTGAGCTTTTGACAAAAGTCCCTCCAAGAACATTGAGAAACCAACCTTGTATCTTCCAATGACACTTGACCAGACTCTTCATCCACTATGATTTTACAGTGATCTCCAGACACCAACTTGTTGCCAGGGAAAGACAAGTCACAGCCTTAAAAAGAAAGATTTTCCAGCAAGCTTAAAAATACACATTACACAGTCAGATCAGCATTCCACATGGCTATAAATGCAACATAAACTGAGTCATGTACATCTGCAATAGTTCAAAACTCCTGCTGTCACACAGGCAGCAACACAGCCTTGTGTGAGACACATAAATACAAGTGGTGAGATAGCCCCATGTGCTGATATAGCCATTTCAACCATGTGAAGATGTTTCAGTTCCCTTTTCCCCTCAGTCCTAGCCCTCAAAGATGGAAATCAAATCACAATTACTCTGTTCTACTGTGCTACAGAAATATCCACATATATCTGAGGTGCTCAATTTAACTCCTAAAGGCCCACATGTCACAGCACTCAGCTCTTTTTCCACATCATTGTAATGCTGTTTAATTGGATTTAACTTCTGTTTTATTCTGGTGTATTGGAGGGAAGTAGTAAGAACAAATAACTGATTTAAAAAATACGTAAAAATTATTAGCACTGTTCTATCTTACAGTCTTTTGTTTGTTTTTAAACAGGAAAGTTTTCCTAATCTCTGTTGACAACATTAACATTATTATGTTAACAAAGCTGAAGAGAATTACAATCCAGGACTAAGATTTAGGGATACAAAGGAGAAGTGTCACGACGATGTGATAAAAACCTTCCTACCTCCAACTCAAGGGCTCTGAGAAAATCTAGTCTTTTTACCTCACTTTAACATTGAATATTCAAGACAACACTCAAGGTTCTCCACTGATCTCTCACAAAGGACTCAAAGCACTAAAAGCTTACACCAAAGCTATAATTAACAACCACGATTCCCCTCCACCTATTCACACTGCGAGTGAACTGATCACAACAGATCCAGCAGGAAAGCAGCAAGCACTACCTCATACTGCTTATAAAGTCACAATTTGGTATTCTAGTAACCACCCCCATTAGCAAACAGCTATTGAAAGCTGTTTGCTACTGAACAAGAAAGAATTCACCTTTTTTCTGCCAGACAACCCTCAAACAGTCATCAGCTTAAAGAATTTACCCACAGCTTAATGATAAGCAATCTCAATAGATATCACCAACTGCAAATTTGCAAAACATTTTTCCTACAAGACACTGCCTTTCTCAGAGAGCTACAGCATCTGGTGTTTGCTCACAACTATTTACAGGAAGTGACTGATCAGCCAAACAGCTTGAACTGATGAACAGGAAAAAGAAAATTAGCACTGTCAAGGCAGCATAAAAGAAAGTTAAAACACTTCAGTCCTTGTTTCAAACACAGTGAGCATGAAATGCTTTAAAACAAAGGCAAGTAGTACAAGTCCTAGACTCTGGGAATAAAGCTTTCAAATCGACTCTCAGAGAAACTTTCAGTACTTGTTGGCAGTCTTTATAAGGCCAGACGAATTAAGGGCTTTTATGTGGGTGTTTTCTTCTCTGTGAAGCCGAAGCATTTTGCATTGCAGTTCCAACTTATTTTAACCACAGAAACGAAACTGGAACGTAAACAAGACTGAAGCACAGAAACTTCTGAATCAACAACTGGGTTTCCTTATTTACACAAACTGCCACAGACTACCTAAAAAGGCACACTGACTTTAAAACGTGTCACAAGTTACTGAAAAAGAAAAGGTCAGCATAAAACTACTTATTCACACAGCTGAGGTAAACTGGGAATTCAGGGGGGCCTGGCAAGCACCTCCAACAGCTGGAAGCACCAAACCCAACTAGTTTCAGTCCCGCTCCCAGCGCTGTGAAGGCCGGGAGCGGGATGGCTGCTGTCCCCGAACACCGCCCCAGGCCAGCGCAGCGCGCCCCTGCCCCACCTTTCTTCCGCCCAATGGTCCATTCTCTTTTCAGCAGCAGGACGTGCGGCTCTGCCTCATCAGCACCCAGCCGGATCAGCTTCCCCCAGGGCTGCGGCTGCTGCTGGCTCTGCTCGCCTCCTTCCGACTGCTCCATTTGGATTCACATCTGACAAAAACAAACAAAGCGAACCCAAACCCCATGACCACAAGGCACCCGGGGCGGCACAGCGCTCCCTGGCACCCCCGGGGCCGGGCCCGGCGCGCCGCTG
>NW_005054330.1:2533047-2535052 GCF_000277835.1 Geospiza fortis | reverse complement strand
GCCGCCGAGCCGCGCCGGGCCGGCCGGAGCGCCGCCGCTTCCGGTGAGGCCGCGCCGCGCGCCGCCCGTAGGGAAAAGCAGGGATGCGGAGGGGCTGAGAAGCGGTGACGCCCCGGCGGCCATCTTGGATATGGGCAGAAACCTCAGGTGTGGGCGGGACAGGCCGCGCGCCGCCATCTTTGTTACGGGCAGATGGCTGCCTCGCTGTGGCCCTGTGCGCTAGAAGCCGGCTGAGGTGGTTTCAGCGGTCTCATCCACAAAGAAATTGTTATAGTTTAACTCTTGGATGTTGAACAGGCATTGGTTTAACATCAGTGGCTAAATAAACAACACACGCTGCTGTTCCAGGGCCAGGCTTTCAAAAGCAAGCTCGGACTGAGGCAGGATCAGTGCCCAATGAGGAAGGGGTCATGAGCGCAGGGGCCACCACCAGTTTTGCTCAGAAGACTCTTACAGGGTAAACCCTGGAATTATCGGGGACAAGAGCAGGGGACAAAGCTTTCCGAACCTGTCTCTTTGTGGTTACATCGACCACCTCATTGCCATGTCGGCCAATTGGTGGTCCTTTGCGTAAAACAGTACGACTGCCGTGCAATTGTTAATCTGCTCATTTTTACAGGTTTTGTTCCTTTTGGTGGGACTTTTGCCGAGAGTTCCAGGCACACTGCAGCTGCAAAGGCATCCCATGGGATACACAAAACTGCCACAACGTGGCTTCTTCCTTGGAACCAGCCTAAGCCTTGGGCTGCTTTCAGTGCTCGACTTTTCAGATTTTGCTTTTTTTTCTCTCCTTGGAGCCATACAGTTCCTCTTGGCCATTGAAGTTTCGTAGTAACACCAGCCTGTGCAAGACTTCTGTACGGGGCCACTGCTAGAAACAAAAGTATTCAAATATTGCAATGTTTGGATCTGTACTTCTAATGGATACCTAACATAATATTCTTCCTCTTGCAATCACGTGATCCCCAGGTGAGGAAAAAGATACAAGCACACATTAGTCAAAATTGATGCATGTACTTAAGAGCTTTTTGTCATTGACCTGAGTTTTTAACTCTTACCTTAGTAATAATATTGTGAAAAAAATTGTTCTTTGAGACCTTAATGTGTACATCCCTCAAAAGGATTTGTCAGTCTCCCTGCTTGCTTTCAACTTTGTCCTCACTGAGGAATAGAGCCTTTTATACATTTGAAGGGAGGCACATCAATGGAAGTTGCAATCACTCAAAAGCATTGTCATACTGCTTCATTTTTATTACTGCTCACAGTGACTGGTAATTGTTATCTCTGAGTGGCAGAGGAAAATACCAGCACATGGGAGATGCAACTAACAACCCAACAACCAAATCTTTTGTGTAAACTGTAGCATTAGCTAAGAGAAGAAGTTGTTTTGTTATATTGTGGCATTGAGAAGACATATTTTCCAAATAGTCCTGCCAAGAGATCCCTCTGCAATCATACCAAGGAATTACTGCACCTTGGTGATAGCACAAAGCAAGCACACGATTGGTTCAGCTCCTGCAGCTCTCCCACAGTATCCATGTAAAAAGACAGCAAGTGAAACATACAGCTAGCTTAATGAGTCCTGTGTGGATAGGAGACTCAATTAAAATTAAATTATACAACAAATTAGGTTTTAAATGCTGCACTGCTTAGCCAGCCAGACAAATAATAATTAGAGATGTACTGATCTGCTGTGTGCAGTTGACTGCTGTAACTGCTCTCCATGTACACTCTCCACACTTCCCTCCCAGCTCAGGGTAGTTTTATACCACATTCCAAATAATCTATCTCTCAACAGCCCCATTTTGTACTTGTCACCCTCCAGAGCTGGGCAGAATGGAGAGGATCTCTTTATAGAGATCGCCTTTCCCATCTGTTCCCTCAGTTAAGGTTTGTTTAGCAATATACCTCCCTCACTTCTTTGTTCCTAGCTTTGTTCAAGCTCATTCTAGATGCAATGAGTTTTCAGTCTCTGAACTGTGTAGGTACACATATACCAGGAGAA
>NW_005054330.1:2522877-2533037 GCF_000277835.1 Geospiza fortis | reverse complement strand
TAGTGATACACAAGCAAGCAGTTTGAAAATACCCCATCGTGGATGGAGGGGTACAAGCTAGAAACTGTCACCTCTGATACTGGTTCTAGCAAAAGAAATTTAGGACATCCTTACAAAGTACAATATAAAAAGGAGTTCAGTTGAAAAGGACCTGAAGGCAGCTACTCAAATCCTACTGTAAATGTTCAAATGCATTTGTATTGCATTAATATTTGAAGCTCTCTATCACCCTGAAGATAATATTCAGAAAGACTGGTGCTATTTAATTTTCTCCTCAATTTTTTTTTTCACCTCTGGAGAAAGCAATATCAAATTCTTAATATCAGATCTGGAGAAAGCAACTTGGAAAATGTATTTCATGATTAAACTAATAACTATGTGTTCTGCATGGAAAATAAAGTATTTAAAATCATCCTAAACCAGCAAGAGTAATGCTATCCCACAGCCATGTTTTCTGACCACTGGCTGCTTGTCTGTAGGTAAGGAAAAAACAATTTTTTAGTGCAAAAGAAAACATACCAAGGACATGCTTTTACTCAAGCATTTTCCCAAATTCTGATAGCCCAGTCCTGCAGATAATCTATGCTCCTGCTATGCTGTAAATGAGAATACACTATTAACATGAAGGGTTTTCCCAGTCAGGCAGCCAGCCCCAGATTTCTTCCTTATTTTGTGGTAGAGAAAGGAAGGCAGCCAGAGACATCACATGAAAAGGAAAGAAGAAAAGTGTCACTTATATGTCCTTTTTCTTATGCTTTTCATCCAGATATCCATTACTGACCACTGCTACTGTTTGGGACACTTTCAGAGTGAGGACAACCAGCATGGAATTACCCATGAATTACCAAGTTAAGCAGCAATGAGTCTAAGTACCTCCAAAGGAAGGATTCCCTGGGAAATTAAGAAGAACTTCCAGGAAAGCAAACAAAACCAACACACCAAAATCATGCACAGGGGAGCTAATGCAGGAAGCAGGATGCAATGCAGTTCACAGGGAGAAGATACTCTCAGCAGGGACCACAGGTGAATTTTGTTGCTGGGGGAGAAGGAGCAATGAGGAGAGGCTGGTCTGTGCCAAACTGGCAAACAGAGATCAAAAATAATGCAACTGTTGTTCACACTTCCCCAGTGAGCTTCACTGGATGCAGCACAGATCAACACTCCCAGTTGTCTTTGAAACCACTTTGTAAATGCAGCCAGGTATTTCCCAAAGAGAGCTAATAATAATAATAATTTTAAAAAAACCTTATTGACACTTAGAAATTGCTAACAACTATTTTGTTACATTCAAATGGAATTTTAAAGTTGTATAAATACATCTTTTGGTATTATTTATTCCCTTCTTCTCCCCAGGCTGGTGGGGGAAAGCAGTTCAAATTCTTGCCTTTGGCACTTTTTAGTTTCCAAACATCAAACTCTGTAGGTAGCTTGCAAGCCCCAGCAGATGGTCTCTTCTGTCTAATAAAGAAAGCAATTCCACTTGATTTGAAAAATTGAACTGTTCCTAATAGCCTTAGGATTTCCAAGGGTTTGGGGTTTTTTGCAGATCCAGGCTCAGCCCTACAGTAAAGTCTTCCCCCATCTTACCTGGCAGGAGCCCACCCTAGCCACAAACATATGGACATGCACTTACTCTCACTTTTCTTGGACCAGATTCATGCAGACCTTTTTAATGGTTCTTCTTGTCATTTATGGGTGACAGTCCAAGTTTTCTTTTTGATCACGTAATTCATGAAGTTTGAGAAATCCTCCAGCACTTCATCAGTAAATCATAGATTGACATGTTTAATCTAAGGAAGAAAAAAATTGCATGTATTATCTCAGGATGAAAACCTGCCTACAGAAAAATTACATTAGTATTTTTGCAAAGAATCCATAGAAAATTGGGAAAATTTACAGACTGGGTGCAGAATTGATTGCATCAAAGGAGGTTTTAAAAATATTTCTTTCCTTTGAGTGTTTTGAAATATACTTCCTCCAGGGGGTGCTAGATTAACACCTCTGGAAAATAAAAATGTGTGATTTATCCACACCAAGGACAGAACTGTCCATCCTGCACATTTCAAAGTACCTCATGAGTGATGCACTCTCCAGTCTGAGCCAAGGCTCCAGTGTCCAGAGTGAAATTTTTCAGCTGTTCACTGGTAAAACTCTCTTGAAGTCAGAAACTGCTGACTGGTCCTACAATTAATGTCACACACATGTTCTGCAGAGTTCAGACAGGCTACATCCCTCAGAAAAGAGATTTAAGAGTGGCTGAGTGGAGAAATACATCCATCTCAGCCTTTGAAAAAAAGAGACCTTGGGGAAGGAAGAAGTAACAAATGCAGTGGCAGCTGTATGTAGCTTCAACCAGCTTATGAATAAGGACAGAAACCTGGACACAAGAACTAAAATGACACAGAAAAGCTGGAGAAAACATGGTCAGGAGTGTCATCAGGTTTTCTATAGGTCTGCAGGGAATGTCAGCTATGAGTAGGATGTCTGTAAATGTCATTAGAGCAGTGGAGAAGTTTCACTGGCTCAGAAAATAGAAATCTGTCACTTAAAACAGAAACTTTGCCTTGAACAGGCGACTACTTTACTCTTAGGGAAATTGATCTAATCACTTTACTCTTAGGGAAATTGATCTAATCACTATTTCCAGACAAAGGAGCAAGAAAAAAAAGAAATTTGTTGAGAAGTCATATAATAATATCAAAACCTTTTCAACATTTCGCTACTCATGTTTGTTTCTTTTTTATCTACACAGAAGCTAAAATAATCACACAGTCAAACCATTCTGGTTCCCACAGGAATATTACTGAAAGAGTGCCTGGTTATCTTCTACTTGACAGTAAAATCTCTGCTGAATAAGTATTTAAGGAGACAATTTCTGTGAGACTCCAATACTAAAAGACGAAATCTCTGATATATACTTAATTTGACCTCTTGCAATTTTACTTTTCTTACTTTGAGATTAGCAACAACAGTCCATGCTAGCAGTGAAAACCAACATAATTAATCCGTAATATCATATAAGTGTGGACATTGTCAGAATGAAAAAGACCCTGAATATTATATTAATCCATTATTAGAGTGATATTGGACCCAGGGCTGTCAGTTAACACCCTACTGAGATGCAGAAGAGATGCTTATTATTCCAAAAAATCACCTCACTCAATTCTCAGCTGCTTATGACAGTGGAGCTCCAGTGCACACACTGATTGGCAGCTTTGCATCAGCTAAAAATATGATCACTAGTGTAGACTTTGAATTGCTGTGGAAGCACAGCAAATTCATGAACCAAAGCCTTGATGCTGGGAGTGGTTTCTGTAACTGTGTAGGGAGCTGTGCCTGGTGTGGGCACTGAAGCAGAGACAACAGATAATAATTAAAAATCTTTTGCAGGATGTACCTGGAAGTCTAGTAATGGTTTTGGTAAATGATAACATGCGCTAAATAGCATGATCTTCAGATTAGACACTGGGATTAATGGAACATTTTACTTTATTCCTCACTTTGTCTCAATGCCATATTCTAGAGACACATTTATATTTTTGTTTGGCATTACCTTTGTAGATCTAGACTTGTGCAGTTGGTTGTAAACTAACCTGGTTTACACTGAACTGTCCCCTGAGAAAGGGAAGGCTCTGTCTTCCATGTCCTGTACAGAAACAAAAGGTCCCATAACATCTTCTCTGGCTTATTATTGGAAGAGAGTCAACCCTGGGGGATGTGGCAACATTTTTTATTTGTTATTTGATTTCTTAAAAATCCCTGCTGTGGATATTAAGAGGAAATCGGCCATAATTCAGGAGCAGTAGTTCTGATGGACAGTGAGATGGAAGGCTTCATATTAAAGCCTTAGGAGGCCAAAAAGAAAATTGAAAATCTGGAAGTATTGGTTGATGGGCACTATACTTTCATTATAAAGAACACCAAGTTCTATAAACCTCTTGGCGGGAGGGATAAGAGCAGAATGAAAACAGTGACCTTGAGATCAGTGTCAGGCTAGAGAATAGTAGGTTTACAACAAAGGCCAAGTAAAGGAGAGGAAGAGGAAATGCAGGTCAAGACATCATCTTCAACTTCGACCTCGTTCTTGGCACTCCTGGTAAAAAAGATGCCCACATTTATAGTTTCTTTTTGTAAACCAAATCAGATACATGCTTTCTCTCCATCCATGAAGCTGGAACCCCTAATTATGCTCTCTTTGCTTTGCATCTCCACTGCTGTATTATTCTCTCTGTTTTTGTCATTTGGTTTTTTGCCCCATTCCTCTTCCTAGCCAGTGGCCTGCTTTGACCAAATCACTTTCTATTTACAACCTTCCTTTGATTCACCGTTCTTTAGTGCAGCAAGGAAAAAGCTATTCTATTAATTTTCCAATTTTGACCCAAGTCTATCCAGCCTATCATATTCATTAACTTTTAGGAGTCAAAGCTCACCTCTTACCTGCCACATTGTCAGTCTGTATCACCTCTTCGTTCTATTTTTCCATATTTCATCCTAAGTCTGGTCTCAGTCTAAAGAAATCAAATTGTAGACCTTTGTTTGGGGTAGGCTTTGAGAAGCCAAAAAGCCTATATTATCTGCTGGCTAACTCTGGAGGCAACTGGCTATGATTTATGGGGGAGTTGGAACACCCATAGCTCAACATCCACAGCCACTGAGAGCATGGCTGTTGGAACACCATCACCATGTGGTTTTTCATAATGTAAACTCTGGCTACTTAAATACCCTGCATTCAGCTTTGACAGACTGTGAAGTACTGGAAGTCACAATCCCAAAACATTGGTCTTGTTAACTCATTTTATGGCATTGTCATCTTTTACAGCAGTGTGTTTGTGGAGAAGCAATGGTTCAAGAGCTCACCTAAATCATTGGTTTGCAGTTTATGGTCTGTAGAGCCTGGCAAGCCCATGAAAAACTTTTAAATAATCTCAAAAAAAAAAAGTGATTGAGAAAAAGAAAATTCATATGTGCCAGACAGCAATCTACATATGTGAAATTCCTAAAGGAGTCTGCACTACTGCTGGAAATTTTTTAGGGGTCCACAAATCAAAAAAGGTTGAAAAACCACTGACCTAAATCTTCTCCTGCAACAGCAAATGGCCTAGAACTGCAGCAATATGAGAACTTGGCACTAAGAAATGGCATGACAGCTAAGCAGCACAAGATTGCTGCAGCTTCTCACAGATGTCAGTGGAAGGGAATAGGACAGGCACATATCCATTTTGCCTTTGTATTTGTTCAGGGATTAGTGTTAAAACAGACACAGAGAATAAAAAGGGCAGTCTGTCTCAATGCTAACGAAGTAATCTTAACTACAGATTATGGCATGCAACAAATTTGGAGATGGATATGTTCCTTATACAGATTGGCCATTTCAGAGAGTGAACTTTCACTAATTTAAAAAATAAAATCAGGCAAGCACAATGCCTATCAAGGCATCATGTCATTATTTCAGTAGATTCTCTGGAAATAAGCTTGTTTCTGTGCTAATTTTTCTTCTGGCAGAACCAATTCATTCTTGGCCTTTACAAGCTGGTCTTTTACATTTGATTCAAAATTGGATTTGGGCCTCTGGAGATATCTGATGTCAACCTTCCTAATGCAATGTCAACATGAAGACACAAAGAGATAAAAAGTCAGTTTCACTTAGAGTTTCCTTTTTTCAGGGTCTAATCTGGATTTTTCACTCTCACATTTGCAGTCTGGATATTGCATCTTCTTGTTGTGAGTCACATTAAGCAAGAGGGCAAGAGAGTGCTTAGCCAACCTCCCTGGTTTATAGGCAGGGTCACTAACACAGCTGGAACACATACTTATGCTTCATGATATCACCTCATAAAACGATCACATAGCAGACAAATTTTAAGTGCATATTGGAAAAGCAGAAACTCTGGGGTCAGGGTGGTGCCAGAGTGGAGGAAGGGTAAATGTAGGCTACAATGAGAAATAATGAGACTCACTTTGCTGGAGGAAATGGTCAAACATTAGCATTTCAATAGAAGAGGTCAAACCATTTCATCCAATACAGGATGTCATTCCCTGCAGACCAAGCTAATACAACCCATAACATCTGTACTCTGTATCATACTTTTAAAATATGACATCCAAACTGTGGGTTACTCCCCCACAAAGGCTTCTATTATCCCTCCTGCCTCCCTCCCTGGCCCAGCATGCAGTCTGTCCTCATTTGGATCATATGAATTAAACAACTAAAAAGGGGACACAAAGGAAAAAGAGCAAGAACACAGAATATCTCAGAGGTGTTAAGGAAAACTGTGTAGGCACACAGCTCAGGTCTATCATAACACACACAGAGAAAGAATGAATTACAATTCTTTGGACAACCTTGGGTCTGTCCTATCCAAGTAGGTTCATTTACTCTTCTTGGAAGTGCAAAAATGCTGTGACCAAAAAAAAAACCACCTAAAAAAACCAAAACAAAAAACCCCAAAAAAACCAGAAAAAACCCCACAAAACATTAAAAGCCAACCAAAAAAAAAAAAACACCCAAGAAAACAAACACAAAAACCAACGAAACCCTCTTCCCCCTACGTTTCCCAATCTGCAGCACACTCATGGTTCCAAACACCTAGAGACTCAAACTTTTGCTACCACCACCACTACAGAGCAGAAAATAAAGTTGCTTTTTGCAGTGTCTTGCTTAGCATGTTTTATTTCACAAAAGCAGTAGAGGAGATATTTTGTCCCAGGTCTCACAATTGAGACAGGATTTTAGGCCACAGGTAGAACATCAACTTTCTACCATATTGCCTGTGTCTTATCAAGGTAAGGGAAATCCTCATGTTCAGATGAGCTGTACAGCTGTTCAATTTTGCAGAAGTCTTGTGAATTTTCCTTGATGCTGTTTTCTCTTTTGCTTACACCAATGGATAATTTAACACCTTCTATTTCACTGTCTTCCCAGCAGTCACTGCCCAACAGCACATCCTCCCATCAGCCTAGCAGTGTAAACCAGCCAAGAGCACATTAAACATTTGATTGGATTCAGCTGGATCTTTCTGCATTGTGGGAAGAGCAGACAAGCATTTGAATAGAGTTTCTGGGTGTTGGTCTGGACATCCACATCAATCCCTTGCCAGAAAGAGAAAAAGCAGCATCACATTTTTCATAGTGCTTTTCTTTAGTGACATTTCCTTCCTTCCATTAAGCAAATGTCCAGGGGAGATAAATGAATTGCTTTGTATATCTAGAGGATCTTTGAAACCCTTGATCTAGCAAGAATGAGAAAAATAACAGGGTGTCACCACATTTCTCTTCACAGAGAAAAGCAAGGCTCAATTCTTCCCAAGAATATTTCTGGGTTTGACATTCCCTGAACCTCAGAGAAAGAAAAAACAATTATCTCATTTACTGCTCCTGTGTTGTTCACAGGTGGAATGCATCGTGGAAGATTGTTTACCTGAAGAGAATTGGTAATTGGATTCTGGTGTGAGTGTTTTGATTCACTGACCAATTGGATCCAGGTGTGTGTGTGCCAGGACTGTCAGCTGACAGTCACAAGATGCTGGGCAGGGGAGTGCTTGGCAGATTCAGTTTAGATGTAATATAATATGGTATAGAATAATATAGTGTAATAAAGTAAATAATTAGCCTTCTGATAAGATGGAGTCCTCCCTATCATCCCTCTCCTTCACCAGGGTTGAAAATACCGGCTATAACAGGGAGCTGAATGGAGGAAAGAGATTTAAACACACAAATTCCCAGAAAAAAATAATAAAGAGCTAGAAAATGGAGGCATGCCACAAGAAAATAACTCAGACATAGGGACACTCCAAAATAACACAGTTGCTAGAGGAGAAAAAAACCAACACAAAGGGACCTCATGCAGCAAAGGAGAGTTGATATTTGGCAATGCTCAGAAATTTTAATACTGATGTGTAAAATTAAACCATGACAGCAGAACAGGCTTATCTGCAAGCGTCACGTTACTTCCCCTGGGATCACTACCTTCCCACTGGTGCTTCTGTCATCTTCTCCTCCCCCCTCCAAATCTCACTTGACCTGAATTCTCATGATTTGACTCCATAATCCTCTGGTTTCCACTGTATGCACACAAAAGATTATTGTACAAAAGCGAATTCCCAGGGCCTTGGGCTTTGCTTTCCATTTAGTTAAAGAATTATCCTACAGTAGTTTAGATGCTGGGAAACTTGTCCTGTAGATTATTGCCTACAGGGCAAATGCTGAGGAGGCTGCTAACGAGAGAACAGATGTTCAGTGGCTTATGAGCCTTGCTGAATGTAAATATCTTCAGCACACTGCCTGTCAATAAGCCTCTGCCTGAGAATCACAAACCTTATGGACAAAATTCACCCCCCCTTGTAAATGTATGGGCTTAGGCAGAATTACACTGAGGAAGAAGCTGTTCCTTCATCTGCACCAGAGAGCCAGAGTTTAAAAGCTTGTATAGGCATTGAGACTGAACGCCATGAAAAGTTAATATTTTTAAACAAAACATTGTCTCTTTCCAAGAGAAAATGCAGCTCTTGGATCTGTTATGACACAACAGGCCTAAAATAAACAGATTTTAGTGAAAAATTGATATTAGGGGTGAAAGATTTTACAGTGACTGGATTTCTGAAAGTTTGCTTGTCTCCATAAAAGGATGTTCTGCTTACAGGGCTTCAGTAGGTGATGTTTTTCTAGACAGTAGTAACTTAAGGGGAGGTGGGTGCCTCTGGACTCTCCTGAGCATCACTGTTCATCCCTGCTTACCCTTCTGTCTCCCCCCTGTGACACCTGTAAGACCTTAGACAGACTTGTAGGCAAAATGTGGAAAGAGTTTGAGCTCCCTCTGTCCCCCAGTCTTCTGAACACCTGCAACCATTCAGCTACCAAAACAGTGCTGTTTTCTCCCTTTCACTGCCTGATGAGTGACCCTCAGAGCACATACACTCCCATGAGAGATGAGTCGCTTATCACAATCAGTTGATGCTTCTGAGTGGCTTTTTCTTTATGAGGTTTCCTGGCAGAAGACCAAGATATGCAAGGAGGACTTTTGCCCTCAAGCTTCACCCCTTCCAGCCATCCTTCCTGGGACAAGAGCAGGCTGATCTTGCTCTGCACCTCATCAGTTGTGCCTGCATTGCTGGAAAGCCATGAGTTCTGGCTGGTCACAGATTGTCACTTCACTGTTGAAGTGTCATGAAGTTGCTTGGTACAATTTTCAGGAGTCCTTACACTTGAGTGTGCCACATCTCTCTGCCTTTGCTAAGTGGTGCTCAGAGTTCCCAGTAATGGCATGAGAAGGGAAGGCAAGTGAGCAGGGTCTCTTCTCTATTATTGAATCCATGAAACCATGAAGGGGCTCTTTTTTTCTGTGAGTCCTCTGTTACAAGGGCATAACCAAAGTCTGAAAAATAAACAAACTCTACCATGTACAACATTTAACTGAAAAGACTGGCTGGCAAGCTGAAACTTGGGAGACCTGGGTCAGCTACTGAACTGTTTTGTGATGTGGAACAAATCACTGTGCCATGTTCACTCCTCTGTCCCATCCCAATCAGATTGCCAGCTCTGCACAGATAAGCCTTGAGCTTTATTAAACATGCATACCCTATTGAGCACACTGCAACCCTTGTCTCACCTGAGGCTTCTGTGTTCTTGTAACACACATAATAACACTTTACAGTTCAATCTCTTATGGTGGGAAGTCCCATGAAAAATACTTAGTATGTGCCTTTTTGTGTATAAAAATGATTGGCATGGAAGGATACCACAGAAAATACTGTAATTACAGTCTTGTGTTTTGGAGGTAGAGATTTACTGGTGGAATGTGCTCACCTCTGGGTGGAGAGCACAGGAGTAGCAGCAGGACAGACACGCAGGGTCTGCACCAGGAGCAGGGCAGGACCCAACCTGTTCAGCCTGTCCTTCCCCTTGCCTTCTCCCTGCAGGCAAACCACAACTGGCAGGGCTGAGCTATCCCAGCTGGACCCTGGCTATTGAGCTGAACACCCCAGTTCTCACCAGAACTGTCACCATTCATTGTTACTGACCAAAGTCCTCTGCAGCACCTCAATGCTCCTATGGGCACTGAACCTGCACCCACCCAGCCCTGCTTGACACCGGGGCAGAGCAAGGCCACAGCAGCCAGGCTGAGGGTGGGTAGGTAAGAGGTGCATAAGCATGTAAATCTCCAT
>NW_005054330.1:2518287-2522836 GCF_000277835.1 Geospiza fortis | reverse complement strand
GTTAGGATGAGCTTGTTAGTAGCTGCAATATTTTGCTCTTAAGCCAAGCTATTTGCACGTTTCTTAAGCCCTTCAGTGTCCGTGGGACAAAGCAGGATCTGTGGCAGGGCTGCGCATGACTTGCTGAGTTTTGGCAGAGCAGCCTCAGATTTACGGGCCCGCCTTGCACTTCCACAGCCAGGGGAGTTACAGGCTCCATCCAGGGCGAGCGGCCCGGGGCCACCTGTGCGATGCCTGCCGGCTGTCCTCGTGCTCCAGCGGCACTAGATGGCAATGTGGGTCTTCAGCAGCACTGCAACGGCAGCCTTGGGGGGGTGGGTACCCCTGGGCACTCCTGAGCATCACCGCGCATCCCTGCACGCTCCTCTGCATCCCGCCCTGTACCTCCGCAAGAGCTCAGGCAAAACCTGGGAAGAAATGCTGCCTGGGTGGCTGTCATTGTCCTGTGCCTCCAACAGCTGCTTCACTTCCCAAATGAGATTTTATCCTTATCCATCTCCGGAAATAAAAGCTGCAGCCAGCAGCAGGGCCCTTTAGTGCTGGCCACAACCCGTGCTCCTGCCGAGGGGAGCAGCATCTTGCTGCTCCAACCTGCAACTGCTGGGAGCCACGGTGTCCATGGAAAACAGGATGGGGCACAAAACCCATGTGCCAGCATTGCATTTGTGTCCAAGTTGTCACCAGGCCACATATCTGCAGCTCTGCAGGCAGTGCTGGGGCACACCAGCCTGGGCACCACCAGGCACTGCCACCACTAGCTGCCTTCTGCAGATTTTCCACCCAGAAAATGTTAACATTTCCTTTCCTGAGTCCAGAATAACATTTCTGAGAGTTGGTTTCTGGACAGTTTATTAATCACCCTTAATCCAGTGAATTTTTCTTTAAAAGGAAAGTGTTTTTCTTAATAAAAAGTCACAGACAAAGCCTTTTCTATTGTTGCCTTTGGATGGAGTTTTATCTGTCAGTCATGGGCAGGTTTTTAAGAGGAAATTTTCAGATGAATGATAAAGGACACCCTGAACTCTGCAACACAGAGATGATCTGCCACTGGTTTCTAGTTTCTGTTTAGTTTTTAGATCTGCCATGCCAAGGAGCATTTCAGTTTCAGAATTAATGGGCTTATCCCCTGTCTCACACCTTACTTCTTAGGGTTGCCTCCCCTCTGAGTTCTTTCTGTGCCCATGGCACAGCTAGAATTAGCATTTCACAGCAAGAGCTGTGCTCTGCAGGAGTATGGGATGAACACTGGGCTGTCAGTCCATGCAGACAAACTCCCCAGCCTAATTTGTGCTGCCTGTTGCACCAGGGACTTACCATTAACTCTGTTGTCATTCCTTGTCTGCTTTAACATGATTGCTTTCAAGATTTCTCTCTCCAGGAAAACATCTGTGTTTTGGATTAGTTTTCCCTAGACAGATTTACTTACAGTTTTCCACATTAAATCTCCCTATTTTGTTGCTTTCTAGTCTATCTAGGTCCTTTTTTGTTATTATTCCTCCAGGTGCATTAAAAAATCTCCCCATTTAGTGGAGTCAGCAGAGTGCTCTGGTATCCCAATTTACTCTTTGTATTCAACTATGAATGAATCACACATTCCTGGATGTCCTTCTTTAGCACAGTGCATTCACTTCCTGCAGTCCTTTGTTTACAGTTCATGCTTTTGTCATCTGCATGACTGTGCCAATACCCAAAAGGATTTAAATTACTGTTTCCATCAGTCACATATGAAAAAGCTATAAAAACCAGAATAACTCCCCCAATTGTTCTGCTTATCAGCCATAATTACATTATCTTTTAAATGTTAAAAGATTTTCCTCTTAGTATCTGCATTATTTTACTAAATATAAGCTTACAGTAACTTCCAGATTACTTTTGATTCCTGTTTGAAAATTGTTTGGATATTTGATTTTCACCCTATTTTCTGCCAGTATAATATCAATTGTCCATTGCTTAGTTGTAGCTAGCAGAAAATATTATTTTGTCCTTTAATTCATGGATAAAACATTATAAATAGGCCCATAAAAGAAATGAAAATTTTTGAATGGCAGCAATCGTGTCTAACAGCAGAATGAAATGAGATAGTGAGTGATTTCAAAGAGTACCTTTTCCGCCCTTTGTTTTATCCATGTATTGAATTCAGGATGAAAGCATATGTAGACTCTGTCCCCAAAACGTGCTTCCTCTTGTCAGCATTCCTGTATTTCATCCAGATATGCTGTTATTTTCAACCCTCATGCTCTGAGGTCAAATGCTACACAACCTGTCTTGAGAAAAAGGAGCAGAGCTGGAGACTGTGGCTGTGCCAACGACTGGCCCTGCCACAGCCCCTAAAGCTCCCCGTTGTGACAGCCTGTGAGAAAGCTCCCCTGGAAGGACACAGAGATGGCAGAGCTGCCCAGAGTGCCAGTGCAGCCCAGTGCATCCCAGCAGCTGCAGGACAGCCCCTGCTCCTGCTCTGTACAGCTTTGCTTGGCCCTAAGTGAGCACAGGGAGGTGGCTCAGTGTTCCCTGCCCGGGCTCCCTGCTGGTGAGTGCTGCACAGCACGCTCACATCATTGTCTGCTTCGTGCCCCAGCATTGCTTACAGCCTGAGCTCCTTCCATTTCCCTCTGCTCTTTTCTTAATGGAGACAGACCCTACATCTTATGTTTGCTCTTATCCCTGGTAGGTTTGCAATTTAAGCGCTGCACTGTGATTTTCTCCAAGGTCTTGTTCTCTCAAGGCATTTCACTGCTCTTTCTTTCGAATGCACTTCAGAGACAGGACACAGGCACTGTGTCCTTCTGAGGAGTCACAGGAAGAGGATTTTTACTTCTGGCCTCTTGGCCTATCAGGTCTTCATGAAAACCACAACAAGACTCCCCAGTTTGTAATACTTCTCCCCAAACTCGAGTACTCCATTGCTTTAATATCACCCAGACACGACTCACTCCACTCCACTCCCTTCTGCAGGACTTTTAGATGTTCCTAAGATTCCTTCGTTCATTATTATTTTAAAGCAGAGCATGGGGTCAAGCAGCTCAGTTCCCAGCATTCTGGATGATGTGGCCAAGACACTGGTGCCTTCTGCTGCCTACCACAGAGCGTGAATTCATCTTTCACGTGTGGGAGGATGGCAGTGCTCACCTAAAGACCTTGCTTAGCCTGATACTGATCTTTGAGGCCGTTGTGCTTTGCCTTATGCCCATTCTCTAGATCCTCCCACTCTTGCCCCCTTTATTTTCACTGCGGATGATGGTGAAGTGTGGGCACAGTGGAGGTTGAAGGTTTGCTGTGATCATTTGCAAGAGCAATTAGCAAAAGCCTGTGCTCGTGCAAAGCTTCCATGGCATGACAGAGTGTAGGGCATGTCCTCCAAATCCCATCCCTGCTCCAGGCTGTGCAAAGTCCTGTAGGATCAGAACTCCCAGTTTAGCGTTGCTGACAGGCAGACAAAGGCAGAGACACAGTTGCTGACAGGCAGACAAAGGCAGAGACAGACAGTCCTCATCCCTCATCCCTCATCCTTATTCAGCTGTCCCTCCTCCTCCTCCTCCCACCTGCGAGGCTTTAGCTGTTAGATCTTAGAGCATTCAGCTGTCTTCCACCTCCATCATTGCTTTGATAACTGATAGCAGGGAAGGTATTACTTAAAGAATCTGGGTGACTGTTAGCAAAATAAACAGGAGATGAAAGATAAGGCAGTCTCCTTGGTGCGTAATTACCTTAAAGGAAGGTCTGTTTGCTAATACTGTTGTTTTGATGTGCTAAATAGCTTGGGCTTAACGCCCCAGCAGATACTAAAACTAACTAACTAATTCCCGATGATGTCATCCCAAGATTACAGAGATCGGGGAGGCAAGGGAGGAGTATCCACAAGGCAGTGGCGTGTAAGGAGTGCTCCCAAATCACCCGATGTGGCAGACGGGAGTCTCGTCTTCACAGACAGCTCTGCTGTCAGCACAACAAAACCTCACCAAGCAATGCCTCCAGGGCGGCTCTCTCAAAGTCACCTACTCCCTTCCCACCAGCCTGCTCTTGAGGAGATGCTCTCAGGTGTGCAGCAAGGAGAGCATTCACTCTGCAGTGCTCTGCCAGGGAGCTCTTGCTCCCCAGTTCTCCCCATAAGGGGGATTCTCTCCCTCCGCCCTGAGCTGGGGTGGAAGGAGCTGCAGAGGGCTTGTAGGCAGCTGGGTTACCTGTGTGTGTGCACCATCTGAACTGTGTGTGATTGCAGGGTTCCTCTCTTTTATTTGATTGTCTGCCTGGAAGCATCTTCTGACCTAATTATGCCCACAGTTGTGTCCCTTGGCTTGTCCTGCGTGCCGAGTGGCACCGCATGAGCAGGGCCCGCTGTGCACATGCTGGCACACAGCTGAGCTAATAGACACTGACAGTGGGTATCGGGCTTTTTAAGACTAAGAAGTCTCCTGGGGTGTTAGTAATCCCCTAGAGGTGCCATTAGCTTATGATAACCACACCTTTGAAATTGTTTTATTGCTTTAATAATGCGGTGGTGATGGAAAATGGGGAACATGCCACATTTATTATTTATGCTGGTAAAAGATGA
>NW_005054330.1:2502759-2518268 GCF_000277835.1 Geospiza fortis | reverse complement strand
CTTACATTTATTCCTTTTTGGACTGTGCACTCCAGCACTGGGATGCCCTTACAGTCCAGGTTTGTTATGTTGAGCTGCCTACAGAAACCACGGCAAAGTGGCAGGGCCAGCACAATTAACATTGTAAGATGGATACACATCTCACTGCAGGGATGGGTGGAGATTTCCTGGTGGGGAGCTGTTGGAACAGTGCTTTATGATATCTGAACTAATCTTGTGCTATGATAATGCTGTCTTGCTTAAGTGCTTGCAGCCTCTCTGTGCTGCGCAGTCATGCTGTGGCAGCTGCTGTGTGCATCTGATCCAAACTCGCTGCTTCCCCACACACTTAATTGGTAAAATTGCCACATATTGTTTATAAAAAAGTGTGGAAGGAGCGAGCAGAATCTTGGTCCCAGGACTGTAGAGTAGTGGCTCTGCTGCCACACAGCTGGGAATCACACTCTGTCAGCTCAAGGCAGCACAGAGAGGATGTATGTTGTACCATATGTGTCATGACACCTACATCTGGGTAGAGCGGCTCTACTGAAGTAAAAGAAGCTAGTGCAGCTGATGGTAGAGTATAACATCAGGCCCTTCAAGGCTGCCATGCTTCCCAGGTGTGGGTCTAACCTCAGCACGCAGAGAAAGGGACACAAACACCACAGCAGAACTGAAGGGAAAGGTAGGAAAAGTTGGGCTTGTCATAAAAGAAACGTGCCAAGACAGCAACTGTCCGTGCCTGGAGCTGTAATGGAAGTGATTTCACTAATCTGCCTTGCAGGCCACTTTCTCATTCTGTGTGATCCTTCAGTGAGGCTGCAAGCGTGTTTGATCGCTTCACCTTAGGATCAAACAAGCAGAGGGCTGACTGCCTGTTTTATCTGCAGCTGGCAGAAAATGGAGGTGAGAGAGAGCAAGCAAGTGAGTTTCTATTAAGAATAGAGAGATTAATGCACCCAAATTTAATTGGAATTGCACGAACAGGCAAGAGGTGTCAAGCTCTGAGTTCATGCATAGATTGTGTGGGCGTCCTATGTACTACATTTTGAATATCTGCAGCATGACTCTCTCTGCCTTGTACTTTGGTCCTTGCTATGAGCTTTCATGTTGGTTACTGATGTTGTACATCCTTATTTCTATTGTACACCCTGGTGCCCTTTGCCTCATTGCACTGCACCACTCCCACTGATGGGCTGTGTGCAGACAGAGGTGAGCCAGGACCTTGTCCATGGCTTGGTTTCTTCTTGGCTCCAACAGCCTCAGAGTTATCAGTGTCACACCTATGCCCTTACCCCTTCCCTGAAGCAAATGCTGAAGCAAACTTAGGCCAGCTATAGGCTATGTCCAGAGCCTGGTAATGTGAGTGAGCAACACTGGAGTGCAGCACCTGGCTGTGCAGGGCAAAGCAGGACCCCTGAAGTCATTAGCATCCTTTTATTAATTGGAATGCATGTTGCTCCTTTTGAAGGCTGATTCCACGGCCTAACACAGGAAGATTTCATTAGCATCAGTCACTGGCACCCACATTACTCAAGAAGAAACCACTTATGCAGCCTGGGATCCCAGCCTGCATCCCAGACCTGACAAGCTCTCACTTTGCAGGACCTGATTCACTTTGTGTGCGTCTCTTTTTCTCCAAGCAAAGTCCTTAGGGCTGAACATCCCTTCCTAAAGAAACTGCAGATGATTCCAGCCAGGCTGGTGAAAGGCTGGAGCTGGTGCAGTCAACACTGCAAGTGTGGGCTGCTGCCACTTACAGAAGGGAATTGGGTTTAGGCTCATTCATTACCCTCTCACATGAGCATCACCCTTTGACAAACCCCATGGTTCAGGTTATTCCTGTAAGGCTGGAGCTCAGCAATCCCCATGGGCAAAGATCAGCCAGGAGACAGGTTTAGTTTCTTTTCCTCAAGCTCGTTGTCAGCCTTGGCCACGCTCAGGGACCTTCCCTGGCAGCACCAGTGGGACAAGGAGCCCACCCTCACTTGGAGGATTGTGCTGTGCCAGGAAAAAATGTTTCTGGCTCTTCTCATGTGTATTTGGGGCAGAAAGTAGGTGTAGTTTAGATTAGAGCGCTGCAGCTTTATCAGTGTTTATCAGTGTAGGAGTTCTGCTCCGTGTAGCATAACAGCCTCAAGTCCTTTTAAACCCTGACATCAATATGTGGTGATAAGATAACACTGGTTATCCTGTACTGGTTGCTCTAGATAAGATAAACCCTTTTATGCTTTAAAACTGGACTCAAAGTTTCTGCTGTGTTTTCTTTTCCTTTTAATGTAGCAAACTCCAGAAACATTTTATTTCTAAGGGAGTTGTATTTGTTAAGAGCAGATAAAAATAGTACATATCATAAATGAGACTTTCCAAACTTGCCTGAGGAGCATGAAACATTTTCTTTCAAAGACTAAATAGAAATGAGCTAGTAGGAGGTAGATTTCAATGTTTTAGAAAATTGTTGGATTAATTAGAAGCTAAAATTATTCCAAGTAAATGGTCATGCCTACATTTATTTTGTCAGAAGTATGTCCACACAGTGATATTTCAGCAACAGTGGATGTTAATTTTAATTAACATGAAATAACTTTGGTAGTATTGCTTGAGACAGCAGTAGTTTGCATTTAAAGCTGGAATTGAATATCTCTGTACAAGCTGGCATATCCATAAATCTACAGCACTGACTCTTCAAGTAGAGACAATATCTTCAGAGGATTTAGAGATACATCCATTCATTAGTGAGTTAAAATTAATAACTAGGTCCTCTATGAAAGTTAGCACTTTAGTCTTGTTTGTCCCAAATGATTTTAACAATGGAATAACAGACTATTCACATTTTCCGTATAATTAAAATTAATTGAAATGACGTGCATTAGTTGTAATTAAGCTATGCAGCTAAGAGTGGTTGTATGTAATTGCTATGATTATGTAGGCTACAAATAACCTCAAGGAATGAAAGTGGAGTTGTTATGACAGAACTCAGCCTCTCAGCACCTTCCCATGACTGATGGCCTGCACAAGGGGAAGGATGTCTCTGGGACCAGGCAGTGCTCCATCAGGAGGGGATGCTTTGGGAGATGAGTTGGCTCAGCTGCCCCTGTTTTTAAGTTCATATGAGTGCCCCAATGTAGGGGGATAGAATATAAGAAAATAAAGACAGTGTAGAAAGTAATCTTACCCCTAAGGAGTTGCAGCTGGGCCAATTATCAAAGATCAGGAACAGGCCTGACTTTATCAGGCCACAGCTGTAACCAATGAGAAGAAGAGTGCTATAAAAGAGTGGGGTGGCTGGGTGAGGAAGGAACTGGAGTCAGTTGGTTGCTTTGTGAAGAAGACAGAGTCAATGCTCTGAGGGGCTGCCCATGAGAAACACCAAGAAGGTGTGAAACTTTTGTGATAAAGAGACAACAGTATGGAACCCCTGCAATAAGATGACAGCACCCCAACCCTGAGCATTAAGGGCTGTCCCTTTCCTCAGCTTTAGGGTAGCACTAGTGAGGGGGACAGACTGAAGTGGAATGCAACTCCTGTAAAGCACTGCAGCCTTTGGTACAGGGTCTGGCAGAGTCTATAAATCACTAAATTAGCTCCAAGTTCAGCTCCACATTCACCAGTCCATCCCAGTTACATCAGGCATGTCCTTACCCCAGCACCAGGTGCACTGCAGGAGCTGTACAGCTCACAGAGGTGACCTGTGGTGGCAAACTCCTGGGTTTAGCTCCAGCGATTTCCATGTCCCTGTGGAAATGTTTTGTGGCTGCAAAGCACCTCCAGTCCACTTTGTCCAGCTGCTTCACACCAAAGCTGCCCACAGCAGGGCCAAAAAGGGTCAAGGAAACAAAAACCAACATCTCCCACCATTCCATTGCTTGGAAAGCTCAGTCTGAAGTGATCAAGCCTAAATCACAATTCTCTAGGTCACTGCATGGTCGGGTTGAGGTTGCTGGGGATGTCATAACTATAAAATGACCTTTTTGTTTGTTTGTTTGTGCTCTGCTTAGGCTTTTAGAGCAGTATCTTTAAAATGTGGCTCAAGTTGTGAGTTCCTGCACTTTTAATGATTGCTTGGGGAATAACAATTCCCTTAGATTATATCTATTTTAGTTGGAATAACAATTCCCTTATATTTCTTTTAGTTGGTTTTTTTTTTTTTCCACTGCCTTGGAAACATTGAGCTTCATTTCATGGAAAACCCAGGGAAAAAAATATTTGTAGGGTTTTTGGTATGAGAATAAGCCCAAAGATTTGAAACAATGCTGTTGTACTCTCCCCTCTTGCCACCTGCAGCTGGTTTGTGCATGACAGGCCCCAGAATGCAGGGCTGTGTCATGTCATGCAGGGTGTTAGAAAAATGAACATTTCAGCAAGGTTTTGGCCTCTGCAGCACACAGGAGTGGGAGGGATATGACTCTGCTCTGCCAGCTGTTCCCATGCCCCATCCCAAGGCAAAGCAGCCCCCCTAAAGCATTTGCCTGGTACATCAGCAGGGCAGGTGCAAAAGTCTGTGCTCAACACACAGCAGGCAACAAAGAATTATGAACTTCCCAAATTTCCCTTCTCAGAGTGCATTGGGAATGATTGACAGGACTGCCAAGCAAAGCCTCTTGGAATGTGCAGCACATGGAAACCTTCCTGGTAATTAATGGGGGATTGTGCTTTGGGCAAGGGGCTCCTGGAGCCCCTCCCACCCTGGGTCTGTCCTTAACTCAGGGCTGGTCTCTGCCAAGGAAGCTCTGTTTGTTCCCAGACTCCAAACACTCCAGAGGAGGATGCAACCTTCAGGCAGCCACTTTGGCTGAAACCTCCTGACATGCTTCAGCCTGCTCCACCATGAGATCCCAAGAATTCACTTCCTAGCCCAACACTGCAAGATCATTTTTATCCTTGAAATTCTCAGCTGTCTACCTTCAGGCTTAGCAACATGACTGCAAGAAAATATTAATTTACAAATGGGTGTAAATTAGTGACAAATATGGTACTCTGACTGATTTCCCTCTTATAATTTCTTTGATAATCTGCATCCTGTGGAGATTAGGGTACAGATTTGGACAGCCTAGGATAACCACATGGCCCATGTGTGCTTGCACTAGCATTGTTACCATGGGGAGGTAAAGTCTTTTAAAAAAAGAAAAAGAAACAATCCAAAAAACCCACTCAGGATGGGCAGACCATGATATTGGTTGGGGGATGGGTGAAAAAAGTGTGCAGGAAAGTGAGAGAAACCATTAACATTTTGCACCATTAGTCAGGAGCCTGGAGATCTGCTGTAGCAAATAAAAACCCCATGTAATTTAGTCAAGGGAATTCAGCCAAAAAAATTAGAAGTTTCTTTTTTTAAAATGTAATAACTTTTTACTCCATTTAATTTCTAGTTTAGCCATCTGAATAGATAATAGAAAAGTACTGTGAGCTAGGGAATAATCTGAACTGAGGGAGAGAAAAAAAATGCTGAGAAACTTGCAGGCATGTTCACAAACAAGAGTCATCCAAGATACCAGAGAAACCAGGAGGCAAGTAAATCAGGAGAAAACCAGATCTTCCAACCCCATCCCAAGAAACACAAGGAACCTGCTGTGCATTTCCATCTGGCTGGAATGCAGACCAGCACAGGATCTGGGTACACAAGATCCCATCAGCAACCCCTGGGCTTGCAGGTTCAGTAACTCCCAGTCTCCAGCTATTGCTGCCGGAGAGATCAAGTCACAAACTCAGCAATGGGTTTTATTTTTATTTATTTATTCTGTTTAAAAGCTAAAATACTAGCTTTTGTACAACTTGTGGCTATACTCCCATCATTTTTGCTAATAAATATCTTGGAATGGATAATGATATCCTCATGATACTTTCTTATCCTCCTCAAAACATTGAATACTTAAGAGTAATCAAGAAGCCACAGCAACTGTTCCTGGCAGGAAGCTGCCAAGCTGTTATCCAGAAGCCTGACCAACATTATTTGGAACAGATGCTCTTTCAGCTTTGTAATTTTCAGCCAAAAACAATGGCAGTAAGTGAAAGTAAAGCTGTGGGTCAAAGGAAGGCAAAACTGCATGAGAATCATGTGAAAATATTTTTGATTTCACACATCCTCTCATTTACAGCACATGCTTCTGAAATGGCCTGTGAATGTTAACGTGCAGCTGCAGGTTTGACCTTCATGTCCAAGGCCTGGATGTGCCAAGAGCTGAGGGAGGAAGCACAGGGTCACTGTCCTGCTGGAGCACAGCCTGTGCCACAGGAGGAGCTCCTGTGCCTCCCCAGGCTGGGATGGGCCACACCTGAGGCTGGTGCCACCTGCAGCCCCTGCCAGCCCTTGGGGAGGGCACTGCGGGCCAAGCAGGGGTGTTGGTGCAGCCAGCAGCCTCTGGCTGGGAAAATCTCCAGCCCTACCTGTGAGGATGCAGGCACACAGGAGGGAGCTGCTGCCCTGCACAGCCTCTCAGCACCAGGAGCCCACCTGGCTCCAGGGAGGCAGCTCCCATCCTCAGCAGCTCCCAGGGACAGGGCACAGCACAAGGGCTGCAAAGCAGGATGGAGCTTTCAGTTGTTGTGGCCAGGCAGGCAAAGCCTGCTCTCCCCAGCTGGATGAAGGCTCTGCTGGGCTCCTGCCCCTCCCTTCCTTTGCTAGGCAAGCTCAGTTTAACAGAGCTCAAGAAACAAGCAGGTCTCAGGAAATAAATGCTTTCAGTCTCTCTTTTTTATTGCCTGTAAAATAGCAGGAGGCTTTCAAAGCAACAGCAAATCCTGTTAAAAAAAGTAGAGAAAATTAAAGAAATGTTTCTTGTCTCAGATCCAGCCCTTTTCACCTTAACTTTCCATCATGGTACATAAAATTTTGTATATTTTGGCAGAGCAGAGAAATAACTTTTCCCCTTTCTCTTTCTTGCACAGCCCAGGAGCTCTGAGTGAGCTTTAAACCAGTTTTGCACAAACAGAGAATGGCCAAATAATAGAGCAAGAAAACAGCATTAAACTTTGTAGACAATCAACTTTATTCTGTGCACAGCAGCTAGTTTCTCCTGCTCTCAGCAGAAATAAAAAATTTACAAGTGTTCTGGGAAA
Source organism: Geospiza fortis (assembly GCF_000277835.1). Taxonomy (NCBI): domain Eukaryota; kingdom Metazoa; phylum Chordata; class Aves; order Passeriformes; family Thraupidae; genus Geospiza; species Geospiza fortis. Next base: position 2,511,233 of record NW_005054330.1, on the reverse strand, counting down.
GCATTAAAAACCAAACACATCCAGACAAAGTCTAGTGCAAACTACTTGGAAATAGATCTGTGCATCACCTTCTGAAAGGCTCATTCCAGCTGTGCTAGTGTAGCCAAGCTGACGGCGGGCAAACAAATACACCCTGTGAGTTCAGGACAGGATTGGAGGGTTGAGATTTGGGTACCAGTCATCCTTGTCTCCCAGAGAGGCAGTCACAGTCCTCTGCTTGTGAGAATCTCCTCATGAAAGAGGTTTTCCACATCATTCCTTGCACATTGGCACAGAGTAAGGATGCCTATGTATTTGGGAGAAAGTGGAACCTCCCAGCGGCAGGAGGAAAAACCCAGCTACTGCAGAGAAGTGATCAAAGATAAGAGGGCAGGACGCATTCCCAGGCCCACACCCCAGCCCTTTCCACAGGGACCATATTAGGTTTGCTGTACGCTCTTATTGCACTGAATGTCATCTTCCAAGCATAGCAAATAACATTTTCATAAAGCACTGCTTTTAATCAAGCACAACCCTCACATCCCCAAAGGAGCTATCTGGAGTCTATCCCTTTTCTCTACTGTTCTTTTTTGCCCCCTTTTAACTCCCTCCCTTAGAGGCTTGTGCCTCCAGCAAGGAGGGCTCCATGTGGTTCCCTTCGGAGCTCATTAACTCGGGTCCATCCATCAGGGCAGGATTGTGAGCGGGAGCCGCACGGAGCCGGGGCCCCGCGGGGCTGTGGCACAGCCAAGCACGGGGCTGTCACACAGAGTGCTTTAATAACCCTGCTGAGACAGGGAAATGCAGCCTGGTGCCTGATTACACAGCCCCACGCAGGCTGGGACACTTGAGCAGGATGCCAGGCTTGATGGAGCAGTGGGATCCAGAAAGCCTCGTGCTTACGCAGTGTATTAAAAACACTAAATTCAGTGTCATCCAAACAGAGTGGGTTATTTGCATACCCAGACACTGTTGCAGCTGGGGTCGGGTTTGAAAGCACCTAAAATGCATTTAAGAACATCAACCCAAACCAATACTCTCATTACAGCAGTAATGGAGAGCAGCCCCTTCCCAAACCCCAGCCCATGACCTCCTGGGTGATCACAAGTAGACTGGCAAGCAGCTTGTGTGGCTGAGGGTGAGACAAGCTCCCCAGAGTCAGACAGTGATTTCCTGCAGGGCAGATGCTTCCTATTCAACACAAAGAAAAAGCCTTCCACATATGTTTGTTTCTTTATCAAGAACTAATGCTTGGAGTGAGGGGTTGAATCCCTTTTCATGGGCAGTTTGCAGCCTGTGAGTGCTCCTGAGCAGAAAGGCAGAGCTGCCTGTACAGAGGATACACTGATGGCTGATGAGTGCAGCCAGGCAGCACTGAGATAAGCACACTCAGCTAAACACAGAGGGTTGCTGGTCAGATTTACTCGCCCTCCCGGCTGGCTCTGGGCAGAGCCCATCATCTCTGAATCTCCAAGCACAAAGATGGATCAGGAATGAAGTAGACTGAAGGCTTGTGCTCTTAGGTGCAAATGGTTCATTATGGCTTTTTTCAGACTGTGCTGATGAGAGGAATCATTCTTCATTGATGAGAAATCCTGCATTTTCTTCTCTGGGAGAACACAGCTTTGTTCCCTTCCCCCATTTAATAATGCACAATTTATCAGGCTAAATTGGTGAGCCTGGTAGCAAGTGATTCAAATCAACTTCAGTGGCTATGAGCAATCACATGTACTTGAAGAAACCCACTTATGCCACTTTCAGTAAAACCTGAGGAAAGCTGGCTATGAATGCACTACCATATCCTATTAATGCTCAAGAAAACCCATTTAAATGAACCTCTAATGGCTGATTGAGACTTCTATAATGAAACTCCATAAAAAGTCAGCTCCTTCCTTCGGGCTGGGCATTCCAAGTGCTTCCATGGCTCTCTTGTTAGCTGTAGGTAGGAAAAACAAATGGATGGAAGCACAACTGTGCTGTGGGCACAGAAAGGAGGGAGGGCTCCCTGCTTTCCCAGGGTTGACATTGAGCTTCACCAAGAAGGGCACCAAGTACTGTCTCACCTGCATCTCCTGATACTATAACAATCAATTTACCAGAGTGTGATCACTGTGCTCTGAAGAGCTGCTCGGACCTTCCCCCTACACAAAGCACAAACTGCCTCCAGTCTACAAACCCCAATATTTCTCTGATGGAAGAAACATAATTTCTGTCTCCCCATACCTTATGTTAACCCAGCGTTTTAAGCCTGCCCAAAACTGGAGAGGTTGCATAGGCTGAGGGTGTGGAGAGAGAGAGGAAGACAGTCCCTGCCAACCCCTGTGTCCTGCTCCTTCCTGTCGTTGGGAGCATCCAGCAGGGATGGTCAGCAGTGCCCCATAGGCTGTTTAGCATGCAGCAGGCTCCTCACTAAAATAGGAAATAAATGGCCACAAACCTTTCAAAAGCATTTACATGCCATCCACCCACCTCCCCTTCAGGGCAAGAGGACCCAATGGGGAAATACCCCTTTTCACTAAGAAGAGAAGCTACTGTTCCCTCTCCATTCCTACAGACCCACCAGGCTTCTGATGCCTCCCAGGTGCCCCTGTTCTGGGCAGACTGGCCCTTGCCAGCACCTGGGGAGGTTTGGTTTGCCAGGCACTGTGCCTGTGGGCAGCTGGCAGTGGGATCTGGAAAGCCTGGGCATGAGCCTCCTCCAGAGCCTGGCCTGCCCGAGCCCTCCCTGGGCAACAGCCACCAGCCCTGGTGTTCCTGAGGATTTGCATCACCCTGCTGGAGTGTGGGTGGTCATCAGAACGGGGATGGGGCATGCTGGGGCCCTCGAGCTGGAAAGGCCATGGGTGCCTCTGCAAAATGGGGACTGTCCTTCCATTGCTGCTTTTGTAGTAGCAACTGCTGTGCTGAGATAAAAGCTTTTGTTTGCCTTTTCTCTCCTACATTCCTAATCTCCCTCTGTGCTGGTCTCCCCTATAGTCCATCAAGCACTTTTAATCTCTAATTGCATATGACTGATGAGCCTGAACTCCATACACAGCGTTGCCAAGAACCACTTTTTCGGAGCCTGCTTTAGCTCTTTAGGCCAGTCATAACACACTGCAGGACCATTAAGAGTTTATAGTTTGTATACATAACACCCTGGGAGTACCAAAGGGTGGTTTATCCAAACAGAAAAGAATTGAGATGAATGAATGCAGAAATGACTTTTGGCCAGGAAATACTTTAATTTTAATTAGGGGGGAAGGGGGTGAGAGAGGAATGAAGAGGCTTTCTTCTCTCACAAAAGACAAGACTAATGAGTTTACAGCTGCAGGCGCTGACCTTGGAGCATCCCATATAATGCTAGTGCTGAAATGTTTGGATGTGATGTTAGACCCGATAACCTTGCTTCTAAAAGGAAGAAATAAAGGGAAATGGCTGAACGGGGAGGGATTCATTTCATGGGGATGTACGGACATATTTATTTATTTTTCCCCCTCTTGCATTCCCGTTCAACAGCCTTTGGCGACACAGCCGTTCACCCAGCTGCTGAGCTTCATATGGGCCTCATCTCTTCTGCAGAAAAAAGAAGTCTGTTGTGGCAATTTTCCCATATTTAGGACTGTCCCTCATCCCAGAGCCTGTATCACATACCCCCACCTCTCTAGAGCCTCTGGTTGGAATGAATGGGGTGCCAGAGCCTGGGGAAACCCCACACTCAGCAACCCGTGCACAAGGAAGGTGCAGCCAGGGCTTCTGATGCAGTGGCTTGAAAAAGGCTGAAAGCCTGAGCCTGTCCTTGTGCAAGGATGTTGTCACCTGCTTCAGCTGGTCACTGCTTTGTGGTGCTGGAGCCTGTGCTGGTGCCTGCAGCACTGGGCTCAGGGCTGTCTCCAGCCCAGGAGGCTCCTGCTCTTGCCCTGGCAGTGTCACAGCCCTGCTGCCCTGTCCTGGAGAGCTGCAGGAGCAGAGCCACTGCCACAGGGCTGAGCTGACACCAGCAGCCCATGGGGTGTTCCCAGAGCATGTGCCAGGGTAGCAGGGATGTGTCCCTGGGCCTGTTGGGCTCTCCCTCCAGCCTGGAACACAGCTGCAGGGGTGATCAGGGCTGACCTTGCACCTCCACCCCTTGGCAAAGACCGTGGCTCACACGTCTTCCAAAAGCTGCAGAGCTGCTGCTCTCACCTCCCTGCCCAGCCTGCTCCTTCTGGGCTGGGGACCTCAGCTGTACTCTCCCTGGAGCTTCCAGGCATCCTGGCATCTCCTTCCTTCCCCAGAGCTCTTTCCATGGCCCTGTGAAGCAACATCTGGCCCTGTGGGTGCTCCCATGGGTGCTGTCGTGCTAGAGCCAGAGTGATTATTAAACTCTGAGTGTGAAGCTGCTGTGAGCTGCTGTGGCTGTGGAGCCAGCTTGGCCTCCAGGGAAGAAGCACCCCCTGCCCTGTGAGCTGGCAGCCAGACGGGCTGGAACAATTGTGCAAGTTAACGGAGCAAAACAACCATCGGTGTTTCCAATTAAAAGTATTTTTATGATGTTGATTATTATTAATATTATATAGGGGCTGTAATTTTCTCCCGACTCACTCCAACATCTCACAAAATAAACAGTTGCTGTATTATCCCCTTGTAAATGAGACCACAGGATTGTAAACTTTAATTTGTTACTTTTGGCTGCTCTCAGGTTTGGCAGACAATTAAACCAATTCATTAGTTCACAGAGGCACATTTTTGGCCATGTCTGGCTGCGTGAAGTCATCCAGTGAACACATTGGAGGCAGGCTGTAGAAAAACCTCACTGTGCCTCTGCCACAAGATCTGTCAGTAATGGTCCAAACAGGCCACTGCGGACTTTGCAGGCCCAGGTGGGAGAGGGTGTCCTTGCTCCTGTGGCTCTGCTGTGCCCTGGGCACGGGCCATTAGCAGCCAGTGCCCCTGTGTGCTGGCCATGGCAGTGGTGATTCTGTATCTGACAGCAACGTAGCTGCATCGTGCCTGAGGCTTAACCTTTAAATTCTGCAGAGTTGGACAAGTGAAACTCCACAGGACATGGCAGAAAATGCTGAGCTCTTGGAAAGGCTAATCTGGCCATGCATGATCTCCAGAGCCAGCCCCAGCAGCTGAATTAATTCCTTCAATAGCTGGGCTGCTTTGGGTCCCTGCTTTCCCAGCTGCAGACACATGATTAACCTGCAGAGCCCCATGACAGCAGAGCACAGCTCTTGGCCTTTTCAGGTATGTGCTGGGAGTTAAGGTGGGTTTCTTTTAAATGGAAGCTGTAACAGTGTTTTTTATGGTACTGCCCCTGTCCAGAGTGGCTTAGTGCAAATCACCCCTCAGATGAGGCTCCCCTGTCAGACGTTTTTCACTCTCTGTAGTTTCTTAGATGTCCATTAACAAACCAAAAATCCTGAACCATCTTAGTTTTGAAAAAAGCCCCATAAAATTAATCCCTTTTCCTTTGTTCCCTCCACAGGAGGAGGCTTTTTAATAGCATTCAAAAAGGAAGGAAAGATTTTTGAATACTGAAACCTAAAAGCTTCCCCAAACTAGTTCCTCACCATTGTGTTTTTCTCTGGCCAGCACTTTGAATCTGGATTTGCAGAATTCTTCTGCTTTGCAATTTCCTCTGAGTGATCCCACCACCACCAGCGTGTCTGGGAACGTCGCTGGGCTCTGGCCCTCCAGCAGCTGGAAATGCTGGAGGGAAGGGAGGCTGTGGAAAGGAACGGAGCATTTTTGAAAAGCTAGTCACTTTCTGCAGTGTCTTGACTGGTTTTTCCTTTCCCTGAAATAATAATATTAACAATAATATTAATAATATTAATATTGATAATAATAACAATAAAAATGTTTTTGATAAAACAGTGAGCAAATGCCGCAGAAGAGCTATGACTTTGCATGTGACGGCAACTCCTCTGGAAAGCAGCTGCAGAAACCTGCCCACCCCGCTGAGCCACAGCGGTTTTCTTCCAGGGTTCCTCCTGCTGCTGGTGTGTGACCGAGGCCGGTGTGGGTGTGAGCTGGGCCCCATCTCCTTTGGGTGTCACACACACGCTCTGCTCCTCAGACTGCTCCGGGGGGAGATGAAGGGCTTCACCCTGCTGCGGGCAGCTGCACCTCGCTGCGTGAATTCCAATCAGGAGCTGGAGGAGGAGGAGGAGGAGGAGGAGGAGGACGAAGCTGGCTGGGTTTTTAGTCAAAAAAGAAGCCCTGTATTTTTCTCCTTTCAGCTATTTATCAAGGCTCAGTGCAAAGGGCCTGACACCCGGCCAGCAGAGCCCGGCTGTGTGATGTGTGTGACACACGAGCGGGTAATGAGGGACCTTCTGCGGAACGGCCAATTGAGCAGCCGGTGCCTCCAACAGCTTCATCTCCCAGGGACTGCGGGTGGATCTCTATTTTGACATATCCTCGCTGAATGAGGAAGAGAACAAGCAGAAAATGGCTGATGATAAATGCAGCAATTAGGGAAGCTTAATGGAGCAGAAGGTTTTTTGTGAGAAGACAAAGGAATTGCCGTGCTGACACCTGCAAGGAGGTCCCAGCCGCTGCGCAGGGAGCCTCCAGCTGTGCCGCAGCAGCAGGGGCTGCGATGAGGGGAGCCGACCTTTCTACTTCACACACACATCCCTCAAAGGCTTTGGAAAAATATTTTCCAAGTTAAACTTCAAAACATCATTTGATTTTTCTTTTTCTCCATTATGTTCAGAAACGGGAGCCTGTAATTTAGGCCTGGTGTAGCCTTCCCCCACTCCTTGCTTTTTATTCAGTTTCACATAATACAGTGCACTGCTAGGAAAGGCATTTTCCTGACAAAGTATTGATCTTGGTGCTGTGAAAGAGCTGTGGGCTCAGCAGGAAGATGCCTTCCTGCTGCTGGACACAAGTGGACAAGAAGTGGCTCCCTGGACAATGCTGCTTGGCCCCAGTGATGCCCAGCTTGAGGCTGAGCCCATGACCTGCCCTGCTCTTCCCAAAGCACCGTGCTTCTGAGCTAACCCCTGGGCTACCAGCTCCCCAAGATTTGAGCAAAAGTCCTAAATTTATTTGCCCAAGCCTCATTTCTCTTTATTTCCTTAGCTGGACTCTCCCCAAAGCCAACTGCCTGTGACAAGGGGCACCAAGCAGCACTGGGGAGAGCTCTGCAAGGGGTGTTGGCATGGGGACAACCAGGTTTTGGTGATGGGTGATGCCAGTTTGGCCTCTCACAAAACCATTACCAAAATCCCTCAACACTGCAACACAACTATTTTCTTAAGACTTTGGCAAAAAGGAATTTCCTGAGGGAGGTAAGGGAAAGGTTTTAAGGGAAAGATTTTTTTTTTTTTTTTGCTTGGCACAAGCCAAGGAAAACACACATCTTGTTTCCCCTTCTGCTGAGGGTTTCTCAGCTCCAGCCTGAGCTGCACAGCACTGATCTCTATCCCTGCTCTCATTCTGGCACTTTGGGCTGCCTGAAGCACAGCTGGTGTGTCTCGCCCTTCCCTAAGCTCTCAGGACACTGCATTCCTGACCAGTTGGCTCCTTTTGCTTTCCCTCCTCTGGGCCCGGGCGGGGCTGGCGCTACAGACCTGACCGAGTCCTTGGGCTCCCCTGCATCAACCCTCTGTTTGTCTGACTCCAGGCCACCAACAGCTAACTATGTATTTATGGTATCTATATAGGCTGGAAAGGACAATTCCCATATGCTTATTTTAGGCAATAAAGCTGGCTTTTTAGGGAAGCACTAGATCTTTTTGTCAAGGAACAGTTAATATTTTTTACAAGTGATCTGAGGATTTGTTACAACTTTACAGATTGGCTTTTTCCCTCACTCCCTGGTATCCTAGTTGTCTCTTTTATTGACTGGGCCAAGAGTGATGTCCATTAACTGAAGCTGGTGCACACATTCTCCATGGAGCCCCAATGGGCATGAGGCATTTTGGACAAAAGGTAATGTAAGTGCAACCACTGGTCTCCCTCCTTACAGCTTCCCGAGTATCTTTTTAAACACAGGTTGCCTGAGGCAAGCAATGAACCTTCCAAATCCCATCTTTTTCCTCCCACCCACTGTCATTTGTTTGCTAAATTCCACCCTTTTTTGGTGACTGAGGGAAGTCTTTGGGGAGACAGCCAAAAGTAGAATAAAAATGGTGAAAACGGCAGAAAATTAAAGCTGAACAGTGGTAGGAATGCATAAAACCCAGGAAGTCCTTCTGTACCAGTTCTTTTAGCAGAAGGCAGCTCAGCTGGGGTGGCTTAAAGGAATAAGGCTGAATTAATTAGTTTCTCTGTTTAGGTAATAATACCATTAATCATGATGAACCATTTTGTGAGAAGGCTGATACTCGACACTGTGTAATTCCACAGGAATCCCACTGTAGTGCAGCATTATTGATGGGTCATCCTCCGAAGGCGTGAGAGCAATGCCTCCTAATACAGTAAATGGCAAACCACTGATTTTCTTTTAATATTCAGACCACCACAACATCAGTCATGATGAATTCTTCTGGCACCAGGGTGGCTGCAATAAGCAA
>NW_005054330.1:2501662-2502749 GCF_000277835.1 Geospiza fortis | reverse complement strand
GCTTAGCATTGATTTAATGCTCACTTTTTAAGTCATACACAGACCAAACGCTTCCAAAGGGTATGGCCCATCTTTGCATTTTTTTCTGAAGTTTGCAGTAACAACCTCCTTGCTCACATGTACCTGCATTAGGAACATGCAGCTGTGGACTCTAGCAGAGGTTAGGGGGGCTCATTTATGCAGATCCATGTCAGAAATGGTATCAAACAAGATTCCATGTTGGACACTGGCACCAGGAGAATTACAATCCCCCTGAGCCAGCATTATGAATCTTTATGCTGAGTCCAACACACTTCACATCCACCATGTGTTCTATGTTCCTCCACTTTCAGCTGCGAGAGAGCAGGTGCTGATTTTTAATGCCTATTTTTGTTTTAAGCCTCCTTTCATCAGATTAAGGACCCTGCTATTTTATTTCATTTTATTTTATTTTTTCACGCTCAGTAATTTAGTCACACGCAGACTTAAACCCAGGAGCTGTGCCATGCTGCTAAAGCCCCGTCGGCCGCGGAGCGCGAGGGGCTGGGGCACGGCTCCATCCCCGCAGACAGCTCAGCCCAGGGAAAGGTTTGGGAGGCAAATGGGAGGCGCAGAGCGGTGCTGGAGGTGATAACCTTCCCGTGGTGATGCTGGCAGCAGGGTCCCTCCACACGAGCTGCTGCACACAGGCTGTGCTTCCTTTGCTGTCCCTCCTTCCCCTGGCAGAAGATGCTGGGTCAGAGCCCGACGTGCCCCTGGGCTGTGGGGTGGAGATCCTCCCCAACCCCCCAAATCCCAACCTCCAAAGCGTGTTCCTTCTGCTGGGAAGGATTCACAGGCAGAAGGAAATCCCTGTCCCAGCACCAGCCCCTTCCACCAGCTGCCTCCTCCCAGCCGTCAATAAACCATTAGCCTCGAGTCAACAGCGCTGGCTACGACACACAAACACTCAACTGCCTTTTTCATCCAAAATCAATGTTGTATTTATCTTCATTGATCTACAAGGAAACTGAATGTTTAAAATTACAGGGGGTGCAGGGGGGAGGACGGGGAGGGGGGGGAAACAAGAGTTACAGAGCCAAGAAAATAGTAGCGGATGGGTGGATTA
>NW_005054330.1:2493269-2497264 GCF_000277835.1 Geospiza fortis | reverse complement strand
AGGAATGCCAGGGGAGCATAGCATTGATTTAATGCTCACTTTTTAAGTCATACACAGACCAAACGCTTCCAAAGGGTATGGCCCATCTTTGCATTTTTTTCTGAAGTTTGCAGTAACAACCTCCTTGCTCACATGTACCTGCATTAGGAACATGCAGCTGTGGACTCTAGCAGAGGTTAGGGGGGCTCATTTATGCAGATCCATGTCAGAAATGGTATCAAACAAGATTCCATGTTGGACACTGGCACCAGGAGAATTACAATCCCCCTGAGCCAGCATTATGAATCTTTATGCTGAGTCCAACACACTTCACATCCACCATGTGTTCTATGTTCCTCCACTTTCAGCTGCGAGAGAGCAGGTGCTGATTTTTAATGCCTATTTTTGTTTTAAGCCTCCTTTCATCAGATTAAGGACCCTGCTATTTTATTTCATTTTATTTTATTTTTTCACGCTCAGTAATTTAGTCACACGCAGACTTAAACCCAGGAGCTGTGCCATGCTGCTAAAGCCCCGTCGGCCGCGGAGCGCGAGGGGCTGGGGCACGGCTCCATCCCCGCAGACAGCTCAGCCCAGGGAAAGGTTTGGGAGGCAAATGGGAGGCGCCAGGGGGTGCTGGAGGTGATAACCTTCCCGTGGTGATGCTGGCAGCAGGGTCCCTCCACACGAGCTGCTGCACACAGGCTGTGCTTCCTTTGCTGTCCCTCCTTCCCCTGGCAGAAGATGCTGGGTCAGAGCCCGACGTGCCCCTGGGCTGTGGGGTGGAGATGCTGTAGGGCTGGGGGCACTGCTCTCCTCCCCAAACCCCCAAATCCCAGCGGGGGGGGAGGAGGGGGGAGGGGGGGGAAACAAGAGTTACAGAGCCAAGAAAATAGTAGCGGATGGCTGAATTAACTAGAGAGAAAAAGCCCAGGATATATAAAACATGGACACTGAAAAATAAAATAAGGGAAGGGGGGATGGTACAGCAAGTAAAACATGGCAAAATTTACATATGGATGAAAAGTAAAATTGGAAATAAAAAATAAATCATGCCAAAAAGCAGTTCAAGGCAGAACCACACTGAAACAAACATTTGCTTATGGTCTTCATGTACTATAGATAATATATCAGAATTTCTTTTTTTTTTTTAAATCAACCATTAGACTTTTTTTTTGCACTCCTAAAATTCTACTTTGTCTTGTATACAGATTCCAATAAGAACACTGCACAATTAGCACAAGGGGTCCACGGAAAATTGTCCTTGCTTGCCAGCGATCCTGCCCACAACACAAAAAAAGAGAAAAAAAAAAGGAAAAAAAAAATATAAGGAAAGGGTCTGCCGCATGGTACTGTGCCAGTTCCATCTGCTTTTGCCAGCTTGAAAAGTAGGAAACCAAAATTCCCTTCCAGGAGCGTGTGTCTTTCTCTTTCCTTGACGAACTGTCCCTTGTGTTTGTACAAAAAAATTCAGTCTCTCTTTTTTTTTTTTTTTGTTAAACACAAGCATCCTTCTTCCTGTTCACATGCCATTGCCATTCTGTCTCCAGAGTTGCGAGTTGGTTGTTTTTGGGTTGGTTTTTTTTTTTAATTTTTTTTTTTTTAACCCCTTCCTCCCCCCAACATCCACTAAGACCTGCCTCCGAGTTCTTGCATAGTTGAAGTATATATGCCGTACTGAGCTTTCTGAGTGTGAATTTCTGACTGTGACAAGAGTATGAGTTGTAACCATGTTAACAAATAACCAGAGTGGTTCTAGAAACCATTTTTATAAAGTCTACCTATGTTAAGAATTTAATATTGGTGTACATTTATATTAACAGAGTATTTACAGTTTGTTTTCTTTTTTTTTTGTTTAAAACAAGAAGTCAAAAAAAATTCCTCTTAAATTTCTGCATAATATAATAAGGCAAAAAACAAACAGTTTTGTACATTATTATTATTATTAATATTTTAATATATATCTGTAACTTCGGTTCCAAAGTACCAAGGTAAGTGATCAATTGGCCTCAGAAGGGAACCTCACAGTGGACTGTAAAACTACAGTATTTCCATAAATAATACTTTTAAGAAACCCTGGGTATTTTTTTCTTAAGGATCTGAGGCCTTTAAAATGCAAATTTAACTAAAAACAAAAGCAAAATTTCTTCTTTTTTTAAGTGAATAAAGAGCACAAAATTAAAAAAAATACAAATCCATTAAAAATGTTTCTCACATTTGGGAAAAAATGTACAAACTTGATATTCTTAACTCATTTTTTTAGCACAGAAACAAAAAACAAAACCAAAAATCAATACCTATATATTAAATTCCCATTCTCAGCAACCTTCTTGTTGGAAAGTCCCCAACCCCATTATTTATGGAAATGTGCTTAACTTCTACAAATTTTACATTAAAAAAAAAGTTTACAGCAGTGCATTTTGTAAAAGGTTTGTTGTTTTCTTTTTTTGTTGTTTTTTTTTCCTGTTTGTGTTTTTTTTGTTGTTGTTGTTTGCTTGTTTGTTTGCTTGCTTGTTTTTTATGTACAGGTGAGTTTAAAATTCAATGTTGGGGACTATCGTGCCTCTACTTCTTTGGGGTTCCTAGAGGGGGAATAGTCCCTGGACTCTGAGTTTGTGAGTGGGGTAGTCCTGCGAGGGGAGGCAGGTCTGGTGCTGCTGGCTGGTACGAGAGGCGGCGGCGCGCTCAGCGCTGCGGTCGGCGGGTTCCTGTTCAAAATCCCGTTGTGCATGGCAGTGGATGGACTCAGTCTGGGGTAATGCATCCCGCTCAAGTGAGGCATGAACGATGGCACGTGTGCCAGGTGGCTTTCGATGGGGGACGAGTGCAAGTGGTGCATTCTGGCACGCTCAAGTTCTTCCCGTAAGTGCAAGCGCTCGCGCTCCTCCACTTGCCGCAACCGCTCCTGCTCTCGGCGGGCTTCCAGAAGGTTCTCGTGGTTGTAGTCGTGTGGTTCCCTGTCTCTGTAGGAACGCTCATGGTCATAAAAGCCAGAGGTGGTGGGAAACCTATGGATAGGATCTGTCCGGAGCTGGAAGTCCATTCGACGGTGCAGGTCTAAGCTCCGGTAGGCATCTCGCAATGGGTCCCTCATTGGGTCCCAGGAAAATCCAGGATGCGGCAGCCTCTCTCTTCCTGACAAAGGGTTCATGCCTATGAGTGGGGTCATCATCCTGCTGCGGTCCAGGACATTCATGTTGTTCATCTGGTGCACGCTGCCCATGGAGATGGGCATGGAGGCAGCCATCGAGTGAGGCAATGATAATCCATGGAGAGTGGGCGGTGGGGGATGCTCCACTGACCGGGAGTGCTGGGAAGGCTCAGACCCAACCACTAGCACATCACTGTCTTCCTTCCTCTCCTCCTTTACTTTGATGTCATTCTTAATCTTCTGGAGGTCGCTGGGAAGCTCTGTCTTTCTCTCCATGTCCTTGCTCATTAGATTGGTAAGCTTCAGGCTCTCACTTAGTGCAGGTTTGCTGTATGGGGATACAGACTGGATTACTGGCTTTGTGTTGTCCTCAGAGGGTCTCTTATCATGGCTTGGAGTTTCCTTCACTGGGGAACGGCTCTCTTTGATCTTGTGTTCAGCTATGGGCGGCTCTCTCAGCCGGTCAGGGTGCTCTCTCTCGGGCTCCTTGGACCTCTCCCTGTCCCCGAGGCTGACCTGCCTGATGGGCTCACTGGAGCTCTGGCTGTTGCTGCGGATGAGATTGCTGATCTGGTGCGTCACTGGGGCGGATGCCGGCGAGGATCTGTTCGAATGTCTGTTTTTCTCCATGAGGTCTCTGTAAAAAGACAGAAGGTACATCCTTGGTTATGTGTGATGATGGGCATGCACAGTGCTGTGCCCAGTTGTACACTCTGAGATTGCTAAGGGAAGGATCTGGAAAGTTCTATGAACATCAGCTACAGCTGCAATCCTATGCTAAGCGATATGCATTATCTGCCTTTACATACTTTAAAGACAAAAAAAAGTTAAATGTTCACAAATGTAGGACTAAATTGGGGATGTG
>NW_005054330.1:2475412-2493221 GCF_000277835.1 Geospiza fortis | reverse complement strand
GAAGAATTTTAAACAGCATATTTTTCTTTAAAAAAAGCTTGTGTACTCATGTGTAAATCTTGCTGCCAGACAATGACCTTCTCAGCTGTAAAACTTGGGTTCCTTTCCTAAAACATGGATCTAGGTACACAAAACCAAAAACTACAGAAATGCATGCAGGTCCTTCCCAAGTCAGCCTCATTGTCTGGAAGCAGCCATAAGGTGAAGCTGATCTCCCTACAGAACTGCAAGACTTCTTGTTGTTGGCATTTCTTGCAGGTAAGCCAGATGCTTCAGGAGAAACACCCTTGAATCAGCCACAAAACTGAGTAACTGAGCTGTGTTTCAAGAGGACCTGCTGCGATAAACAAGGGGTCTGATGACAACATCCATGGTTTAGAAAGAGAGGCACAAAGGTTTACATTTCCAATTGCACCTCTGCCTCTGAGCAAGCCAATTAGTCACAGTTAATCCCACCTTTTTAACAGGGGAATAAATAATGCTCACCTTCTAAAAGCACTTTGCTCTGAATGAGAGACACTTTAAATGCAAAATATGATGGTGTGATTGAGAGAACGGCATTATGCAGCTGAGAGGCTCACTCTGCCTAAGTTTTATGTTGTGTTGGTTTTTGAGAGCTGTAAGACCTGAGTGCTGAAAGCTGAAGATGTTTTGGGGAGCTGTGTAAGTATTTATCTCTTATGATTACATTTGCTAACCCAGCTTTCTTCCTCTGTGATAGTCCTGATTGCTGGTCAAGGATGTGGTTTATTAAAACCATGGCCAAATAGGGATGCTGGGGACAGCTTAAGCTAAATTAATAGAAGTGTAATAGAGCTGTTAACCCCTGTGTGAACACTCCTGAGAGTAAAGTAACCTTGGTCTGCAAATGAATTCCATTAGAGCCAAGAATGATACCTTCCCTACCTGAATGAAATCTGTGCAAGGATGTCAGACAATTTAACATGTAAAGCAAGAAGATTTTCAGCCTATTGCTTCCATATAATCTTGTTCATAGGTACTGCCTGAAGATCTCATTAAAAGCACTCCAGCAAACTGTGAACCCCTATCACTAGTCAAGCATGCACATCTAAGACTTGCAGGCTGTTATTGCCTACAAAGAAGAAGCCTGTTGGAGACAACTGGGCTCTGAAATGTAAAGGGCTTCACAGCTTCAGAATCATATAACTGGGAGCTAATGAAGTAACTCTAGCCCAGGTGATACAGGCCTGTCATCCTTAATAAGGATTTGCCCACAATGCAATTTTTTAAAATCAGTTTTGCTAATGGATTCATGCACACTGCTCCAGAAACAGGCATTTGCATTGTTATCTCATTAATGTCCAGCTAACATTGGAATTCATCAGCATATCTGTACATTAATGAGAACTATGACTGTCTCCAAAGGACCAATCACAATTTCAGCAATCCTAAAGCAGCTGCACTGACAACAACCAAGTTTTCAGTACACTGAAAACACAGCAACACACTCAATTCCTCAGCCTGGCGTGATTTGTTAACTGACTAGCAAGGACTAGGTTACTGTATTTCCATAGAAGACAAAATCCTAAAAGGCAAAGAGGAATTTTTGTGGTGTTGCTAGCACTTGTGCTTATCTGAGGAAAATGCCTATCAGCTGCTTTAAGGATCAGCAACATTTTAGGGAAAACAGAAAAAAGTAAAGAGGAAAAACAGTCCCAGGAGGACGTGGTCAGGAGCCCACAGTGCTCACCTCTCTTTGTCTCTGTCGTCCTTGCTCAGAGAAAGGTCCCTCTTGTCGGGCTCCCGCTCCCTGTCCCTGTCCCTGTCGTGGTTTGTCACCGAGGAGCTCCGCTCCGAATCCGACGGCTTGGGCCACTGGGGAGGGGTTGGGAAGGAAGGCGGGGTCCGGTGCAGTCTGTTCCATGGCTCATGGGGGTTATTGAAATTCTGCAGGTTTGGGCCATCTTTGTGAGTAAAAATGTTGTTGTGAGCTAGAATAATGGCAGGGGGAGGAAGAGTTAAAAATAATTCAAAGCCAATCATTTATACAGACATTTTTCACAATATTAGTCACAATCAGAGCTGTCCTTTTAAGGCTTTTTAATGGTGAGAGGGAACTACTAGTGAGGGGAGACAGATAATTCCAACACTGGGTGTAAGATCCACCAGCTCTTTAAAGGCTGTTGTTGGAGGAAGCTTTATACATTTCAATAACTCAGAGACTACTGAAAATGCCCAGCTTCTCTTCTCCCCCCACCCCAGGCAAAGGCTCCAGCACAAAAGCAGTATTTTTCCTCAGCTCCTCTCTCTGGCAGAAACTTTAATTTGTGGATAGTTACAAGCAATCAGCTGCCTGCAGCTGAGGCTTCAGGGACTGTTTTTGTTGAAGAACCCAGACTATTTGGTGGTATGTATGTGTGTGTATAAACACAGAGCTTGGCTGTAAGGCTTTTCAGAACAGTCACTCGATTTTCCTCCATCCATCTTCAGCTGATTCCTGTTGCACCATGAGATGCACAAGCATGCTCTCTTATGTGTGGCTCTCAAGCATGTTTCACCTACAGCTGACATGTTTATGAGGTAGAATTATTTTATACAGGTAATTTAAACTTCAGCCAACAGTTACAGAGGATGTCTACATGAATTAGAAGTATCAATAGCTGCTCCACTGTGCATCTTCACTGGTGAAGGGTGTTACTTTAGGTGCCCACAGGGTCTCAGAGCTCGGTGGTGTTTTGCAGCTCCAGTGGCTCTCTGAGCACTCAAGGTACCAACCCTCAGCAGTGAGGTGGCACAGAGCACAGCTACTGACCTCTGTGACATGCAGAAAAGCTCCCACCGCAGAGACCTGGAAATCTTAGGTGCAGTGTTTTCAGATAGGAGAATGGAGGTTAGGAATTAAACTTCTTTAAAAAC
The DNA here is from genome assembly GCF_000277835.1 of Geospiza fortis. Classification (NCBI taxonomy): domain Eukaryota; kingdom Metazoa; phylum Chordata; class Aves; order Passeriformes; family Thraupidae; genus Geospiza; species Geospiza fortis. Next base: position 2,490,344 of record NW_005054330.1, on the reverse strand, counting down.
TACCACCAGCTGCTGTAAATATTAGCATGTGGCTTTTCTGGAAGGGATGTTTGTCTGCAGTAACCCAGCCAGTACTTACTCAGAGCATGACTGCCTAATCCTCCAAAGGCATTGCTGCCTAAGTTCCCAAGGCCGCTGAAGGTGCTTGACCTGCTAAATGGATCTGGAAAGGCAAACAGGGATTTAGCAGGCATTTAGCCAAGAATGTTGGAGAATGAAACGCACCCCTCCCCTTCTTAACGGTTTGAGTCCAAGTAGGATTAGGCCAGACTTTAAGCTGATCCTTCTCATTGCAAGGTTCTTTGCACAGAAAATTCCCATCATGTTAAAATGGAGAAGGGATTCAGTGCTCACTCTGCAAACAGGTGCTGTAATAAACTTTTGTATGCCAGTCAGAAGTGAGTTAGAAATTAAGGCCTAACAGCTGAAATTAGGGTGGCTGCTGAGCTATAACTCTCTTTCCTTATCAGTACTAATAGTAGAAACATTGCAACTGCCTTGAAAGAAGAATCTCAGCAGGCCCCTAGGCCAGCACTGAGGAGATGACTGTCTTGTTTCTGCACTTTTTTTCCAGTAAAGGCACCCATTACCAGAAGAGGTTCCTCTCTGAGAGCACATAGCCCATCTCAGGTTTCCACACTCCAGAGACAGCTGGAGTTAAATCCTACCAGTGTACCTGTTTTCTTTCCTACTGGTCATCTCTAAACAACTCCTCCTCCTGCCCACTGGCTTTCTGATTGTCCCCTTCAAGTCCTTAACTTGCCATGTTACAGGAGGTAATGCTGCTCTCCACTTCCTCACAGATATCACATTTAACATATCAAGGCAAATGGCACAAATAGCTTGTATCTTAAAGCAAACAGCTATTTTTGCTTATTTACTTATTTAAAACAGTTCTTGCCCTTCCTCTTTGATCTTAAGTGGCTGAGTGACTCAGTAGAGATAGTTAATTTTGACAGAATGTTCAGGAATTGATGTAAATCTGGGTATTTGCAAGAGAAAAAAGTCTACTAGGTCATGTGGCATGCCACATTTACTGATTGGATGAATGTTACTAAAACATTAATCAACAGAGCTTGAACTTTAATTGGCAATGAGCTGCTTGTGAGCTTCTAAAATGAGGAAATTTGACAAAATCAGGCTCTACTTACTGCCAATTAGGAAACTGAAAGTCTGGCAAAATGTGCAGAACATCTACTTGCCAGGAACTGTTCCCTGAACTCTTTTACAGAATGTAGTCAAGACCTTTCATACGTGGAAAATGGTACAGGAGGAGCCCATTTTAAGCTGAGGCTTGTCTGAGGTATCTTTGCATAAATTTCCCCCATTTCTTCAGGCACATTCAGGAGCACAGGACTCTACAGGTCACATTTGGCTCTGGTGCAGTGTCCCAGCAGTGACAGATGTGACAGCTCTGCACTGCCTTCTCCTTTGGGGGACAGTGAGGACATGTGCTGGGAGCTGGCAGGGATGAGAAGCTGGCCAGCTTCGGCATCCTCAGGCGCTTTAAGCCTTTCCCTCCCCGGTGCAGGACCACACTGAGAGCCAGGAAGGGGGCAGAGGTACAGAGGTGAGGGCAGGGCTACTTACACTTACCTGCCAAGTGGTTTGTAGGCAGGAAACTGCTGTGGTGAGGTGAGGGACCAAAAGGGGTGGTGGCTGGATGCGTTGCACCTGTGAGAACAAGGTCCCTTTTTAGTTCAGGGGCAAGTGACTCCTGGTACACACAGAGCTCCTGACCATCACATTCAAGAGCTGAATGCAAACGCCACATTTAAACAACAAAGGCAGGGGAAGACCCCAAACACTGGCTGAGTGAGCAGCATGGATCTCCCTGACAGCCCTACCAAGGAGTCTAACAGGGCACTGGAGGCAGGAGGAGACCTGGCACTGAGAGCTGCTGCTCACCTGCAGTAACAGGGAAGCCAAGCTCTTTGTCTGACATTTTCCGTCATTACTCCATGTTTACATGAAAAAGGGCCAGCCCAGGTTATGGGCCCAGCCAGAAGGTGCTCAGAGGTGACTGATTAGTCTGTATGAAACACCAGTTAATGACAGGCACACAGGGAACATCAATCATGGTTTCCCCATGAGGGCTCCAGCTCCGCTCTCACATCTGTCTCTGCATCCACAGGCTCCCCCCTGGTATTTTTCCCTTTCCTAGACACTGTTCATTGCCATGGTGCTTCACTTCCCCGTGGGAAAGAACACTGCTGAGCATGCTGGATTATACCAGGCTGAGGAGATGGGAAGGAAGGGGTGAAACAAGCAGGTCTGCCCTGTATTTCAAGGTGGACCAGACTCATGCAGGAAACTCTCCTCTCCTTTCAGAGCAGAGAGATTTTCTTCCTTTGCAGGAGGGATATGTGAATCTGAACAGGCTCCCAACCTCAGACTGAAAAGCACTGGTGTCAGCTGTCACTGGGGTACTTGGTGAGCCCCTGACCTGGCCTTCCTTGGAGACAGAGCCCAACCCCTGATGGCTGCTGTGAAACACACTCCTGTGTCCAGAACATGAGCAAACTGAAACCTGAGAGGGAGACAGAGCTCTGTGTCCCCCACCAGCTTGGGCACCTCAAACCCAAGCAGCCAGAAAATGAGTTGAAGAAACTTAAGAGAAACCACGGCAACGAGACCCATCCAGTACCTCTCTATAAACATTCTGACTGCTCCAATGCTTCAAGATGGATGGAGACTGTCATCTTCCTAATCCTTTAAGATTTCAGAAGGTGTATAATGGATGGGAGATTTCTTCAAAGGAGACGGCTTACAAACTCCACTACATGGGCTGATAATAAAAAATCCTCTGGAGGAAGCCAGGAGCAGCATTGCAGGCTGTCAGGCAGTTATTAAATAGACTGTCTGCTAGGCAGCCCAGCATCCCTCCTGGAGACAGGTGGCCCTAAGATAACTTATGTCTCCCCCAGTAACCAGGCAATGCAGCAGAACCAATGATTCACACCAACTGCACACGTGCTCAGTAAGGTGAAAAGAATGCCTCAGATATTCCAGAGTAAAAGCTTTATTCCTCCACGTATTCCAGCTGCAATGTTTGCTCACACTGACAACACTCTTTACCTGGATTTACTGTGTGATGGCTCTTGTGATTAATATACTCACAGAAAAGTTGTTGTAAGGTTGTTCCTCTCTACTGAAAGTTTTCTATTAGTTTGCCTTCTTTTATGTTTCTATTTCATCCTATTCTCCCTCTTGCTTTTACAAATGAAAAGCAAGCCATGCTTGCATCTTTTAAGGGAAAAAATTCCAGATACCAACTGGACTGGTGCTTTTCTGTCTGTTAGGGTAATCCTGTCCAGAACAGCCTACAGCAGCAAAACCAGATATGAAACAAGATTCTTGTAATGACAGCACAGGACAGTGATAAGGAAACATCTGCCAGAGGAAAACAGCCAGAGGTTTGTAAATAAGCAGTGCTTGTGCATCCAAGGAGATGCAAGAAGTATCTTGGCTTTGTACTATCAAAATACCTTTGCAGAGACCAAAATACAGGGCAGCACCCTACAATGCTGGTACCAGCACTGATTGCATGTGGTAGAAGTGTGCATTTGATGGTTAAGAATTTCCATCCACAGACAGAGCAGAAAGACAGACTGAAGCCCTGGTGGAGTTCCTGAAGGCTATTTGGCATTTGAAACTCAATTCTCACAGAAATTTCAGCTCGATTGTCATCTGTTGCTTTTCTGTCATTTTTGGGACTGAGTTCAAAACTAAAGTCATTAATTTCCACAGGGTTGAACCAAGGCTGAATATGACCATGTCTGCACTGAGTTAAGGTGATTGTGCAATATTGCATCATAAAACCAGAGTAACATTAGGGAAGAAAATGACATTATTTTCCAATTAATTACATACATAAAGAACTAAGTTACATCTCGTCAATTGATGCAGCTCATTCAGAATGCAGACTTTGGCCTCTCAAACACAGAGAGAAAATGTGAAGAAGTTGAGAAGAAAGTTAAGTCTGAGAATAAGGACAACATTTAGCATTTGGTAGACAGATGTCCACATGAATCCAGGCTGGCATCCTAGACCAGAATGGGAGAGCTGCAGTCCCCATGGTCAGAGCCATCCAGAACAACACAGTGTCCTTTGGTAATTTTGTGATTGTATTTACTTCTCCAACAGATTGGAAAACAATTGATCAGTGTAAATTGTATTTAATTATTTGGGGCTCTTTGTAAATTCAATATATCATTTTAAGCCCTGGACTTTGCTTAAGTTTGTAACACATAGAGGAATTTTCTATTTAAAAAACAAACACTTGACAAATACACCTTCTGTGATATTTTCAGTGCTGTTATTGAAGTTTTCCTTTTACAAAAAACCCTTGTTTTCAGAAAACAAACAGAAACCTGGTGAGTGGAGGAGCTGAGAAGAATAACATGGCAAATATAAAAACAAGAAAGAGACTAGGGCCACTTCTAATCCTGTGCAATGGAAACATTTTCAAGTGTTTTGTCAAAATTGCTTTTAAAAAATCACTCTATAGCCTACTAATCAGACACATAAGAACCAGCTGCACACACGTGTGTGGGCCAACTGCTGCAGCTCAGTGATGTGCAGAGGATCCTGCTCTCGAGGTGGTGGCAGAGCCCTGGTCACAGCAGTGTCTTTGCACCCCTTGAAACCAACCTTGCTTCTGTTTTTGAGGCATATGTAGCTGTAAAGTCATGCATGACATACACTGACTGCTTCTTGTTTGTTTTTAATAAAAAAGGAATAATCTCCTCTTACCTGTGGTAGAAAACAGAGGCCTGGCAAGATCTTGTGGATAATGGAAGCCTGGAAACACGCCAGGGGCGGGAGGTCTGCTGAACAGGTCAAGTTTACCACCTATCTCTAGCTTGTGGGGATCCAGCTGCATTTGCTGTCAAATGATATAAAACCAATCTCATTACACGCTTCCTATTTTTATGGGAAAACAAGAGAGGGAGTTAAGGCTCATTCCTCCCTAGCCCTGCCAGGGAGCGTTAGTGGCAGTGACAGTCCCCGCTCACGCAGCACAGCCGTGTCCCTGCTCTGCCAGCCTCTGCAGGGCCACCCCAACCCTCTCAGCTGCCTGCCCCACGCCAGGCTGAGGTCAGCAGGGAGCACTCAGCCCCCAGCACAGGCTGCAGCAGGAACAGGACACACCGAGGGCACGGCACCCCAGGAGCAAACAGCACTCTCAGCCTGACAAAAATGCTCTGCAGGCACGGAGCTGCTGACAGAAGCCTCAAGAGCTGGGTGATGGGCTCTGGGCGATGGGCTCTGGGTGATTGGCTTGTCTGTTCTGCCTCTCCAGTTAGAAAGAGACGTGCCCATACTGTGCCCTTCCTGCAGCCAGCACAGCTCAGTGTGCAGGCAAGGGGCAGAGGATGAAGGGAGCCATGAGGCTCCTGCAGAGACTGTTCTTATCCTTGCCCTGTAGAAGTGAGCACGACCAGAACTGCACCTTAGTCATAGAAGCCTATGAATAGCTTAAAGATTATGTATTTGCTTATAAAAACATATGGACATACACCCCTTTCACAGGTACCTATTTAAGCAGAGAATAGCCTTCATTAATGGGACAAAAAAACTATTCTAGGAGCTGTGAAAAAATAAAATCTACACAAGTCCCTTTATCAGCTATTCTACCTGCCATAGGGAGTCTAAAGCCTGCAACAGCACCCCGGGGTACCTACATCCTGTTACCTCTTGAGTGTTAAACCTCCTCCCTCTGCCCACCATCACAGCAGCACAGGAAGCCCCACAGCCTCTAATACTGATGTTATCAATCTACTCTGCTGCTCTCTGCTCTGTAATGTTCTTCACTGCATTGGCCATTTCATTACCTCCTCCACAGGAGGTACTAATGCAGAGGGGAAGCAACATTAAATGTGCATGCTTTGTGAAAAAAAAAAGATTGACTTGGGGAAATTACTCTGCCCCTAACTTTCTTCCCCTCTTTCTGGCTGTACACCCTTCAACCCAGCTCCTCTGCCCTCAGATAAACTTTACAGTTGCTATAATAAATGTTAAAGGAGTGTAAGTATTAGTTAATCAATACAGGCAAGCTTGACAATCACCACAGTAACTGCTTCCTGCCCATTACTCACTCAAATACAATCTGTAAGCTAAAAGACCTGGCTTTGTTCCAGAAACCATCTGAATTACCTTTATCTTTTGCTGGTGATGGTAGATCTGCCAGGCGATCTGTACATGAACCGCACACCACTTCCCGGGTTTCTGCAGTGGAAAGCACAAGAATTTAGATTAATTTATACGTTAGCAATCTACATCAGATAGAACATTTCATTTCCCTTACTGTCAACCAGGCAGCTAAGCAATGAGAAAGGCTGATTACTAAAACGGCACAATGGGTGATCAACATTTTCTGCTGTACTGCAGCAGATGATGTTTAAATTAAGAAGGAAACAGGAAGAATGTGGGATATCTTCCCCATCTCATGGACATCTGAGATCCTGCCTTGTTCTTTCCTACTTGCACTCCCCCTTCCCAAATTGAAATGAATGGCAGCAAAGAACAGTATGCCATGCTTAAGAGAAAGCAACTAATGGCTGAAAGTTCTGTTTCTGAAAAGAGCCCTGTTCATTCACCCCTGCTGCACTGCAGGCTAAGTCATGCGTGGTTATTATGGCTACTGGCTTTTGGAGAGGGAAAGGGTAGGGACAAACAATCCCCAGGATTAGCAGTGCCACAGCTGAACAAGTCCCTATTTTCAGCTGAGCCGTGGTACTCACTGTTCCACTGTTTATGTGGAACATCAGCACATTGACCTAAGCCACCACGAATCTGTTCACTGGTGAATGTCTGCCCATGCTCACAGTCATTTATTTCTGTGACCCTCATTTCATACTGTGAACTATTAATGCACATAAATGGATGCAAAATAAGGCCGGGATTCAACCCAAATGTTATTAATCAGAAGTGGCAGAGAGCTAAGTGACATTTTGCTTGAAGTAAAAGATGAGCGTGAGATTTTCTACTGGACATGTTAAATTTCAAAAGCACATGCACAATACTCCAAGTGTCTGTGTAAAAATATGTATATAAAATCCCCCACAAACCTTACTTACTCTTACTGGAGGCCTATAAGGGTCTGACACCTATGGAAAAAGCAGAAATAAAACAATCAGCCTTTCTAAAACTAGCCAATATACAGAAAGGTGGGGAACTTCCTTCCTCTGAACAAGTAAAAGCATTTAGAAAGCAACGTTCCAGAGAAGTCCCCTGTGACATGGGAAACCTAAAAGGCTTAAAACTTCTCTTTCATTCCTTGAACCAAGCTCAGCAGAATCTTATGATAAACAAAGCAGCTTCAGGCTAGCAACTGAACAGTGCCAGTGCTTTTCTGAACCTTGAAATTATTCTGAAATGGAGTGCATGAGCGTACTCTCCAAGCAATACCTAGAGGAAAGACATTGAAGGGGTTTCCTGCCCCATTTTCCTCTGGCTTTTGAAAGAAGCCAATACATCCCTTTGAATTCATGACTGGTGGAGATTGCTGTCTCACCTGAAAAAGACAACTTCTCTCCTCACTGCATGTTCCCAGTCTAGAAGGCCAATTTGCTCACCAGCCTACTCTTGTTTTTTATCAGCAATCAATGTGTTTACTGTACACCCAGATAAGCTGAAAAGAAGTTTATATACTGTTGCCTACCCCTGGAGTCTTCTGCAGCAGCGTATGGTGGACTGTGCCCGGTCTACCTGCTACATCAATAGGGTTTGAAGTCTGAAAGACAAGAAGAGAGCGTGAATAATACTGTATCACACCAGTGGTACATTTAACATCTCTATCTGATGTTAACAGCATTAATTAGTCCATGTTTGCACTGTGCTTTGAGCACGCATATTGCTACATTAGTGCTAAATGTTATCTCTTACTGACAGCCAACAGCATTTAACCACCATGTCATTTATTATTATGAGCAGCAGTAACAGTGTTCCAGTAGCACCCCTAAGCCCTGCTGAGATCATACCCCGTTGTGCTGTGCATGTGCACGGGAAGAGACAGTCCCTGTCCCCCAAGCTTATTCTTTAGACAAAACAGGCAGGAGGGAAGAAGAGAGAACAAGAGAGGTAGCCTGACTCCCTCCATTTTCCAGGCAGCAACCAGCACAGCAGACAGGAACAGAATAACTTGAGCATCCCAGTCCCATATTCCACACACTGGACCATGGCCCCTCTCTGACTGGGGCCAGGTAACACAATGCCTGAACCAGCAACAGCCCATCTATTTGCTTAGACAAGGCAAAATGAGAAACCTTAGAAGGTGCTTGTGGGTCTTTTATAGCTTTGCATTGTTTACCCCATCATTTTCCAGCAAGAATTAAACACCTCATTGAAGGAATTCCTGCTCCTCCTCCTCCTCTGGATCCCACCTGTTGTCCTGTCCTAATGATCCCCAAGAACTCGTCCATCTCCTCACTCTGGCATTCTTCCATCTCCCACTCCCAGAGCAACTGCACCTGGTGCCTCTGCACAGCTGAGTGCAGAAGGGTTAAGCCTCATTCCCCAAGGGATTATTGCACTCATGTTTTAGGTCAAATTATAGCAGATTTCAAACACTACGAGGCATGAGTGTAATCCTGGGTGTAGGAGGAAAGGTAGGTTTTAGTTTGTCTAAGGCTATGTAACTTCCAGACTCATTAAAAAGTGAATTCTGTGCGTGTGTGTGTGTGTAGGTAAGTCAATGCACTCCCCAGGCAGATCGGAGCTCTCAGGGCCTCTCTGACAGCTGAGGTAGATATAAGGTGGCAAATAAGTTACAGCTTTCACAGAGGCAAGAGCCTAAAGATCACAACATGTTAATAGTATGGTGTCATCCTGTCCCTTTGTCCCCTGGAGAAAGACATGAATGCTTCCTCCAGCAAAGTGAACTGAATACTTCTGACCTTTTCAAGTTCTTAGCTTGTGAGAAAAGGCCTTCAGGAAACTCACTGAGAAATTTACCGTCAGCCCGGATTTATGTGCAGTGGACTCACACGCACAGCTGTAGGCAAATGACATGGGAAGGGGAAAAACAAAACCAAGATCTCTGCTTTGGAAAGCAAGAAGTGCAGGAGTCAGAGTGCTAAAGCCAAATGATCAGGTCTGTAGTGATTGTGCAGGCTTTAGCCAAACAGCTTGGGAGGGAGAGACCATGGAAGAATGATGCAGTAAGGATGATTGGAGTGGCTCTGCCTAGAGTTCAGCTCTGCCTCCTCTGGGAAACTGGAAAGTAACGTGCCAAAGCAGCAGATACATTTTTCAACCTCTCCCTCTCTTATTCAGAAGTTAGATTGCATGTAAATACTGCACTGTGCAAAGATCAAATGATCTCAGTGATTAACCACGGCACCAGTGTGACCTTGCACTGCTTAAACTCAAGCTAGCAAGGGTTGGATGTATCTAAAATTAATTAAAAGATAGTTACAGCAGCACGAGGAACAGCTTAAAAATGTGAAGGGTCTGTGGTCACTTTTTCCTTCTCACTATGTAACTGCTCCTTGGCCTAATGGTATTTTATAGAAGATGGAAAGGAGAAGAATGTGCCACTGGTGTAGCAGCAGCTCCTCAAGAGCAGGAAGGAGCCTTATGGCAAAACAGCCCTGGCTGCACGTGAGCAAAACTTGTCCAATTCCACCTTATTCCTGCAGCTCCTTTTCTTGGAAAATCAAGTTCACACCCTGGCTTCTCAGGGTCTGTAGGGACTCCCTGTCATCCCTTGCAAGAGTAACAACAATGAACCCTGGCAGACAAACTCCATCAAGGGATGGCCATGCTCTGTCCCTCTTGCTCCCTCTGCTTCCATGATCTGCTCCTTCTCTAGGCCTGCAGCCACCACGTACAAAACTGCCTCTGAACAAAGCCATTTTAGAGACTTTGCTATTTGTAATGTATCCCTAAAACAAAATAATGTCAAGGATTCGGTGGGCACTGAGGAAATCCTCTGGCTTCCATTAAAAGCATTAAGTTAAGGGGGCAGGTTGCAAAAGGCCTCATTTGCAGTTGCTAATTACTGACTTCCACTGACATCAGTGAAGCTGCTGAGGGAAGCACATCCCTCAGACCTGCCTGCTGTGGATATGGAAATCACCTTCCAAATGCTAACAGGAATGGCCTGGCTGCAGTGCTGCACGTTCAAGACTTCTTACACAGTAGCAGAGTTCTATGGAAATGCAGCTCAAGATAAGAAATCTCTAAAATCACAGCATGTGAGGAAGCTGAACATGTCACCTCACAAATGGAGTACGTGCTCCATTTTCAAACAAATGCTATATAGATACAATCCATTATTTCTTCTTTGGAGAGATTTAACAGTTTTGGTACATTTAAAAATAGTTAATAAAAAGAACACATCTGGAGGGGAAAAAAAAGCAGTGCACACCACAGAATTTGCCAAAAAATGGGGGTTATGATGGCAACATTTCCAAATGCCAATCAGTGCTAGTTGTAATGACATGTTACAGCTGCAGTGCACCTTTCAAACACATTATCTCAAAGAAGCTTGCAGGCATTAATCAACCCTTATAAAACCCACTGCAAGATAACTTTATAGATGAGGAAGCTGAGGAACAGAAGGTTTAAGCAACTTGCCCAAGGTCAGACAGTGTTGGAGCTGGGAATAAAAATTCAGCTCCTTCAAATTACTCTACCCATTTCCAGCAGTCTCTCCCTATTGTTCCCACACTTGTGTAGTCAAATTCTCATTGTTTTTTCTGGGAATAAACACAGTTTATCTTTTGCAATCTCAGACCATTAGATTTATAAAATGATTTGGGACTCATTGGTCTATTATGAGCTGTAAATATTTCACTCAAAATAATGCACTTCACTGTATGCTTCTCCTCCAGTTTCAGCAGACCTCCCAAGTGAGCCACTACATCCTTTCCAAGGAAGGATCTGCAGTGCCAAGAGAAAATTTCTGCTAAAGTGTTGGCTGCTTTGTGCAGAGGATGCTCACAGTTCTGCGGGATGATCCTTTCCAACCCTGTGCTGCACTTCTGCTATGCAAATCATGTGCTGCAAAATCACCAGAGACAAGACTCTGAACACAGTTTCTCTCCCAGCAAAAGAACAAAGCCTTCAGAAGAAGAAGTTTGTACCTTCGGTTGAAATGCTCCCTGAAGTGACCCAAAGGGACCTGAATGTGGAAGCATGGGTGGCATTCCAGGCATTGCTGGAGGATAGGTTGGAAAGAACTACAAAAGAAAAAGAGATGCTTATGTCACAGGATGACTTGAACAATAATGGAGGTAAGGTGCCAAGCCTGGCACATACAAAAATAGTACTGTGCTGAACAAGTGCCACAGTGAAAATACACGATAAATTTGCTTTCAAAATTTTTAAGAGCAAAGCCAAAACTTGAAAAATGCACTTATCTGATAAATTTTCTAGATAGTGCTGAGTGAGTGTGCCTTTAAAAATTGTGGACTATTGCAGGAAGCACAGAGCATAATTTGGGGTTTATGTTCACTTTCCATTAACTTTGCATTTTTCTGCTCTTGCAGACAAATCGATCCTGTTTTGAAATGTGACCTGCTTTAATTTTTAAAGCAAAAGGAACCACAAGATGCTGCACTGCACTCTAACCACAGGCAACACGCACACCACCTTGTAGTTGTGTAGGCTGGGTGAAATTTTGCTTAGGCCTCTCCTGAGCACACACAGCAGTTTTACAAGTCCCAAAACATGTAGGTTTTTTTTTTTTTTTTTGTGCTTTGGAGCAGTGGGGAGCACCAGGAAGAAACCACCAGTCTGACTTACTCCTGTGACCTGAGCAAAACCTTGTGAAAGAGCCATGCACTCCGGGCTGCTGCACTGGGAGAAGCACCAGCTGCAAAGGTACTGCAGTGACCACTGACAGCAATTCCTGCGCATTCCCTGCCATCCCAGGCACAGCCATACAGAGCCGCAGCAGCAAAAATGCAGGAGACAGAGAATTAAAAAAAAAAATAAAACAAAAAAAAAAGCCCAAAGAAAACTTGGTACCTTAAAAACATAAAAAATCAAGACGGAAAAAAGAGCTTTAGAAATGAATGGATCAAAACACTACTCATCAATTGATAACAAGCAAAAGAAGAGCAAGCAGAACCATTAACAAAGAAACCAAGGAGGAAGGCGAGCACTCACGTTGGAATGTCGAAAGTAAGGGTTGTCTAATTTGGGAGCGTACTTGTCAAACTGGAAAGAAAAGAGAAAAAAAAAAGGAAACAGGTGAGTTTGGTTTTGGCAGGAGCAGACACATCAGGATTTCAACACAGACAAATAATCATGGCCCGTGTGTAAGCGTTTAACAGAGCAGAACTGACTGGTTATTCCATACTCGCTCACTGGGGAGATGACTGATTTCTCAGGATAACAGAGAGGAGCCCCCAGGCCACGCTGGGCTCTGCCAAGGCTCACTGCAGAACCCTGTCTGAGGCACTGCATGACCAGGCTCCTGCCCTGGGAAGAGAGCAGTCCTGATACTGCAGCTCAGTGAAACACAGGGAAGTTCAGCTCCAGGTCCACAACTGGGATCTGCCCCTGGATTGCTGAACTAGATCACAGACTAGAGATAAGAAACATTTTCCATTAGACCCCAGCATCTACTGTGGGGCAGCCAATTCCAATTCCCAGTTTCCTGGGCTCCTGTAAGCACCAAAATTCTTTGGGAAAGGGCTGAATTACTTTAGATACACAAATCTCAATATATTTGCCCTCCCCTGCAAAAGGGAGAGTTCCCCAGAGAGAGTTCCCCATTTGCCTCCCCAGAGAAAAGGTGACTGTAAACTTTTTCCATTCCAGCATGGGGTTTTAACACCTCCATGTCCGTAGCCTGTGCCCTGTTTGCCCTGTACCATCTTGGAAGAAAACCCAAAGCACACACACATTGCATTTCTGAACAGTATGTACATTCTGCTGGGGAGGAGGGAATGGGAAGGAAGGCAGGGAAGGGAGCTGTAGGACCCCAGAAAAAGCTGCTTATTTGGCAAGTCAGCTGCTGTTTCACACTCCTCTATGTGCAGGAGAGTAGATTTGTAATTTCATTAATTACAGTTATTACTGGAGCCATGTCCCCTCCAGTGTAAATACCGTAAATTACCAAACACATGCAGCTGTAATTTCAACACTCTTCTCTGGTGTTAGGATTAGCAGACCTGATCTAGTGGAATATAAGATGTGAGTGAAATATAACAAAAGAGCCTTGCAAGTTGTTTTTGGTCTGAAGGCTGTCATCAGTGGGCACGGGTGGGAGGAGAGGGAGCTGTTCACAACCTTGGGTATCACAGTTCTTAAATAACACAGGAGACTTCTGAGAAAAGATTCAGGATTGTTTTACACAGACCAAGCAAAGAAGGGAAGGTGTTTACACACAAGTGCACTGAGCAAACACCTGGGGCTGGATTTTGGGTGGATGATATTGCTTTTAATTGTCTTGCTGCTAAGCAGATTACAACCCAATAATGTCACTGAGCAGTCAGCAGTGGGAAAGAAAAGTGGGAAACATTATGCTCCTTGAGTCCTTGGTAGTTCTTCCCAAAGGCTGCTTTTGCTAGCCTTAAACAGGGTTGTTTCTGCATTTTGGACACAGTGTGAAACTGAGAGGGGGAAAAAAGCTCAATCTTGTGCTTTCAATCTCAGAAAGTAATTGCCAGAAATGGGGAGAGAGTGCATTTTAAAGTACTGACAAAATCCATTTGTAGCAGATCCCTAACAATTTTGTAACAGCTGCAGCAAAGTCCCATTGTGTTACAAGCAAATTCAATGACCAAATGCTTATTACATGGCCAGGAGGATCTCTCCCAGCAGAACCAGCCACACACAAATTAGTGCTTGTTGATGTAATCAAGTAATAAAATGCCTAAATCAATACAGATCAGGTATTAGGAGGAAGAGGGACAGCACTGGTGTCAGATGAGATGCTGCACTGTGGTGAGAGCTCTGGGTAAGCCAGCACGGTCTGCCCTGCACCCAGCAGTTGTGGAGACAGTGTTTGGGGCTGGAAGCCACCCATCCTGGTTGGTGTCACCTCCTGATGTGTCAAGGCAGCTGGCTCTGGGAAAGGGGGAATAGAAATACACAGCAGGACACACAAAAAGGAAAATAAAGGGATTCTGGGTTGTCTCGTGGGTGCTGTATCTGCTCATGGGTAGCAGCATGGGGGACCACGAGGTGGTGTGGGGGCTCTGGGTGGAAAGGGGTCCCTTTGGGAGTGCTGGCCTCCAGGTGGGAAGGGCAGGGACAGCACCCCTGGCTGAAATGAAGAGGGCTGGGTTTTGTTTGACAAGAGCGGGTTAGGCTTTTTGACCAGAGATGCTCTACTTATCCTCACATTTTGGGCTGGGGTACGCACCATGGGAGGTGCAGAGGGCGGCATGAGCGGCGTCTGGGGCAAGCTGGATGGAAAAGGAGTGAATGTGTGCTGGTGGGTGTGTTGGTGCTGATGCGTGTGTTGGTGCTGGTGAAACTCCGCTCTCAGCAGCGGCACCGGGCCAAGTGAGGCAGCGGCCCGGTCCGAACTCTGAACCAAAAACCGGTTGTTCAGCTCTTGCCTGAGCAGTTCGTGATCTAGAGGAGAGAGAGAGAGAAAAAAAAAAGACACAGAGGCCCGTGGGCCTGTGAGTACCACAAAGACGGAGGAGAAAGAGTCAATATTCACCTGGCATTCCCTGTTTCTGCAGGTCATGCTGTGGTGGTTTTCTACGTGAGGACTCATTGGTGGAGGTAAGAGAGATGCCTGTGACAAAGTACCAATCAGAATCCCCGAATGAGGCTGGCAATACATGATTGGTTGGTTGAATGATATCAACAGGCTGGTATCTAAAGACAAGAGAGAACACCATGAGTCATCACAGCAGAAAACATCATCGGGGCTCGCCCTCGCCCGGCCCCGCCCGCCCCCGCGCCCGCCCGGCTCTCCTCCCCGGCACTGCCGAGCCAGGTGTGTCTGGGGGCAGGC
>NW_005054330.1:2469144-2474973 GCF_000277835.1 Geospiza fortis | reverse complement strand
GATCCGGCCTCACCTCTGGGGTCACACCTCAGGGATCCGGCCTCACCTCTGGGGTCACACCTCAGGGATCCGGCCTCACCTCTGGGGTCACAGCCCAGGGATCCAGCCTCACCTCTGGGGTCACACCTCAGGGATCCAGCCTCACCTCTGGGGTCACAGCCCTGAGATCCGGCCTCACCTCTGGGGTTACACCTCAGGGATCCGGCCTCACCTCTGGGGATGCCTCCCAGGCTCAGGGGAGCTGCACCTTCCAGCACCCCCAAGGTGCTGAGGAGTGCTCTGGAGGCCAACAGCTCACTTTGAAATGAGCAGTACTGACCTTCATCCTCTGGGTGTGTGACAGTCAGAGGCGCGCACACACACACACTGAAAATTGATGTGTGTTAAGTTCTGACATACAGGCACTTCACAGGTAAAATTTTGGTAAGATCTACAGTGCAGTGAGATAACTGTGGGTTTGGGTGGCTGGAAACTGCCTGCTTGGACATCCATCCCTGTGCCATCCCCCCCTACTCAGCCCCAGGGCATGCACGCAGTGACCAGAAACATCTATCCTGTAAATCAAGGCCTTCTTTGCAGTAAGGGGTTTTTTTGAGATCCTAAACAGCAAGCAGTCCTTTCCTCAATTTGTAACAGGCTGTAATTCTTGTTTCTTGTCGTTGCCTCCAGGCTTTTCTCCTCTGAGAAAATACAGAGGAGGAATCAGTGGGGAGGGGACAAACACTGAAGTGGCTCATGATCTCATCAAGGTTGCAATGACTGCTGAAACAAAATGTTCCACCACATGACGTGGCCTCTTCTCAGCATCTTCCTCTGGAATAACAACTTGCATTGAATGTAATGTGGTTCAGGGCAGGGGAAGACATCTGTGCTTTAGAAATGATGTCACTGAAGACAATAAGGACCAATGTCCACTTCTCCAAAATGTCTGCTGGTAGAACAATTACATCTATCTGTGGCTTTTCTTAAGAACTTCAAACAGGGATTAGCACCCAACATGTTATATATATTTTTTAAGTGAAGACCAACCTGTGTCCCCAGCTGTGGATGACACACACACCCAGTCCTGACTGATCTACTTGCTTCTGAATTTACATGAATCCACTCCTTTCACTGTAACAACCCCTTTAAACTACAGCTCTGAATATAAAGGGGCAAAAGAACACCTGTACTTTAAAGTTGTATTTCATGTTCTGCAGGGATTTCTTTCACTTCAGTTTTTGACAGTAACATTAGAAATGTCTAAATCAATCACTTTCTGAAGTGACATGGTTAAGATCTTTAAAAACGGGCACTCTGATGGGGAACTTCAAGGTCTCTACTACCACTTAGAAGCCTACAATTCAAAGTCACATTTGAGAGCAAATGTTGGGTTCCTAAGTAATTTGCTTTTCAGTAATAAATATACTGCTAAGAGCAGGTACTGTGTACTGCTACAATCCATATAATAATTAACACAAAAGCAGAAAGTATATATATTTGTGATACTGAAGCCTAAGGCTCTGGAGCAAAAGAGTCTATAATGGGTTCTCCTTGGACTGAGCAAATAAGAAAAAAAACCTAAAGGCTGAAAGCACTTAGGTCCAAAACCTAACCTCTTTAGAGAATATGAGCATGATTTCACATGTGTGTGTGTGTGTTTACACTTTTAAATCTGGCATGGCTTAAAGAAACTGAATCCTTCTGTTAGCATCAAGATAATCCACTTTTCTGGAGGGAGAGATAAAAGCAAGTTGGCAGTTTTAAGTGCTCTGATATCCAATTTCTTTAAGAGACTAGAAGTCAGACTGATAGATTTGCAGCTGGCTCCAGCCCACAGCCCTCTACCACAACTTTGGCCTCCATCAGGAAAAGAAAAGGCCTGGAGATGTTTGGAGAAGCTGAGTGGCACTTGGAGGAGTGGCTGCTTTGCAGTAAGGATGGAATTGCAAAGGAACAGCCCAGCTCTGTGAGGGGCTCTGAGCAATGTCTGGATCAGAACTAAGTTGCAGTGATGTCAGTTCCAGCCACACAGTAACACAACCAGGAGCAGGGTGCTGAGCAGCCCCGGGACCTGCCAACACCGTCCTGTGTGCACACATGAGCTGGGCAAGGCACAAAAAGGTCACTCCTGCTCATGGTGCCCTCACCTTCAGGAGAGGAGAGACACAGACCACTGTACCCTCTGGGTATCCCACATCAGGGCAGCCCTTGAGCAGACAGCAGAAGCCCAGCAAGGGTTGCTCCTGAGTTACTTGTATTTGCTTTAGGTTTCAAAAGGAATAAATGCCACCAGAAGTGCATTCTTGTCTCACTCTTCAGGGCTGCTCAGCAATATTGTTTGCTTTTAAGGAAGTTTTATGTGAATGACAACAGAAGCTCCTGGCTCTGCAGCACTCTGTATTGATTTTATGATGTGCCATTTTGCAGGCATTTCATATAGTGCAGACAAGAGGCATTTCACTGTCTGCAGGGTTAGACACCCAGACCTTTCCCTCCACTAACTTCGGCTTCTCCTACTTAAATTGCAGGAGAAATCCTTTTAGTAGGAGCAAGACTGTTACTGTTTCCTGGCAAGCTGCTGAATGTGAATAGGTCACTTGATCTTGCATCTCCTGAAGTTAATGGTGAAAACATACTTGCTTTCAGTGACTGCAATATCATGCTTTTAGTGAGAGTTCTGCTATTTCCTTTTGCTATGCTTTCAAAGTCTCCATCACAGTAGCCCTTCGCCTTAAACAGGGGAAGCAATGAATAGGACTCCCACAGCGCTGCCAACATCTTCCCAGCCATGTGGTTGAAATTCTAGATGGTGCCAGGGCTCCTGACAGCTGCCAGCTTTGGCCTATGTGGTCCTGTCTCTGGCAGGGAACCCACAGCACTATCATGGCTCTCAGAGCTCACTTTGGCCCCATTTGTACTTTTGTTTTTTTCACTTAGAGAAGCAGTAATAAATAATGAGACATTATTTAGCTCCTGGAAGCAAAAAAAGGGGGATGGAAGACCATCAGATTTTTCCACAGCAAATCTGTCATTTCCTTATTCCTTTAACTGACTTCATAGGAAACAGAGAGTGTGTTTTTTGCAAAATGCTTGTCCTGTTTAATCCCTGCTGAGTTAGTTGTGGATTCAAATGCCAGATCAAAAGGAGGCCCCAGCAAGTGAAAGTTGCTGGGAAGTCTCCAGCTGCCAGGGTCTCTTCCAGGGACAGCTGTAGGCTAATGGATAAGCTATAAACAGGGCATTTAGGGCAGAAGTGACAATAGAATGGGGGCCAGGGTGAACAAAGGAAACTTTTTAAAAGGATGCAAAGATAGTGAGAGTAGAACAGCAGAGCTTGTCAGCTGAGCTGTCTCTGACTCAGACTGAAAGGCCACGGAGCCATGGGCACAGAGCAGTTGTGCTGCTGCAGGCAAAGGATCCTGCTCTGCCAGCAGGATGTGCTGCTGGTCGAAGGATCAGGCAGGGAATTCAGTGAGATTCAAGTGCTCGGTTAGAACAATTGCAGAAACAGTATTTTCTCATCAGTTCTAACAGCAGCAGCTTTCTTTGGAGAGGGGAGAGAGAAGGGGAGAATGGCAAACTGTGCATCACTTCTCTGTTAATCTAAAAAATGTCTGATGAGGTGGAATGCCACACTGGACAACTCATGCCCTGATCCTGAACAGGACTTTTTTTCGTTGAAGCATTTGTTTTGAAGACTTCCTATAGGAAGTGATGTGTCGACAACCTCTCACTGCTAAAGCACGTCAAGGTCTCCCACCTGTTTCACGAGCACTGTTTCAGTTCCAGCACACACTGAGGGGTCTGTGCCAAGGGATTTCACCTGCCCACCAGCCAGCCCATGTCTCAACACCCTGCAGTGCATGCACGGCCCTGGAGAAGGAGGCACCTACCCGCAGGGTGCCCTGGTATCACGAGGCTGTTGGTGGGTAACGCTGGTGGAGGTGGCAGCGTGGGAGGGGTGGCGAACATGGCCGGATGGTGCTGGTGCTGGGCCTGCGATCTGAGAGAGAAGTGCGAGGTAGCAAGATTAGAGATGGACAGGGGCAGAGCTGGGCCGGAGGAATGGTGTGCTGGGATCTGGGGAGACAGGGACAGGTGCTTCGGGAGGCTGATGCTCGTTGCACTGCTAGCACTGCTGCTCCGGCTGCAGAGAGAGAGAGATGGGAGGGAGGGGAGACAGACAGACAGACAAAGAGTGTGTTACAATACAGGAGTGGAACGGTGCAAGAAATACACTACCAGAAACAACACAACTATGCAACATTGATCTCCCCAGGCTCATGCTTTTGTTGATCTTAATGGCAGTGGAGATAGTTAGTGAATCTTAATGAACGTCTCCAACAGGGCAGAACAGGCCCTGGGCTCTCTGGAGGGACATCTCCTCCAGTGCTGCAATCCTCAGAGCTGTCTGTAAGTACTGATGAGGGCCACAGAGGCAGCTGGATTGTGCACCTTTATGGAGCCTCTGATGACCTTGCAGTGTCCATGTGGATCCTTGTGACCAGAGGACACAGTGACACCAATTCCTTTTTCTGCTGCTCTGGGTGTGCAGAGCTGCACAGCACGAGTGACTGGGAGCCCTCTGGATCTGCTGCACATGTGCTGTGTACTTGTAGTCACACAAGCATGCAAATGCACACCATGTTAATATTTTTTCTCATAGTAATTTGTAATTTACATCATCTTCTATTATTATTACTCCATTGCAAGTGATCTAAATTTCGTGGGCTGAAACACGCTATCACTGCAGTTATTAGTTGTGTAATTCCCACAATACTGAATGTCTGTGGCAAGATAAAGCTCAGAGAGATCCTGAATAGCTTTAAATATTATTCACCAGTTATACTATTGTGGCATTTACAAGCTAAAACCACAACAGAGCTTAAGTATGCACGATACTGTGAAATACACATTAATGGCAGCTCTCTGTATTCATATTCTGACCTTTGTGCAGTCAAATACTATGCTTTAAATCATTTTTCTCATCTTGTTTAAACTAGTCTAGCTCTTGCTTGGGAGGCAGGGCATGTTTTCTGTACCAGCAAGAAGACTATACAGGTTCCAGTTGACTGACTAAACTCTTTTCTCTGGAAACATTTTATCCACACCATTTTCACCCACCCTCCTTACTGGATGGAGGTAATTTAAACAGCAGAGCCAAGCCTCCTGCAAGATGTGAACATGTCAGATTGAAGCAGATTTTTCAGCCCACATGGGAGCCCAGGTCTCCAGGGACACAGCATTTTCCAGTACAGATCACAGGATATTCTGAGCTGGAAGGGACCCACAAGGATCAGAGTCCAAGACAGATATCTCTCTTTTGATGCTGGTGAGCCAAAAAACCTGAGAACCACGAGCAATGGAAGTATTTCTGAATATGGAACAAAGGTGTTGCTCAAACTGAAACCACCTTAAATTTCTGATTCAAGAACTAGCCAGCTCAGACAAGAGCATGTAAAATTTTACTTGCTACTGGACTGAAAGGAACACGTGCCTTTCCCCAGAAGGTGTGCATTTATCCCCTTAAATCCAAATTGCAAATGCACCGCAATATTCAAATGCACAGATCAACCACAGCTGGAAAAGCCAGCCCATGAAGTCCAATACCCAAAGCTCAGCCCATCTCACCCCAGGTGAGCGCTCACCTTGCCTCCCAGCAATTCCCACCCACTGGAAACAAGCTTTAGCCCTGCAGCAGCCTGAAGATGACGTGAGCACCCCTTCCCCGTTCTAACCTGATGTTGTTGAGTCCGTTGTGTGCCACCTGGTGATGCACTTGGTAGTTGAGGGGCGGGGGGATGTGGCTGGGGGGCTGGCTCCGCAGCTCGGGGATCAGCTGGGGCT
>NW_005054330.1:2466488-2469068 GCF_000277835.1 Geospiza fortis | reverse complement strand
GCTGGGGATGGGCAGGGCGAAGGGCACGTCGGTGCTCAGCTCCCGGCTCCGCTCTAGCCCAGACACCTTTGGGACATTGGCTGCTTTCGCTTCTGGCTTGTCATTCAAGGTGGGACCTTGTGGAGCAACGAGAAAAAGAACAAAGCGCGTGCTGAAAGGTTTGTGTTTCTTTCTGTGCTTGGTAGAACATGTGCCTGGGAAAAAACAAGTCATGTTTCAGCTCGTGGGAGCGCCGTGGGAGCGCTGCTGCTGCAAGATGGATGTGTGTTTGAGTCTGTCCTTCCGCTGTCCTTGACTGGCCAGTCCACAGAACTTCCAGCATGTGTGCAAGAGACTTAGCTGTCACTAAATGAATGCATGCTACAGACAACACACAGCTTTGTGACTTCTTCAGGGGCCCAAGGTTATGTACAATAGGAGTGTGAACATGTCTCAGGTTACTGCTGCAGTATTTCCTGCCCAATGTTCATCAGACACAGGCCTCATCATTAAGACATTTCATTTTCTCAATGCTCTTTCAAGGTAACCCACATTGGATTTAGGCTTAACTCCAGCTCCAAGGCACCAGGACCCAAGCATCAATCCTTAATGATAACCCAACCTGTCTTCTAGGATGAAGACTACCCGGGATCTCTGTAGCCAGGGATGGGACAGCTCTGCAGAGAAGCTGTGACACTGCTGTCCCCTGGTCACACACTTGTGTGGAAGAACAGAATAGAGAATGCTGGAAAAATCCAGTCAGAAGTTCAGTGGGCACCCAAATGTAGTTCTGCTCACCCTAAACAGCAAATATCTGTATGCTCAGCATGCTGAAAATATTAGGAATGCTGCAACCTTGCAAAATACACCTACAGAGAGAATTCCATATGGAATTACTCCTTCTGTGGTGCCAAATCCTCCTATTTTTCATAATTAAGCTAAACAAAGCATCCCAAAGAGTTAAAAGGGTGAAAAGGAAAAAGGGAGGAAAGAAGAGATATTTCAGATCAAGCAGTATCCAAAAGGTTGAAGACAACTGAAAAGACCAACATGAAAGCAATTCAACTCCCACTGTAACTCCCTTTTCACCCTCATCTGTGGATCCTTAAGTGCACACATACCCACAATTACAGGAAAAGATCTTCATGGGCTACGAGGTTGTTGGTGTGTTTCACACACATCCCACTGTGCACACACAGCACCTCTGACTTTCAGGAGACACTTTAGTTACCCACCAAAACGTGCTGGGGGCTGCTGGCATTTCGCTGCCTTGCAGACACGCAGGAGATGCTACCTACACTCATTAACATGCTCCCACCACCCTCACAAACAAATTCCACCTTTGAAATCCTCCCGTCTCATCAAAGGACCGAGCCAGTTCCTGATGTGGGAGGGTGTGGAAATAACACACAGCACACCCCATGAGCTAATTCTGGCCGTGCAGCAGCTCTGACCAGCGTTTGTGAACGTGAGGACAGAGCCCCCAGCGCCACTTCCACAGCCGGGGTGCCACTGTGGTGGCATCAGGTGGGAGGAGGACTGCACTGAATCAGAGCCTGCAGCACACCAGCTCATGTTCTGTGCCCACAGTGCCCACGTGGTGATGGCATCTCCTCCCCTGAGATAAAAGGCAGCTTCCCACACTGCTTCTGGCTCTGCCTGCACTCTCACCACTGCACAATTTCCCCCAGCCATCAGTCACTCAGCTCATCACTGTGTATGTATAAATTCAGAATGCAAGAAGAGGACGAATGGAAACATATGAACTATATTTATCAGCTGAAAATGCCTTGAGGTCTTGGGGCCTCAAACCCACAAGTAACAGGAACAGAAGCCTTTCCAAACACGAGTGTTTTGGCTGGCAGCAAGTACTATCAACACTGTACTTTCCAGCACCTTATATATCTTTACAGGTTTGACACAATGTCTGGAGATCCTAAATTAATCTCTACAATAAATACAAGCCTCTCATTTCAGTGAATTTCTTTACCAAATATGAATTCATGCATCACAGGTAACCTGGTTGTGTGCCATACACAGACTTGGTTCCAATGCTATTCAGAATTTATTTTTGAAGTAAAATTCTCAATGCTCTTACACATCATTATTTTTTATAATACGTTTGTAAATTTTCCTCAGTTTTTACTGCTCACAGTTGAAAAATTGTCATTGCCTAGTCAAGCCAGGGCTCCCCACACTGCATTTTGGAGCAAGCGTGTTCACAGCTGTAGATTCCACTATTTTTCAGGAGCTACCCATTAAAAGCAATTGGGTTTCATTCCTGAGCATAGGTTTCCTCAGAGCCCATTAGCTCTTTGCATCCAACAGGCCTCCTCCTACAGAGTTAAACTTCATATTGTGTAATTATAGGCAATGTAGACTAATGGTGTATATTCAAAACACACTGGCACCACGAAAGTTAGTTGAGTAAAAAGTCATTTAGATCCAAAACAAATCAGTAAAGTCCCACATTAAAAGCAGCTGTTTGACCAGTTTTATGTGCAACTATTGATTCCCTGTGGTTTCAGCATTAGCTCTCATTTGCAATTTTCTCAAAGCAAAAGCTCAGTCTCCCTTGCTGACTGAATTGACCAGCCAAGC
>NW_005054330.1:2464326-2466459 GCF_000277835.1 Geospiza fortis | reverse complement strand
GGCATCTCTCAGGATGCAGTACCACAATGTTCTTGCATTTCATTCTCGACAGCAATGAAAATATCAACATGCCAGTTTCCCCCTCACCAGAAAAGCTACAGGCACGAGTGGGAGTATCTTCTCTTCTTTTGCAGCCATGAGAAGGAAAGATGTGATGTGAATTCATGGGCAAGAGGGGAAAAACTTCTGAGAGAGCAGTCCTCAAGCCTCCTCAGCCACCACACAGGAAGGGCAGAATCCTGGTGTTTGATGACTTTGTCATTTTCCCCCCCGATGCCTGCAATGCACACATGGAAGTCTCTGAGCTATCTTTCCTGAAATCCCTCAGAAAGTTAACCTTAATGATTTTAATGAGGGATGTTGCCCATTCTGATCAGGATCTTGGACTTCTTAGTTTCTCTGCAGGGTACTTGAATATCCCTCCTAAGAGAACTCCACTCCTGCATGCCCAAGCTCTGACCAGGCTGACTGCTGCTCACATATGGAAATATCCCAAGGAAAGCAACCAAATACTCCCTTTTGTGCAAGCTGGATCAAGTTGCATTGAGATCCTTTCAGAAATTTCTGTTCTTGGGCTGCTAATCCAGCCCTCCTGAGCAAAGGACCCAGGGAGCTGAGCACAACTGCCCCAACAAAAACACAGACCCACCCAACCACACCACAGTGTTCTAGAGGCAAAAATGTGTTTATTTTCACCAAGTCCTAGAGTAATTTTCATGCTTAATGATAACAGGCTGAGCCAATTTGCCTAAGACTTGACAGTCAGCTCCAATAATTCAACCTTAATTAAACCTGAACGCATGTCAGTTCAGCTTGTCCCTTCACAGGAAATCTGACATTTGTAATGATTCATGTTCCAGCCATACTATGGAAAGGCTGGATCACATCTGCCACTCTCCTCCACGCACAGCACTACCCCTTTTGAGCATGCCAACTTTTGTTTATTTTCTAACCAAACACCTTGGACTTCTTCCATTGAGAGGTTTTCTTAAATGAACAGACAGTGAAACATGTCTTGATCTCACAGGGATGAATGATGACTGAGTGTGAGAGACAGGGAAGAAAAGGCCGAAACTGCTCTAACAAGAAAAAAACCCAACAACCTGGGATTAGTAATTCTTGCCTCCCTGATCGACTAATTTGTTCATTTGGAGTGTTGCAAAAGGTTAACCTCCCTACGTCTTGGGCTACATCCAATTCCAACTTCAACTGGTAAAGAAGAAAACTTCACCATTTTTAAAAGCACAGAGAGCTTCAGCTCCTGCTGTGTAAATCTGCAGAAACCGGAGGTGAAGTTTAAGGGAAACCCCGTACTCACCAACAGCTTAAATTACTGTATAAAGTGTGCTTCAGGAGGAGTTACCCAAAGCTGAGGGACCATCAGCCAAGACCCCATCTGAAAGTTCCCTGAATTCTGGGTCTGGCTGGAATAACCATGCACTGCCCATCCCCAAGGCTGCAGAGGGTGACATGCCTGCCAGTGTGTAACTACAGCCCAGGCACAATACAGAAAGTCCCAGACACAAATTAAACCTTTCTGTTACAGGAATTTGCTTTCAAGCTGATTAAGAGTAGCTCAAGTGCAAGGGATTAAACATGTAAAGGCTGCTTTGAGAACTCCAATAAGCAGTTACTGTGTTATACAAACAGTACTTAGGGCAACAGCAGTTCCAGCCCTGCCTCTTGCTCTTTGCAAGCTGCTGGTTGCTGCTGAAAGGGGACTGTCAACACACGTACAATGTGATTGGAAATAATCTAATCTTGCTTGCACGCCTTTCCTTTGTCTCTTGGAAAAAAGAAAAGTGGAGTCATTCAGACGTCTTTCTGCAGCCTCCCTCTGCAGTCTCCCTTGGTGCATTCAAACAGCAAGGGTGATGGGGTGATGTGAGAAAGAAATTCCTCTCCTACATCCATCAATGACATCTTTACCAATGGCAATTTCCCAAGAAACACAACAGCCACCATCTGTAGCCCATCTATCCGCCCTGTACATATCCTTGAAAACAGACACAGGCCAGACTGGCTATGGTGAACCCTGCTCCATATTCCAGCAAGAAACGCTAGAAAAGCAGCACCACAGGAATTACACATAGCAAGGAGCTGAGAATTTCAGAGCGAGTTGATGAGCCCCAG
>NW_005054330.1:2459044-2464277 GCF_000277835.1 Geospiza fortis | reverse complement strand
GGACTTTCAAGCAGGAAGTCTAAACAAAGAAATAACTAAATAAACATCTCTAAACATTTTGTGGCTTTTGGGGGTTTTTTTTGGCTTTTTTTGTTGGTTTTTTTTGGGTTTTTTTTTAATTTTATTTTAAATTGAACTTTTAGGCTGCTACATAATGTATTGTGGACATGGAACATATAATAAGCAGAAGAGAGAATAAAGCATTTTGCTTTGACAACGATAACACTGATGCTGGTAGAGTGCTTACAAGTGAAAATCAATATTTAAGTGCTAATTCTTTATCCCTAGATGGCTTTTGCTTTTATATAAATGACTTTTTCATTGCATTTTAGGAGAGTAGCACTATTTAAGACTTCAAGCGATTAGGCTGTTTGCAAAGGTAAGGCAAGCAGAGCTACAGCACAGAAGCCCCCCAACAAAGGGAGCACAGAGTTCCTCCACCTATTTTAATGCAAATCAGCTCAAGATAAGACATAAAGACGTGGGACTTGCACATAAAACTACTGTCTGGAAGGGTCCATGGTGTGCAACACGATGATTTTTAACATTACTGAGAAGCAAAGGCTGAGTTTCCATCACAACAGCAGTACTACACATTAGGCTGTGTCAAAACAATGTTCTCCTGTGCCATGGGCTCCTCTGAACATCATGGGCTCCTGGTGGATTTTCCACAAAAAATTACAGAGTTTTCTCACAAAGAGAAGCAAACTGAGTGTGAGCACAAGCCCTCGTGCCCGGCTCTGAACCCGTGTGTTGAAGAGCTGGCCTTTGTTCCCGCTGTGGCTCCCACAGCATTCCCAAGACCAAGTGGGGAGCTCTTCCCAGCCGGCCTGGGCTCGTCCCCTATCACTCAGTTCATTTGTACAGAGCTGTCTGTCAAGGCACATCGCCCGCTGCAATCTGAAACACCCTCCCAACAGCTGCCACTATCAATTACTCTCCCAGGCAGCCCTGACTATCAGGAAGAGAACTGGAGCGAGCACTTGCCAGTTTTAATAAACTGTGTTGCCCAAGTCATTTAACCTGCTAGATTGCTGTATGCCGGGGCTGTAACAAGCCTTCAGCTTTTCAACCTAGAAGAAAGCAACAGTGGCAAAAAGCTGTCAGCTTGGTCCTCAGAATTAACTTCCAAGGGTATCTTCCCCCTCCCTCCCTCCCGAAGCGCCCGAGTTTAAAAAGTGAAATATCTTCGAGTCATTTTCAGAATGTCACGACACGGAAAGCAGCTCTCATTTTTATCACAGAGCCAGCAACTCCCAAGAACGAAGGGCTGTCGTGCTCCATGATTTCCATGTTAGGGGCACACCTGGGCAGAGCTCCTCTCCGCTGCACCCGCATGGACACATCCCACGGGCACTCCCCAGAGCCAGCCCTGGGTCACCACCACCCTGGAAATGCTGATGCAACCCAAGGGCTTCAGGTTACCCTGACCACCTCTAGGGCTTTGCAATCCCCCACTCTCAGTATAATTAAAGGTTTTCCTCCAACCAAAACCTCAAGCATGGCAAATTTACATTTACTTTGATGCTTCCAGAACCGGTAGGAATGATTCCTTAAAGAAATACCTGTTTAAAATGAAAACACTTCCATCCAGATCAGCGTTTTCAGTCTGTGGCTCACATATATACCAAGAAGTTTGTGAGTGTTAATAAGAAAAGGTCTGCCATCACTAGAATTAATCTGAACATAGGAATCTGCTGTCCACCAGGAAAGCTTACTGGACTCTACAAATCAAAAAGAAAATTCAAACACACTACACTGCATGTTTTCCTCAGCCAGCTCTGTAGATAAGAGCCTTTGTTGAGAAAGCTTGAAGCACAGGAAGCTTTCACCCCCCTCCTGCAGAAACTGAGGAGCAGCAGCAATAAGATCTATGGACTTGATGCCTATTTGCTGCTCTATGGTTCTTTAATGGGATGTTTTATTCCTAGAGATTTGGGAGCTTTCCATGCTCTATCGAGGCATGTTAGCTGTAAGCATGCATGATGACACACCAAAGCTGCAGGAGCTGAATGAAAATGGGTGCCAAACACAAGGATTGGGGCCACAGTATAAAGAAGAAGGATCACCATTCAAATCTCCCCAAAGTAAGTCACACTGCATTTTCCTAGCAATGCTGCTTCTGGCAATATCTCAATGCAAAGCTGGAACTGGATTTGCAGCTAAATCACCTACTGTGGATGCTGGCGTTGTAATGAGATTGAAAGTTTCATACAGGCTTTTTAATCCAGGGCTATAATGCTGGATCAAATGGGTTAAATCTCTTCAGCAATGCTCCTAAGCACATGCTGAATGCCTACAAACCAGTGACGTAGGAGCCACTCTACTTCCCTGACCAGAAAACATTGCTAAAGCTTCTTGTACTTGTATACTAAAGGTGTGTTTGTCTTGTTCTGTTTTTAATGTGTGATGGCCTCTTGTACACCTAATCTGAGTAACAGACAAGCAACAAGGCAAATAAGTTAGTTAGAAGACACTCCCCCAAAATGAAAGCAAGCAAGCACACACACATCCTCAACTCCAGCTATAAGCTTTTTAACACAGAGAACTGTTATAAACCAAGGAATCTTTTGATTTTAATTAGGCAAACAAGGGCAAATAATAAACCATCAACTACTACATTACCAGAGAAAATGTACTACTTTTGCTGTTTGAAATCCATATCGATTCCCATCTAGCCTGCGAGTGAGTTATTAATCACTCCAATTAAATCATGAACACAGGTCTTTACACTGAAATTGAACCCCCACCAATAGATCGATAGCTCAAACCTCCAAGAGCAATTACTGCTCAGCATAATAGAGCAGCTTGTAACACAAGGCTCCATGCAGACCACAATTCTCTCTGTCATATCCTTCACAGGCAGTGCAAACAAACTGGGAAAAGAAAGATTTTATAACTATTATTTTCAAAATAAACAGACATCTGCTTAGAGTTACCTAATCTCTCACATCACAGAGGCAGATCTGCCAAGGTCACATTGGAGACATGATTACATTTTTTCACAATTTGTTATTCTAGCAAAGCCCTGATAAGATTGAACTATTGAAGTTCACACTCTGGTTTAATTTCAAGAGGTTAAATGCCAAATCCTTTTCTTATTGCTACAAGGAAGGGATCTGCCAGGCTGCATAATACCCTGTGTGGGCTAAGACAACAATTTTGTTTCATCTGCACAGTCTTATGAAGGTTTTGATTCTTTTTTTTAAATGACATCAGAGAGCTCCAAGCTCCCAAAGAATGATTTAAAGCAAAATCAGAAAGTGAGGCTGTTCCGGAGGAGCGTCAGTGACCTTTCGGATCTTCCAGCCTGGAGAAGTTAAGTCAATGTCTGGCTGAGAAAGCACACTTGCTAACGAAAACCAGAAAAAGGCAAGAAAGAACATTCTGAAAAACCAGATCATCTTTGCTGGGAACAGATGATTGTCCTAACCAGCCAAGCATATGCAGGGTCACAGAAATCCCCATCTCTGCCTTGGAAGACAACTGATGCCTGTCCTGATGCAAGGAAAGAACTGTCCGCGCTCAAGCTCTTGGCTCTCCGTCCTTTCCAGGTGAGATATGTTTCCCTGAGCATCTTCTGACAGGCTGGCCCCTTCTCACAGCCCTGGAGCCCAATCCATCATCCTTCATTAGGGGAGCTATTGGCAGCCAATTAAGTGGTGATGGACCCACACCACAGAGCTAATCAAGATGAGTTCATAGCTTATCCCTCAGCCTAGGAGCACTGGCTCCTGCCTCGCTGCTTCCCCCCCTTGCTGCTGGCTTGGAAAAATGCACCAGATCAGGCGCCGCAAGAAAAGCAGCAGGCAGAGGGGCAGTGTTACTGCTGGGGTCTCACCAGGGCTGCCCACCACCAGGCAGCTTCTACCAAAGGAAGGCAGAGGGATTATCTATCTATTCTCCACTGCCAGAAAGAGCCAGAAAGAGCCCAAAAAAGTTTCCTTCCTCCCTAAAGAGCGGCAAACAGACCTGTTTAGAAACAGTCCCAGTGAGAGAGACCTGAGCAAGGTC
This sequence comes from Geospiza fortis, assembly GCF_000277835.1. Classification (NCBI taxonomy): domain Eukaryota; kingdom Metazoa; phylum Chordata; class Aves; order Passeriformes; family Thraupidae; genus Geospiza; species Geospiza fortis. The sequence continues at coordinate 2,460,263 of NW_005054330.1, read as the reverse complement.
CACACCTGACGTTATGGCTGGAGCTGTGAGAATGCAAAGCTGTGCTGCAAGGTGACAGAGTCTCTGCTAAGCAGGAACCGAGAGGAGAGATCAACCACACACAAATTAGCAAAATCCCATCTTGTTTATTTGTTATGTTCAGCCCTCACAGCTCAGTAGCTGCTGTCACATTAGTGCTAATATGGTCATAATTTGTGAAAACAACACTTGAGGTCGAGTGCTTATCAAGTGGGGCCACTGCTTTCCAACCAGCAGCTCCCCACACCCTGCATTCTCCCAGTGCCCTCCCTCTTCATTCCAAGCACAAGGAGGCCCCTTTCAGGCAGAATCCCCCCATGGATTCAGTAGCACATTACTGCCCTAAACCAACATGTTCAGCCCAACTGCCTCCATTCTAATAGCAGCTGTGGAGCAGCACCTCTTTCCATTAACTTGGTTGAGAATGTAGGGTCAAGATGAAGAGAAACTGGAAGAATTTTCCTGCAAGTTTAAAAGCAATTCTCTTTGCCTGGTCAAAATCCAGCTCCTGACCTGCTGGAATGGCATCTTACGAAAAAAACTGAGGTATTGAACCGAACTGACTAAATACATCCAACAACGTTTCCAGTTGCATCATGGATAATTAAAATATTTAAGGGACAAGCTGCAAGTTGTTAATCAGGGAACACTTATTTGAATGGTGTGTGCCCTTTGGATTTGGTCCCTATGGCAACCAAAAATTCACTCCAAAAGGATATGCTGGAAGAAGCATGTCAGGAGCTGCCTCAACGTTTTAATTCACAGAGTGAGCAATGAATAAATACAGTTACTGACAGCACAGCACAGGCAAAAAAAAAAGTTTGTAAACAGCATCAGGAAGTCACAGATGGCCTTTTGCTTTTTAAGATTGAAAAAGTTCACTCTACCTTTAAACATGCCCACTATCAAGAAAACTGGACTGTGTTGCACATGAATCACAGTTATTAACCACTGATAACAGAAGTTCTAGAACAGAGGAGCTTTCCTTCAGTTCAGTTCTCAACTCTTGATTTTTTGTGATAGCGTTTCCACTCCTCACATTGGAAGGTGTTGCATCTTCTTGAAAATCTTTTCTGTCCCACCTGGTTCAACAGGAACCACACTTGGGAGAACACAACAGCATCTGAGGGATGGCTTTGCAGAATGCTCGAGAAGGAAAATGTGAGGGGTGATTGGTTTTTCCTTCTAAACAGGAAAGAGT
>NW_005054330.1:2423548-2459017 GCF_000277835.1 Geospiza fortis | reverse complement strand
CCTTCTAAACAGGAAAGTGTGGTTTGGTATGCAATAAGGAAAGAAAAGAACACTTCACTGCACTGCAGAAGGCAAACTCTTTCAGCATGATTTCAGTGTGTGAAGTGCAGCTGCAAAGCTCCTTCCAGCTTTCTCCTTTGATGAAGTGTGAATTCTTCAATGGGCAGTAGAAATTCTGGAAATATTTTGGTGCTGGATATGCTGGAGGATAATGTATGATCTGGCATCTAGTGAGAAGTAACAGAGGAACACTGTGCTGTGCATTGCAATGGAATCACACCCTATTAATGAAAAGGTACTCTTGAATCTCTTCTTGTGTGAGGCTTTATGGCTGTGGAAAAAAGTCTTATGAGGCTGGAGGGTGCAAGGCAGCATGGATTGCTGCAATGCCAGCCTGGATGCGCAAAAAGCCTGGAACAGTCACTCAGCACTTGCAAAGCCAAATGTGTGCTCCACACTCCTCTTCCCACTGACTCCTTGGGATCCCTTTCTATCCACTGCAAAGATCATCAAGCACAACAATTTCCACAAGGCTGCTGGATGGAATCTGCTGCAGGCTATGGAAAACCCTTGTGATCCTGACATGCATGAGAATACTCACTGTAGCGAGGGAACTCATTCAGGAGAGTATTCACTGCCCTACCGACTGAGGCATTTGGCTTTCTTGGTGCCTGGGGTCTGCAGGAGCCCCAAAACCACACAGCTCAGAGCTCTCCCCGTTCCCAGGCAGAGCCACAACTCTCACAATCCCCACGTCACCCTCTGAGCTGGAACTGGGCAGGCACTGCCACATCCAACCTCTGGGCCGGGCAACAAACAGGTACAGGCTCAGACTTCTGCAAAGATAATCACAGGAATAGTCTGCTCTGAAACTGCTGCCCATTTTCATTTCAATATTGGGTGAAAGAAAAGAGACAAGTAAGTATGTGGGCTTAGCCTGCAGATACTTTCCTGAGACAGTAATTGCTGCATAATTCATAATCTTGTTTTTACATGTTTGCCATGTGTACCAACAATCCCACTGAAATCACTCTAAATTTTTCCTTCAAGTCCTCTCCATGTCACAGTTTTTTCCAAACTGCACACACACAAACATGCCTAGAGTCCAGCACTAAGCAGTTACTGGGGTTTGGCAAATTCCTGTATTCCCAGATTCTTGCACATTAGGAAAGTGGGGTCTCAGCTAATTCTTGAGAGTGTCCACTCCCCATTAGTACAGCAGACATCACCATTCACTCATTAAATCTGTATTTCCTTTCAAGCAGTTCTCTGTGAAGTCAGAATTGAGAGCTGTATCTCTACCCAGAGCCACCTGGCTCACTGCAGGTGCCACAGGCTGGAGGAGTGCTGCCCTCTGCACCAGGCAGGGCTCAGAAATAGAAGTATTTGCAGCTGATAGGAAATCTTAGCCCAGTAAGAAGCAATTCTTAGCTCCTGTACCAAAGAGGCTCACAGGGAAGTGCAGTGATGCAGTTCCTCATCCCAGCCCTGCAGCAATGCTTTGAGGTATTTTTGCTCATATTAAACTAACTGGAGATGACATCCTAGATCCTTGCAGGGAGGGGAAGTGCATTTCTTCTAATGGGCCTCAAAATGGTTAATCAAGTCAATGATTACAAATGAAATGCCTCATCTCTCAAGGGGCAGAATCCAAGGGCTGGTGCCACTGGTTTTGGTTTTGAGGACACAATATGGTTTTGTTTTTGAGGACAACACTCCAAAGTGCCAGCAGTTGGTTTCAGGGAAAACCACCTCCTCCCACATTAACATATTCATTTGCAAAATCTATCACATATGTTGCGTGCAAACTGGCTGAGAGTTGATTCAGCTCTGACAGCATGAGAGCCTCTAGCCCAAATATCTGAAAGTAATAAAATCCACACCATCCTCCTGATTCCTCACCCTAGCAGAGAAGTGACCTATATTTGCTTTGCACTGTCAGTGCTCCCAGGAGACAGAAAATAGTAGCACTGGTCCATGCTGGGGTTGTGGACCTCAGAGTGGGACAATTGTCACAAGAAAAACACAAACAACAGGGCTTTTGTTACAGGTTATGCTCATGGCTAATGGCAATGACTGGGCTATCACATTCTACCTTATGGTCACTCCACAAACAGGAATGAGGCCAGGAGGGACAGAGCACCCATTATTTAATATATAGAGATGGGAAGCAGGGGAAATTATGGAACAATCTCTCACAGAGAGCAAGGACTCCTGTGTTTTTAAGAGGGCTCTCCTCAGCCCTTTGTTTTGCAGGCAGGCTGGCTCTGAGCTGGGCTGTTCCCAACAAGCTCTCAGCCTGCCAGAGGCTCAGAGAACCTGCTCTGAATGAATATGTTTCTTCCCATGAATTTGTTAAAACCAAAGCCAGATTCCCCTTCTGCTGGGTGCTGCATGTTTCTGAAAAATCCTGTCCTCTTTTAAGGCTGAACACAACCACGAGTGGCAGGAAAGAAGCAAAGATATTCCCCATTATGAAAGGAGAAAAAAGACTCTGAGGGAGCAGTCAGCCTCTCCTATGCCACACCACATCTCTGGGGACTGAAGCTTTTCTGCATCCACAAGATAAATGCACCTTCTCCCCCTGTTCCCACAGCAGCAGAGAACAACTCCCCAGTTACCAGCGCTGGATGCCAGTAAAGGTCTCCCTTTTCTTCCTTGTGTAAGGCATTTCCCTCCCCTTCATTTTATAAATTACCAGAACAGACATTTAAATGTTCAAGAATAATCTTAACAGAGTATTCATGCCTTGGGCATTTTCATGCTCTACAAGGAGTGAAACAAAAGGGCCTCATTTAATACCTCCCTACAGCATTCCCTATTCCTGCTCTTCCCTTGTGAATCTCCAAAGGCAAACTCTCAGTGGTTCAAGGCTCCCTACACACCCCATCCCTCCCTTCTCCCTTTTTAAGATGAGCTTCTAAAGCAAATCTTGCTGGCTGACAGGAACAGGTGGTAGGAATCCTTCAAAAGGAGAGAAAAACCACTTGTAACCAATAAAAGCAGAGGGAAAGTCTGATTCCTGTGGTTTTACTGAGCAGCCCTGGGAGCTGCTCGGATGGCAGGCACACCCTGCTGCCCTGTGTGCCCTGTGCCCCCCTGGCACCCAGCCCTGGCATGGACAGGGACATCCCTGGGATGCCAGGGTGGCTCTGCCTGCTTGGTGGGGGATTTCAGGAACCCTGCACCAGCTCCAGAGCCTGATGGGACAGGCTAAGGGCTGAGCCTGTCTTCTGCCCTGGATTTGAGATCTAGCTTTACAAAACCAGCAAAAGCCTCTATCCTTTTCAAACATAGAGAAACCATCCAATGTTTGAACAAAGTTTTGTGCTAGATCAAAAAACCAGGCCTGCAAAACCGTCCTTGGGGCTTTGCTTTTATTCTTTAGCAAAACCCCTCTACAGTAACTTTCTGATCTTCAGCCTTGGAGAGAAACATCACAATCCACTGAGGTGAACAATATCCCTTAATCTCTTGCCTTATACCTGACAGGTACAGAAGTCTGACTTGGAAAGGACCCCCAGGACATGGCTGGCAAAGGCTGGGCTCGCTGTGTGGCACTTGGAGACAGCAGCTCTGCTGGAAAGGACTGCAGCCCAGGACAGCAGCTCGCTGCCCAGCTCCCCTCTCCAGCCCTGCCGTCCTTTCTCATCCCCTCATTGTCAAAACTGATGAAGGGAGAGGCGACAAGCTGGAAAGGCATGGCCAAGACTCAGAGCGAGCATTCAAAGCACCCTGCTGTGCTCCAAAGTGCTGTTATGGCTGCTCCCTGTGTGCAGGGAATTAGGATATGGTCTCCAATCCAGCTACAAGCAAAGGAGGCAGAGTAATAGATGTGCTTTCTGCAGAGACCTCAGGTATTGCTTCATTCCTGTATTTGCTGGCAAGCACAAGGTGCAAAAACATCCATGACCAGGAGCAAATGCTGGAATCCAGGTTTATCTGGATGTGATCTAAGGGATACTTCACTATGGATGTGGCCAATGCAGTTGTTTGTTCAAGAGTTAAAAGGAAGGGATATTTCTTCCCATTGAGGAAGATCAGGAAATTAAACCTGGACTTAGCTCTTCCTCCTTTTTCATCTGGGTTTCTCTCCATAAAGAGGAGGTGGCAGTGGGTTTGAATGTTCTCCAAATGTGACTTCCCATTCCTCCACAAGAAATGTATAGAGAAAAAGGTCTGAAGTCCTTGCAGTCTTCTACAGATATGACACATTTAGAAGCTCTAGACTTCTCCCCATATCTTTGGTTCTCCATACCAGTTTTGCCTGTTCACAGCCTGGAGTTATGCCCACCCCAGCCCATGCACCACACATACACTTGTTGAAACTCCATCACTGACCAGCTTTTCAGCAGCCAGCCCCACACCAGTGCCAGAAAGTCCATTTAGTTTTTAAGACTACAAAACCCAACACACTCCTTTACACAGCTTGGAACAGCCCTGCAGTATTTACATCCCTCCCAAAGAACCACAGAAACATTTATCACTGTATGGTCACGCTCTACTTGTCACGCACCAGCACTGGCATCCTGGAGAGAACTGTACTACAAACAGGCGCCCACCTCAAGGACCTTTGGGGTATTCAGCATCTTGTGGCTGCACTGAATTAGTTTCTGACCAGAAAAGAGAACACTTTCTTCAATCACTCTGTAGAAATGTTTTCCTTATGGGCAAACTTCAGAAATATCCACCGTCTGATATTGAGGTTGGTTTTTCTAAGAGCTAAGGGTCGTAAAGCAGCCACGTGTTTAAACAAGAGGTCATTATCCACCAGCACCAGGGTTCAGTGCAAGCTTCTGAGCAAGAAGCAATTTGAAAATAGAGCTGTTAAAGCAGTAACAGTAATTTAGTGTAATTTAAGTTTCTGTTTTACTGATTTTTCTGGCTAAGATTCATAGTGCTATCAAATTAGCATCTGGTTATCTTGTTGAGGGGAGTGAAGTCAATAGTCTAACAGGCCCATTTTGCCTCTCTTTGCTGCTGCAATTGTGTGACTTCATTGATACTAAGGCCTGAAGGCAAAGGACAAGGCCAGTGCCCTATGGCAAATGCCAAGCTCCTATTTTGTGTGTGATACAGCACAGTCCAACAGATGAGATTTCAGACACAGCAATCAGAAGAAACTATTTCTGCTCAAGGTGCCATAATACCAACGGCTTAACACTAAACTTATTAGCTACCACCCAATTAGGAAGTGAGATTTTTCAATGGCATGAAGTCACCAAGAGATTGAGAGTTTGACCAAACCTTTAAAAGCTTTGTAGCAGCTCACCTGCACCAAAACCTGGCAGCATTTCAGGACCAACAGTGCATACAGCAACATTTGTTATTTAAGCAAACGTGCTCTCCTAACTCTTTGCAGAGAAATCTGCTTTACCCAGTACCAACCTCCTCAATCTCTCCAGCTTCATCTACCCAGTGTGGTAAGAAGAGAAGCTCCTCCACTCCCTTCCTTCCCTTCCCTCTCCTCCACCTCTGGACAGCACATCATTTTCAGTGTCGGTTTGTGCTGCCCTTGGCGTTCCACATCACCACACTGGTCAAACCCACAGATGGAAGGAAAGATGCCTTTCCAAGCCCACCTCTGGAAAGATGAAGCTGTGGTAGGAAAAGCCCTGCAAGCTGCCCTTGTTCCCTTTGAAACCCGAGGAGAAGAGATGAGCAGCACATTTGAAATTAATTACAGCAAAACCTACTGCATTGTTCTCTCCTCCTCTTCCTTTTCCCCTCCTCGCAGAGCTTTCACTGGAACCTCTGTGGCGTGTATATTTTCCTAAAGTTGCCAGGGCCAAAATGGTACAGCTGAGACATTCACAGGAGTCAAAGAGAGTGCAGGCCCAGGTTAGTGCACAGGGGTACAATAGTTCCTTAAGAGCGAGCGTTTTCCCCGCTGCCGCCCCCCTCCTCCCAAACCTTCCGTCTCTAATGAACCTTTGGTGTCTGTCCACAAAAAACAAACATCAATCAGGCAACAGGCTGTTCCTTTTCCCCTGTTGCTAGTCTGAAATAACAGGCATCCCCCGCTGGGCTGGGAACGCCACTTCCCTCTCCAGCACACATACGGGATAATAAGGGGGAGGCGAAGGAGGGAGGAAAAGCCGCTCAGAGGTGCCAGAATACACAGCGAGACGTGCCTCCCAGAGCCAGAGAAAACTTGGGAACACAACAGCTTTTGATTCCTCCTGCCCCACTGGGTACGTTAATTATTTAATAGTTGGCTTGTGAATTGGTGGTGGTGGTGGGAGCGGGGGGGGGAAGGGAAATCAGGCTTTTCCCTCTCCCGCCCCCAGTCCCCTCCTTGTGCTGGCAGAATTGTGCACACACACACACACACACACACACACACACACACACACACGTGTGTGAGAGGCTTTGGGCACGCCTAGCAGCCTCCTCTACACCCTGTCCTCCCTCCCCACCCACACAAGACCCTTCTTGTTGGCCTGTGACCACAGTGGCCATAGACAGCATGGGACAGCATCTGGATTGAATGATGCTCAGGGCAAAGAAAACCCATCTGCTCTCCCTTTGGAGGCAGATATTTTTCACTTATTATGCTTGGGGGAAGGGCACTCAGAAGTTTATATTGGATTTCGACAGAGCTGGAAACGGACCTGCAAATCAAACAGAGATCAGCTTATGATTTGCAACCAGGGCTTTCTAGGTGTCTGAAGCAACACTTTGGAAGGAGCGTAGGGAAAAGGAGAATGTAACTACATCTCATTTGGATGGAGAGGACTCACAGATGTTAGGAATATTTTTGATCAACAGCTTTCCTGGCACCGATTGTGGTGGAATCCACAACCTTGACGGCTAGCTGAGTAAGAAAATGCTGGCAAGCTCCTGACTGCATGCAGGCAATTTGCAATGCTGCCAGTCAATATTTCAGTAAAAACAAAATTGCAGGGATCATATTAAAAGAGAAGAAAACAGAAAATAAAACAAAACAAAATCCAGCCTTTCCTTTTAAAAGAAAACTCTGACACAAACTGATGGGAAAGTCCCTTCCAAATCAAAATGCAGTCTTTGTTTGTTTAAAATTAACACGCTGTGATGGGAGCCCTGCCGTGAGCACGCAAAGACAAGTCTGCCAGCAGCAACAGAAGCACACACAGCAAGAAGTGGCTTTACACGGGGACACCTGGGTGCCATGTTTAGTACAGGCCTGCAGGAAATGATGCAGAAAGAGGTTTATAGTTGTGTCCATTTGGTGGAGGAAATGTATGCAGCAGGCAGGGGTCTGAGCCAAAAACCTAGACCCAGTTCCCTTCAATCTTTGGGAGGAGAGAATTGATGAGAGAAGAGGAGAGAGCTTCTCTGGCAGGGTTTTCAAGCTCTGGCTCTTCATGTAGCCATGCTGGCCTATTAGTGTGAAGCAGTGGTATTACTGTGAGAGACTGCAAGCAGTGTAGCCTGGGCAGCATCTCTCACTGGACCAGCCTGGAGATGACTGACATGGACTCTGGGGGCATCTGAACTCCTGGTACAGCTCACAGAGCCATCTGGAGAACCTTCAGAGGTCTCTGAATTACTCCCACCTGCGTGGCTGGCAAAAGGGTGCTCTGCTGCTCACAACCACCGAGTCAGGCCCTTTTGTGCCCTGGCCTCAGGACTAAGCTTGGCTGAGTGTGCTGCCAGTCAGGGGGGAGTCCCCAGATGTCTGCTGAAGGCAGCTTTACAGCACATACTGCTAGAATGACATAAAGAGCCCAGAGACTGGCCTGTAACACAAAAATATTTCAGGCCAAAAGGTACATTATGCTCAGAGAACATTTTTGTTGATACAATGAAAGGCATAAAATAATCTGCTCTACTTTGGTTACTAAATTGATCAGTACAGAATGCAATGAACATACTCTAGTTGTTGTTTGCATATTTCTAGCTCAGTTTCAAAGACTGGTTCAATAACAAAAATAATGACACGTTCATTATTGTATAAACAATCAACGCTCCCCCTGTAAATTTCTTTCTCCAGCCATTAAGCCTGTATTAAATCAGGTTGTCTCTGCAGAGCTTGCACTGTGAGCACCTCTCCTGTGCCCAGAGAAGGCCAGCCATGTATGAAAGCAAGTGGCTGGGGACAGCTCATCTGTTTGGAAGCCAAATCACATAATGCTGAGAAACATTAACATGCTAGCTGCTCCATCCAACAAGGCTGGCCCTTTTCTGCCACCCTGCCTTGCACAGAGCTTCCCAGGGAGCAGCTCTGGCTTTGCAAGCCAACACAGCTTGGGGTGGGTTTGCACACTCTGGTGTAAGCTTTGGGGATGCTGCCTGGTCCTGCACTTCCCAAGATGTCCCAAGGATGAGGACTCAGGGGACTGAAGGGACAAACTCATCTTCCACAGGTTTCACAGTATGGGACACTGAGCATTCAGGCAGATCTCTCCCAAAACTGGATCGTCAATAACTACGGAAATGCAGAACAAACCTAGCAGACACCAGCAGCAGATGCAGGTTCGTAGATGTCTGCTTATTACCAAGGCTCACTCCAGCTGAGACTTAAATAGGCTCCTTTATGCACAACGGGAGAGGGAGCGGAATTGAAGGAAACTGGCAATTACACAATTTTATTTCCCTGCTAGCCCGTTTGCTGTGCATCAGGTGGCTCCGCACTCACACACCAAAGGGGCTTGTGAGCACTAAGTGAAGCACAAAGCCAGCTTGATGCTCTGCTTTCACTGGGAGGAAGTTTCTGTGTGCTTTTCTGGATGTGGTGTGAAAGCACAGTGAACGCATTATTTTGCATTATTTTGAAAGCACCATGAGCGCCTGAGTCACAGGGACTTCCAGGCTTCACTGTGTCTCTTTCTGAGAAGGCTGCAACCTCTCTTGAACATGAGGGTGCTCAGAAAGAGATGCCAGGGTCTAAGTTTAACACCACACCAGGATTTATCTGTATAGATGCATCTGCAATCTTCTTCCATACTTTTTAATACAAACTTCCACTTTCTAAAATCTCCACCCTAACTCCAGTGGGGTTGACTGGCAAAGCACCTAACACAGTGCTTGATTATGTACTTGTGTGCAATCACACTCTTCCAGCTTTGCCATTCACCTTGCTGACATTTTTTAAGAATATATTTCCAACAGGGCAAAACGTTAATGTCCACTTCATTGGAGAGAGATCTGGAACTCTGACTATTCCCTTATGGATAAGCCTTTAAGAATTTATTAGTGATGAAACCAGTGTGTTTCTTCAGAAACTTAATAGGGTTCCATAAAATTACTTCAATAACTTTAAAAATTTAATGGTGAACAAGAACCTTTCCAAAGGCTTTTTGAACTGTCCGACAGAATCCCAGAGTGGGGATATAATTCTGCAATAAATTTTGCAGGATGGTTAAAAGATTTTAATTTCCTATTACCTCCTCCAAGTCTTTGCCATCCATTTAAAGCAACTACATGAACTAAAAGCACTGTAGTCACTTTTCTCTCCCAGCGATTTACAAGAAAATATTTACTGTTTGGGGAAAAAACCTAACAAACTAGAACAAGTATCCTTTTCAGAAACACAGACACGCAAACACAAGCACTCTGCCAAGTCCTGCTCCTATACACTGGTGTAAACCCAAATAAACACAGGGAAGTCAATGGAGTCAGTATGGCTTTACCTGGCTGAACCGAGGCCGGGAGCCGGGGCCGAGTGCCCGGAGCAGCAGAGATGGAAGGAAAGCCTCATGCTGTGAGTCCCCAGGCAGCTCAGCAGCAACATTAACAGGCTCCACGGGGAATGTGTTCAGCCCTTGTTAGCAGGAAGGATGGCCAGAGAGGCAGGGAGGTGAGGGAAGCAGCGAGCACGGTTATTAAAGAAGAGAACGGCAGGAACCCCATGTCTGAAAGCAAACCCTGAACCTGGCCTCCCTCCTCCCCTCCCACAGGACGGGAACAGAGAGCTCCATCACTCACAGCACTGATTTCAAATGAAGTTAATACAGAAAAATCAGGCCCAAAGCAGAAACAGCATTTACTGCTAGAGGCTGATCAGGACAGCAGGGTCCTGTCCCCAGCCCCAGCCCTGCCCCGGGAGAAAGGAAGGAAGGACTCAGCCTCCAGAGGGGCAGTGAGAGGAGCAGGAGAAGCAGGGACATGCTGACAGCATCCTCTGTTCCTCAGGTCTCTTGCTGGGACTTACAGACCTCACCAGCATTGCACACAAAAGAGTAGCCAGATCCATTTGCAATTAAACAGCACGCCCTGGTCTCATTGATCACTCCCATTGATTGCCCAGAAGGAAACACCAGCTGACCCAGGGTCAGATCCAGCTCCCCCCTCACCAGCACTGCCTTGTCAAATTCCTGGTGGAAGGCCAGGCTGCCCTGCTCTGTGCTGGTGACCTGCAGGGTGAGGGGCTGCTGTGTCTGCAGCAGTGCCCAGTGGGCTGTCACAGAGCCCACGGTACCCTGACCAACTGCTCCTCTAACACAGGACAGAGAGCTCCAAAGGGGCACCACAGAGCTGGGAAAACCAGCACAAGCCTGGGCTGAGCAGCTGGAGAGAGCAAGGACTCGTCTGCAAGGAGCAAGGCTGATTTAAATCCTGGGATGTGCTCAGACCCACACCAGACACCTCCCCTCACCCTGCACTGCCCTGTGCAAGAGGGAATCAGGTTTATACCCAGCGTTTAATTTTCTCAGAAACTGAAGCTTTACAAAATCTTCCATGAATAAAACATGTCTCTGAGGTTTAAAAGCAGAATTGAGAAGACCCAATGGTTTTGTGGGGGTTGCAACTGCTGCTCTTAACATCACCCCCCTACAGCATCCTTCTGTGCTGAAATGCAACCAGGGACCACAGCTGCAGACAGCACTGGGACTTTACCCAATGGCTCTTGCTACTCGAGAAAAAAAGACAAACAAGCTACAAACAAGGAGTAAAAAGATGGTATCTTTCAAATGTCCTTTAAGAGCCTAGGCAATGTAAACTACTACAGGCACTTGGAAGGAATTTCTATCTTTTCCTTCTGATTTACAGTTTGATGGTCCTTTTATCTACTTTTACATGAACTGAGAAAAGCTAGAATGTGCCTACTCAATCAATATGAGCTTGTGCTGGCCTGTTCAGGATATATAATATTTTGCTTTTATGGTTTATTTTAAATAAAAAGTATAATTAAAGAAAATAAACCACCCACTTCATAACATTTATACAACGAAGACTCTATTTATTTTATTTACATTTTGGTGGGCAAGGCACAGCATGCTGTTAGCTTTCTGTGATACTTAACAAAGCCGCATTTGAAATTTAAAATCTTTAAGGAAATTAACAAATTCTGTGGAGGAAGGGCAGTTGAGCAAAGAGACTTCTTACATTACCCTAGATAATTGTGCATATATATGTTTCTGTGAGTCTCTCTCTACTCCAAAAACATATCCATGACTTGGAAGCTTTAAATCAAAAAGCAATTTCAGTCTGTAATTCTCAAATAAATAATTAAACACATTTTATCTCCTACAGTATTGCTTCTATTCATTCTAATCCCACTGACAGGAATGCAGCAACATACTCCACCACATCCTTGAAGTAAGAAAACAAAACACAAGATACCAACCAGAAGGCCTGGAAATGTTTATAATTCAACTTTTCAACTCTCCTGGCTGCAGCCTGGAGCTACAAAGAAAGCTCTGTGCAAGGGGAGAAGCCTGGAGATGGCTGTGCAAACCATATGGCCACGGGTGCAAGCAGACCCTGCTGGCCTGCACGGGGCAGCTCTCACTCTGGGAGGCACACAACACTCAGTTTGTGTCAAAGTTAATAAATTATCCACTTCTGCAGCCTGAGTTTTACCAAACTAACCGGACAGTGTGGTTACGGTGAGTGGTCTCTTGCTTGTCCATCATAATTTCACAGAGAGCTGCTGCAGATAGGGATGGCCATAGCCTGGACTAATAAATACACACAAAATAGCTAACAGGGGAGACACAGAGTGCATTCCCATTCCCAAAGAGAAGGCTGAGCTTTCCAGAGCCTAGCCTGCAAAATAGAAAACTACAATACTGAAAGACTGCATTTACTGCACTGTTTTCTGTGTTTAGTTTTGATTTGAAATATGGGTAACTGGCTGTGACTTGGGTGATTATCTTGGTTACCCATGCTTTTTGAAAAGCAAAGTCCTCCTTCTCAGACCACTGCATAATTATGTTTATACACATGCAAGCAAGCTAATTTGCTCATCCTGGTGGCAAAATTAGATGGAACTTTCCAAAAAAGAGGATGCTGGGATGGGCTCACACACTGGATTTATCATTAAACTCAGAGTATCCAGTATTGCCAACCCCAGAAGCATTTACAGAGCACAAACTATCTCTAGAACAAGGTTGAAACCAAAGTATTTGGGCTTCTTTATGACTGTCTGCTGGCTCTGAAGCACAGAAGAATCGAAAATTTTAGGCTCTTCTCTGTAGTCAGGAAGACTGAAGTATTGCCTAAATAAAGAAATTAAATCTTAGATTTTGGTATAATCCTCTGAGGGCCTGGGTTTCATGAAAAAAAGTCTTGTAAGCTTGTGATAAAATCACCAGAGATGCAGCATGGGGAGCAGAGCAGCTGCAGAGCATCCTGAGCACTGTATAAATCATAGCAATATGGTTGTTATCTAAATAAATGCATTACTTATTTTATTTATTATTACAGATGCTGCTGTGGAAATTTTTGCATGCCTGTAATCATGGTGGACTCTTGTCCAAAGCTTCAGCTGTAAATTATCATCCCCCTCAAGCTCCCTGGCTGCACAGGTAATCAAGCACAAGATGGTGACCTCATCAAAATCTAACCAGAACATGGGGATAAAACGGAGATCAAGAGACAGGATGCAGCTCAGATCCCACGGTGGACCCCACACAAGAAAACTGGGAAAATTTATGACATCTCTCCTGACCTCCATTCACGTAAAACACAGCTGACTGCCTGGCCGGGTGCGCTGAGACTTGTTTGCTCTGTCTGTGCAGACCCTGCAGTGATGGAAAGCCCTCTCTCCTGGCACAGCAAGGCAAAGCCCTGAAGGAGAGGTGGGCTTGATTACAGGAGATGCTGTCCCAGCCCAGACAGGGAGGCTCTGACCCTGACAACTGGAGACAGAGCGCCGGGGGACAGGACCAAGGCATGCAGGCAAGCCCGGGAGACACTGAGCTCCTGGTTCCCCTGTCAGTGCTGAGCATCCTCTGAGCTGTGCTGCTGCAAACCTGTGCCAAGCACGCTATTCTGAGCCCAGCTGCATTCAGGTTGTTTTCTGCTTCACCAGGCACTCACAGGTTCCTCCTGGAGAGCTGACTTGCTGCTCTCCCATCCTGCTCCTGCCCCCCCTGCCCCTCCTTTCCCCTCTCACCCCATCTCACAGTAATAACCATCAGTTTTTAACAGCATGTCCTACACTGGAGGTTTTGTAGTTCCAGCTTTTAAAATGATTTAGTGTGACAGTTTAGTGCTGAATTAAAGAAAAAAAAAAAGAATAAGAAAAAGGAAGAGAAGAAGCAGAGAGAAAAAGGAGAGACAGTCCCCTTAAGGCAACAACATTATGGAGCAGTGATCTCAGAGGAACAAGGGTTCTTCTCTGGTTCAGATGTGCTTGTCAGAGCTCAGTGTCGTCTCTGAACAAGAAATCTCTCTTGCTGGCCCAAGGCACAGTTTTGTGGTCAAGAGGACAGAAAATAAAGGGAGGGGACTTCAAAGAAGCATAAGCTGCATTAGCCCGCTGGGGCGGGTGGCTGCGGCACATCCCATGGCTGACAATTATGACCTGCATGCCGAGAAAGCTTGCCTCCCTCTTGTCAGAGGGATAAGACACAGGCTGTGAGCTTTAGAGCTTTGAGGATGTGTACAGTTCATGATGAAAGATAGCACTTCAAAGCCCTCTGCCTAGAAACCCAGGGAGAAGTAAGAGCGGAGGGTAAGCAATCTTTTTTCCTGGGGGGTGCATATGCGGGGGAAGGATAAGACTTACTTTCACTGTCATTTATTATTGCCATGAAAATGAAGCCTTGCACTGTTTATGGAATCTCTCATTAAAAGGATCTCTTGATAAATCGCTTGACAAACATTCATTAATTAAGTCTCTGAGCGCACTTGGCTGACAAGCATTAGTCTTCATTCTGCAGGAGGGGGAAATTGAGGCATGGAGCTCAGCGAGCCCCCAGCAGCCAGGGCAGGGCTGGGTCCCGGCCAGCCACTCTGTGCCACCAGACAGATGGATTACACTGCTCCCTCCGTGCCCAGCTTGATTTGGATCCAAAGATAGGAGCAACATACTGTTCTCAACAGACTTCAAAGCTCTTTTTCCCCTCACTGCTGCCCAGTGTCTCCTGGGGCTGCAGGGCAGACAGAGCTGTGCAGGTCTGGTTCCTCTACGGGCATCTCATGCCCCAGGGGCTCCTGGACACCTCTTTCATCTCACAGGCACCTCCCCACCCACAGCCTGCCTGGGGTTATGAATGGAGAAACCCTGGCTGCTGCCCAGGCTCCACTTTTCGATGGAAATTTTCCTCCCTGGAGCCTCTGACCTATCAAACCAAGCGAAAGAAACACCTCCTTTAAGACATCCATTTCACTCTCACTGCTGCAGTGGCCTTGGGTTCAAACACTGGGGACTCAGCAGGTCACCTGGGCTGCAGCTGCAAGGCTACTGTGGTACAAACCTCTCCTGCTTTCCGTGGCATACAGCAGCTCTGGAGCAAGGACTGCTGCAAGGAAGCTCAGCTGCCTCCAGCCAGACCCACGAGGGAAGCCCACAGCTGGAGGGAGGCAGCAGTGAGGACCCAATGCTTAAGTCCAGCAAATACCAACTATCCTACCCCACACACTTCAAAATATGACCACAGCAGGCAGGAGGAGGTCCTTGCAGAGACTTGGGGTGACTGTCCCTCTCACCTCCCCAGCCCCACAACTCATCTGACCATCACCCCTCTGCCTCATGCTCCTACCTGGAGACAGAGGGACAGATTTGGCTTTTGCCTATGCTTCCCTTGCCTTTCCTGGTACTTGCCCTTCAGAAAAAGGAAGGGCTGGCTGGCAGATTCCTGTGAGAAAGGAGCTGCATGAGAGAGCAAACAGACCTTTATTATTTGTTTATTGATTTATTCTCCAGGAGGATGTAGCACCCGGCCCTTGGCAGCAAATGCCCTTGTAACTCTGTACTGCAGCGACAAGTCAGCCAAACAAACACTTTTCTGCCTCAGAAAACAAAGACTGTCAGCAGAGCAGATCAGGGCTCCTCTGCTCTTACTTTTAATTATTATTTCCTCACACAGAGGATTTAATCTCCTCTTCTGCTGGAAGCTCAAAGTACCCCATTCAGCCTATTTCACAGCTGTGACTACTGAGGTCACCCTGGGTCAGGACACCTCTCTCTGCAGCATAATAGTGCCTGCTCCCCAAAGTGGACATGCACGCCGTGCATCTGCTGCTGCAGATGAACTGGTGTCAGCAGGAGGAGCACGGCCACCACCGCGGCCCCACCGGGGAGGGGGCAAAGGCAAACGTTACCCAGAGAGCCCCAGACAAAGGACGTTGCTCCTCCGGCCCTTTGTGGAGCTCTCAAATGCGGTCAAAGGTTACATTTTACAGCTGTTCCAGCCTCAAATAAGCGTAACCCGCCTATCTTAATACTTAATTGCATCGCTAAGCTGCTGATAAACTAGGACGGTATAAAACAAACACACAGGGCCAAACACATCCCCAGGGAAAGTTTGTGGGAACAGAGGGACTTGCGCCAAACAATGGGCTGGGAACACGGGGAGTTGCACCACACAATGAATCCACTTTATGTGTTTCAGAAGCCTGGTTACCCTCAATAAAAGCTGCAGCATGGATGCTGCACGTTTGCTAGCTAATATCTCTCCAGAAAGGGCGCCAGTGTTTACAAAAGAAGGGCGCAGTGCAAACGCCCACGGGAGAGGACGAGCGCGTGCCGCACCATGCGTGTGCCCATCAGGAAACTGTGCTGAGCTAATCCCCTCCCCACAGAGCCACCAGGGCTCCAGCCCCGGAGAACACGGCCTTAAATCAACGCTCTTATCTCACAAAAGGAATTTAAGTGCAATGCTTTGAAAGTCACTTTCTCCCGGCCATATGGCATCCCCGAGCCTGGTCGTGTAGAAGCGGCGTTCATTTGCATGTGCAAGAGACAAATCTGGCTCTTGCATTGCGGGAGTGATAACAGGGCGAGGGGTAAAATTTAGCACTGTTTGGGTTTCTGCACAAAATCTTTGCTGAGGCGAATTTCTCTCACCTGTCAAGCCAAGTGCCAAATGCTGAGGTAGCCCCAGGAGAGCCTGCCCACGATGGCAGGCCATGCCATAAGCAAGGTACAGGGCCAGGGTAAAAGAGAAAACTGAGATAAAACCCATGATCTGAACCCAAAGCTGGCAATGTCTACACCCACATTAAAGCAAACAGGAACAGGCTGAAATTATAGGGATATAAACAGCACTGAACACAAACTTCAAGACAGCAAATTCACAGGCATTCGCACATTTAACTTCCTGATAGGGAGGTATTTTGAAAACTCATGTTGCTGAGCTGCTCCATGATATGAAGGGGTGGGGGATCTTGGGCTTCAGCACAAGGAGGAGCCAACAAAGCTGCTAACGCTTCAACATAAGCCTCTCCAGCAGATCTCTGTGCCAGGCATTATGCAGGATGGCAAGATTTTTGTTTTGCCGAGGCAGTGCCATATGGGCAATCTGGTTTGCCTTATCAGCAAGCCAAGTGAGAGAAGAGAAATGTTCTTCCCCACCATTTGTTTAAATTTCCCTCTTTCCCCCAGATAAAGCTGCATACTTTTGTAAAAATATCTACAAATGTAATAACATAATGGGCTTGTCATCGGTTTCCACATTTGGCATTGAAAATCTGCAAAGCTTGGAAAGAAAGAGAATTTCTAATAGTTACTGCTGCTGAAGAGCCCAGCTAAAAACTGGGCCTGGATCCAGGTGATGGAGCACACAACCACCAAAACGCCTTTCCAGGTCCAGCACCTACTCCTACACAACTGCAAATTGTTCCTTTCTTGGCCCCACTGAAATAATGTAAGAAGTTTATTTCATCACTTCTTGTTGATGGGCCTCATCTCCCCTCTTTGGGGTATTTGCATGCCCCTAACATCCACTACTGCTGTGAACTGATTTGATTTTGCAGCTCAATGCAGAGGATGCTGCAGACAGCCACAAGCCCTGGCAATTAATTTGGAGCCACACAAACCTCCTAGAATGGCAAAGTGGAACCATTCTCAGCACAACATTTTCCACTGTGTACCACAGTTTGCCTTCTCCAAGGCTGTTTCTTTGGCATTTCTGCCTGGTATCCATCTCAGTGAGATTATCCCTGGGAACACACAGAGCAGAGCAGTCTGGTTTTATGGCTGTGCTGAGCCCTTAGAGGAGGGCTGGGCATATTTAGAGATCTGTGGCTGCGCCCCCCAAGGGGCTGTGGAACGAGGCAGTCTCTTAGCAACACCCAGTGCCTCTCACAGGTGACTGTCATTAACAGCAGGAGCAGAGCTGAGCTGTGCTGAGCACCCTCCACCGTGTCCTGGAGAGCTGAGATGTGCAGGCACAAATACTCCATGGGCACTGCCAGGGGAGGGATGTGCAAGCCCTTGTCAGGATGACACAGACAGCACTGAAATACTGATTTGTTTAAAAGAAATGAGGATTTGATTGTATTAGAGGGAGAAGCACATCCCCTACAGTAAGGACTCCTTTGTCAGTAATCCCTCTCTCCAAGACACTTAATACAAATCTGACTGGAAGGGAAGGAGTCCCACCCCACACTGAGACAATGCAGCTCTAAATTTTAACTTAAATCATCCCAAGCCTGTAAAGCTGATCTTTATGACAATGTGTGTGGCCAAGCTACAGGCTCTGGCAAAACTGACGTCCTGCTATTCGCACGACACGGATTCACAACCCAAATCTCTCACTGTGAGATAAGGAAAGCATTTCTCCACACCACTTACCTTTATTTGCTGCAGGGGAGAACAGCTTCTCAGAGCCTACAGAAGCCTGAAAAAGGAAGAGAAAGAGAGGGTGAATAATCGTGAAGGAGAAATTGGGAAGGCTTGCTCACAAAAACACAGCTCATAAAACAAGTGGGTTATCTGGAGACCTGCAGTTGCGCATTGCACCTGGAGGGTGCAATGTTGTGCCATTAAAGAACGAGCATGCATCCTGAGGAGATGAAAGCCAAGCAAGAGGACTGTCCTGATCTCACCCAACTACATCCTCCTGTCTCGTTTGTTTAAGGCAGCCATGCAATGCACAGCTATTTTATCCATGATTCCTCGTATAAAAACAAAACCAGTGAAATTGCTATCAAGCTGAAGAAAAAAAGAAAAAAGAAACCAAAACACATTTCAAAGGCTCTCTCACTGAAAATAAGCTCAATTCTTGCTGAACATGCAAAATGTAATTTGTGTATTGGAAACACAAGTTGCAACTGAACACATCTGTATGAAGGAGGGTGTTGTTCAATATTATGCCAAATGATAGGTACATGCTGCTATGCACTTAGTTGAGTATGAAATAAAACGACTTCCTCTTGGAAGAAGCCCGTATCCTTGCAGACTGGGTTGCACTATGCTGTCTGAACTTCACAGCAGTGTATTTGTGCTCCTCACAGCTCTGGGAAACAGTTAAAGAAATCCAATTAACCTAAACCTTGTAAACAGCTTCATGATAATCAGGGTCACTGGGTTACAGACAAGATGATAACGACAGACAGGGAAAAAAAAAGTCCATTCATTGTAACTAAAGCTTTTATGAGTTAATTTGATGGTTTCCTTTCCTCCCCCCACTGATATCAAGCAGTCAACCGATTTCAGCATAAGCTTTTCCTCCTCGCTATCTGATAAAATAGCAAGCAGCCTCTCCAGAATCAAAGCTGGTCTGGGAGCAGGAGCACGATCAACATTACTACCATCTACAAGAAAGTATCATCAATGTGTTGGCACTGACTGCTGCATGAATAAAATGGGTGAAGTACAAAGCTGACGAGCAAAAGATACTGAAAGTGAAAAAAGCCTTTTTCCCCTGGCTCTGCTTTAAAAACAATTAATTAATTCAACACATGGCTGAACTAAGTTGATTTTATTTTTGATTTTATTGATTTTATTCTAAGGTGCCTTGGGAGATTTGCATGATAAAGAGCACTACAAATTGTATTACATTGCTATATATTTTAAATGACGACTCAGAAGGAAAAAAACAAATAGTAAAATGCAAGAAGTTCTGCATGAGATATAGTAAGAAGCAAGAGTGATCCATTAATGTTACTTCTAAGAAAAGTGGCACTGCAAGCACTGAATGTCTTACTTAATGCAAATGTATAAAAAAGAGAGGGAAAACAACATGAAAAATAGGTTGAGGCTGAGACACATAAGAAAAAAATTCTGAATTATGTCCACGACAAAGCTGCACGTGTAGCTGTGGCATGTATGATCATTACACAGCTCAGCAAAAAGATCCTAAAATCTTAGGGAAAATCAGTTACCTGCACGATCCCTTCACTGCATGGATTAAAAAGAGGAAGAACCAGGATTAAACAACGTTTTGCCTAGGCTGGTTTGCAAAGAAAGTGTAACAGAGTCACACAGCAGCAACAACAGTGGTGCATAAAACGTTTGACAGCCAACTCTGAATTTACAACCCATTGTTAGGAGATTTTTCACTTATAATCAACACCAAGTCACCACGGACGCAGAACACATCTGCAGGCTCTGGGAACTCACCCATGCTAACAGCTCACACAAAGCCAGGGCTACTCTCAAAGCACTCCACAAGCACTGGGACACGTGGCAGGTGAATAAATAAGATTCCCCCGTTTTACAGGCAATGAAACTTCGGCGTGGCTTGCACTAAAGCCCCAGCAGTAAATTGGCCACTGAGCCACAAATCCTAAGTGCCGGGTCCAGACGCTGGGGTGTGCAGCTCTCCAGAGGAGCCTGCTTGGGAGAGCCCTTCCTGGGGAGCCAGCCATGGCTGGAGGCAGCCACCCCAGGTGGGAGAAGCTTTGTGCTTCCCCTGGTCTGGACAGTCCGGGCTCAGAGCCCCAACTTTGTGTCAGCCACCAGCTCAGTGCCCTCCGTGCACCTCGGTACCGCGGGCTCAGCGCTCAGCCGGGAGCCAAAGATCTCAGTGCTACAGGTCCAGACTGTATAAAAACAATGTTTAAGGAAGTCAAGCCAGAAAATTCACTTTAAAGACCAAGTAAAACAGCCGGATTATTGCTCAGTCTTCTGCTATCAGCATGTGCCACCGCCTTCCACAATCAGAGTCAACATTTACAGAGCAGCGTTTTCAACATCGCAGCTTCAGTTCACAGACACAAACCTTCACACCTAGAGTTTACAGTAACTTTTGCTCTCACTTCTGGTGATTCCTAGCTCCAGATCTGAGCAGTTTTTGGCACGAGCACCATTCTGAAACAGTGAACGCCTGTGCTATAGGATATTCTGCGAGCTGCTGTAAAGGCAGGAGGGAAGCTGGGGGAGGAAGAGCCTGAATACATCATTCAGCCCTATCAGTCACCCTTTAAAGAAAGCGTACAATAAAACCTATGTGTCTGAGGGAGCCCACTAATGAGGGAAAAAATCCAGCAAACCAACACATCTGCTAAAACAAGTCCCCTCCCAAATACTGCCGTTCCAAGCAAATCATTTGCATATGTTTAAGAAGGGTTTTAAAAATAATATTAATAAAGTGGAATTCTTCCCTTGTGAACAAAACCAGGCATTTTGGAGTCTTTTATGCAGAGTTCAAGCCATCGCAGGAAATCACATGTTCTTTGATTGCAAAATGAAAGTAAAGATTTCCTTTTTTCCCCCTCTTGTTGCCTCCTGCCTGTCTCCATCTGAAGGACCATTTCACAAACCCCTCGAGTTCCTTTTTGTTGCTGCACAAGGCAGCGAGACCTGCCCAGCCTGAAGCTCACAGACAGAAGACACCTCCACCCTTCCTTGCTCACTGGCTGCTCATCTCCCTTGCCTGGAGCACAGCCCACAGCCACAGAACCCACCACAGCCTTGTGCTCATAAAAATGCTGCTTGCACAGTCCCACGCTGTCCCCAGGAACAACTGTGGCACTTGAAGCATACCTGACATCTGTCCCCAGAGCAGCAGTTCCTGAGGTAACCTCATGTTGCTGAAATCCCTAAGCCCAGCACCCTTTCCATGACACCGAGCCTTCCAAGTCCCCTTTGTGGCTTATTCAATGAAGTTACCGATCCTTTGTCACTTTTTGATTTTCTTTCTTTTCTACTCTAGACCTAAAGGGGAAAATGCCTCCACCCAGACCTGTGACAGCTTGAAACCAGGCTGAATGCACTGCAGAGGAAAATAACATTTCTGCCCTTTTCTGCTTTGTGGAGAGCAAGCAGAGGAGTGGTGCTGCAGTCCCTCCCCCTTCCTCCCCTTGAACCCAGCACATATAAACACTGATTCAATTTTCAGCACTAAAAGCTCAGCAAAGGCAGCTTTTTCCTCAAATGTGAGGTGGTAACCACAAAGGATGTAGCACACCCTCTCCAGTGAAGGTGAGCAGTGAGCCACAATGAAGTCCATGCCTCGTCCACCCTGGTTCCCACCAACCCAAGGCAGCTGAAAGGTGCAAGAGCTCTCGCAGATTAATAATTTAATGGTTATATATAACAGAACAACATCATCTGACCAAGGCAGCACTATAAATTATGTCAGGCCTCACAGCAATTACTTCTTTTTGTCCCCTTTATTCATAGCCTATAAATGGCTAACAGGGAATAGAACTGCTCCTTATCACCAACAGCAGAGGCTCTGTGGACCTTCATGGCTTCTCCTGGAGCACCAAATGCCAGATCCAAGCCTGAAACTCCAGGAGCCTGATAGCAAGACATTGGCAAACTGCTAATAAGGCTGCAGTTCTGGTTGACAAGGAACAAGCAAAGTGGTGTTAGGGACCTGGTACGTATGTCATGTACAGGGCAAAAGCCAAGCATTCCCTCCAAGTGAGTCCAGTGCAGTAGGCAGAAGAAGGAGACAGTAAAATACAGTTTAGATTTTAGATCTGGATGGCTGCCTATCTACTAGACAGCCAAGAGCCAGTCTCAAGAGAGCCTGTTTGCACAATTACTGAACTTAGCAAGCACTAAAAAGCTCACAAGAAAACCCCTCTCTGGGAGATTTCCAAACTAGAAGTGCTGGATAGGCTTCAAGAAAGTTTTAGCACAAAGCACAGACACTACCTGAAAATTTTGGATCGATTTTCATTCTTTCCTTTGATCTGTATCCCTTGCTTTTACCAACCACTCCAATGGCACTTGATCGCTTGTCCAGCAGAGAATTTCAGCACGTCAGAACTGCTTCACTACTCTGCAGTTCACTCTGCAAGTCATTCATCCCAGAGCCCTCATGCAGTAATATGAGAACAATAACTAAAACAGGAAGGTATTGTTTGGGTTGTGATTCTCCTGTAGGAAATGGAAATTGATACATATGGAAAGGTGCAAGAGTAGCCCAGAAATAGCGCACATGCACACAAAAACCCAATGTAAAAATCCCCCTTAAGACCAACAGAGTACTCTACACATTTCAGGATATAGAAGCAGCCCATGGGTAACACTGCCTGCATTGTGAGGGGATGTTTCAAGGTAGCCTACAGTCTTTCCAAAACCTGCATTAGTTTTGGAGAGAAACCTCAGCCCAGTTAGGAAGACAAAAGAAAAGTCAGACCTGCAACTCCATAATTTTTGTTACCCTACTAGGAATATCCAGCTTTGTGGTACACAGCTGGCTGGGACACAGCACAGCCCAGCTGTGTGAGGGATTACACAAGAGGGAACAGGACTTCCACAAATCCACACTGTGATTATCTTCCCACAGAATTTATAGGCTGGGCTTTCAAGAGGGCTCAGCACTCAGCAGCTGCCTTTGGGGCATCAGCCTGACTGGAGCTACTGGGTATAGAGCAGTTCCAAAAATCCATTTAGAAACCTGAATGGTGACTAGGTTGTTCTGAAAAATCTGGTTACAGCTGATTTTTTTTTAGTCAGGATCATTTATGAAATTCTGTCTGTTGACCTCCAGTGCAAATAAGGACTAATAATAAATAATATTCCCAAAGGAAGAGTCTCCACCTTTCCAGCAATCCTAAAGACACACTTGTACCTTCAGTTACACCATAACACTTCACAGTGAAACATGCAGCACAAACAGCCCAAACCAGCAACTACTTATTGATTGGGCAATGCCTTAAATGCCACAGATACTTCCAGTTCAATTATGATTCAAGGCCATCTCTGAGAGGTAGTGATGGGTCTTCTCTATCTTTCATGAATTTACTCTATAGAATGCTCACCAGAAACAAAATGTTTCTTGGACTCTACTTCCATGCAGCAACACACTTGTTTAGGTTCCCACCTACATCCATTTAGCACACGCATATTCAGTACTACTCTGCTCCTGGAAGGGACTGTCACCATGCACTCGCCTCTTTGTCACTTTTTCTCCCAAAATGCTCATTTCTCTCAGCAGTTTATATAACCATGACTGTTTTTTGCAACAGCCCCTTTGAGAAGCCAGCCCGAGTCTGGGAACACAGATTAAATTAGGCCATAGAGAGCCTAGAAGCAGAGATCACTGGTCCTAATTCACCACTGAATTACACCGACTTTACACAATGGCAAGTGGAATGGGAGGCACAGTGGATGAGGACTGGAAGGCACCGAAGGAAACGCTGTGCAGGGCAGTGAGGAACCAAGCTCATTGCTCCTCCACAAGTTCGACACCTTGTTTTGGTCCTCTTTTGGCAAGACAGTGGTAAGCTTAAACTGACAATGTTTTGAACCCTGAGCATGTTCCTCATCATTTTACAACCATCGTGGGACTGAACAAACCAGTTTCAACCGAGCATCAGCAGCAGTAATTCTTAAACACAGGCTGCCGTGGTGTGTTATTGCACAGATGTGCCTCTTCCCTGACAAAGGGTGACTGAATCCGGGGCACAGCCTGCTAACTCCTCTTCCCTCTCCCCTCAAAGCATCCCCCCAGCCCCTGGGGAACGGCTGCAGCCCAGAGTTCTCCCCTTCCCATCCCCTCCATTAGCGATGCTTTATGATTCATCTTCCTCTGAGCAGTTGCTGTCTCCCAAAGGAAAAGATCAAACTCCCTCTCCTTCCCAGCTCAGCTCCAATAAATAAATAAATAGATACATGTACTGAAAAAAAATTAGTGAAGGAGGAGAAGGGAGGAAGCTGGGGAGTTCCTGGACCTCACCTCGTCAGACAGCTGCAGAAGGTTCCTTGGTTGTTTCCAGAGACACCAATAAGGAAAGAAAATTTCCAGCTGTTCCTCATTAAAACCAGCCAAAATACTTGCTTAATGTTAGTGTGCCTGTGTGTCCTAATTTAAATTAGGGTGCACTTGGTCCTTATCTCAGGATCTTCCTCCTGCAAAACTCAGCCCCCCAACCACTACCAAATCTACCTTCACTTAACACTCCTGGTATTTTCCACTTTAATCAGCACTGATTTCCCCATAACACGTGTTCATATGCTCCTGGGTGTTCTGCTCTATGAATGGCATCCAGAGGACAGTCTGGATGTGCCACTGGGTGAGGCTGCAGCTCTCAGTGTAAGCTGGAGGCAGTGATGTGTCCGTGTTAAAGGCAACTGATACACACCACAGCCAGGGAAACTCAGTTCTCCATGACACACTGAGAAAAGGGCTGTGTGTGGCCTGCTTTAAAACATCCCAAACACCAGAGCCCTCATGCCCTTCTCAGAGAGCTGATCCCTTCCCAAAACAGACTTCAGCCTACACTTCCACATTCAAATTTTTTCATTGCCCAGACACTCACTTAGGCAAGCAGAGATTTGATTTATCTTCTGCTACAAATGTAAGGGAAAACCTGCCTTCAGGTGGGGAAGGTTGGGAACGCTGTGTAACACACTGCTACAGCAGTTTGTATTATTGTCATTACAGCTTGATCCTATCTAGTCAGCCCATCTATTTGGTGGGGATATGGCTTTTTATTTGCACTAAATCAGAGGGAACGGCGAGTGCTCTTTGCAGAACTATCTAAAACTTCTTATAATTCAAAGGCTGCACTGTGGGAAGAGCGATGGGGGAGAGCAGGGACTGTGCTGCGAATGACAGGTGGCAGACTGTTGTTTGGTACCTACCAAATTACTCTGCTGCTCCCAGGGTTGCCTTGGCATTTCATTATCCCAACTCTCTCCTGGAAGGATGCGGACATAAATTCACACCTCATGTCCTGGTTTCCGTCAAACTGAGTAAGAGTGCAAATGCTGGCACCAACTGGGAATGCCAAGCAGGGCTTGGCATGCTAGAACAAACTCTCAGCTGTGGTCTTTGCCAGCTACCTGCATTTATCATTGTAATGGCCTGCCAGACAGGACTTGGCAAGCGACGGAGGAGGGCGGGAGGAGGAGGGCCAGGCTCTGCACTGCCAAGCAATTCATTCCTGTAGCTCCTGCCATCACTGTACCAGCAGGGCAACCTTCATTTTATTTTATCTTTTAACCAATTATGTGTCACCCAAATCCCACCTGCAGCTTTCTCCAACACAAATGGCTATAAATCACAGTTCAGAGACCAAGAGGGTTTTGCAAGACATTTGATTTCATAAAAAGGTCACTGTCTGTCTGAGGATTGCTGCAGTTCAAAAATGAACTGAATAACAACCTGCATTGGCAGACAGGGAAGGAACTGCTTCCCTCGTCTGTTGCATGTTGTCAGATAATATTAGAACAATTAGGGAGGCCAACAATGGCAGGATCATTAGGATTCAGCTGAACCAAAGCACTGATAAAAATTCAGTGAAATATCTCCTCCTTTCAGTTTTTGAAGAAAACATAATCAAATCAATAAAAAAGGGAAAATTGCATGAGCACACCAGAAACATTCAACATAACCTCCTTGAGCAGACAAACACAATACATGCCTGTCATCACTGCAGCCTTCTCCAATCTGCCTGGGTATTCCAGAGCTTAACCCACAGCTTTGCTATTTCTCAGGGCACTACTCTGTGGTCTCAGACCACTCAGCATGGTCTGCTCTCTAGGGAAAATGCTGTATTCTTGTTTTTAATCCATATGCTGGATACATAGTGAACTCCATATAGAATTTTATGTGAACCATATCGCAGAGCAAACATTGAAGGGTGCTCAGAAATCATTTGACACTGATGCTGTTCTGGACACCCTTAGCGTCCATCCTTTTCTTGCAGGTGACATGTCATGCCAGACAGCCCTGACAAACCAGCATCAAATTCTCTGAAAAGCATCAGGTTAACTGCAGTGAGTACATGAGGCACAGAGAAGATGGCATTGTGCTCCTAGCCCAGACCATGGCACGTGACACACGGACATCCCTCTGTGACACACGGACATCCCACAATTTCCCACTGTGGATGCAATCCTGACGTGGCCCTTTCCTGGGCCTGGGGGGTCAGGGAGCTTATCAGGAAAGCAGCTCTTGTCTGCTGCCATTGAAACTTGCTGTCTTACCCACAGCAACCTCAAAGGAGTGCCTCTGCAGAAGGCTCTTTTGTTGTTGTTGTTTCTAATTCACTGCTCCAAAATATTTCTTGGCTGCATCCCAGGGCTGAAGCCTTATCTGCCCATCCCCCCGGCAGACACACAGCAGCTGCAGAGGCTTATCACAGTTGCCTGTCCACTGAGTTTACAAATTAACACCCTATCGAGGCTGCACGAGGGCTGATTAATCAGAGAGAGGCAGTCTGAGGGCCTTTATCACCGTGAGCGGCTGCTGGGAGAGAAGTCACAAATCTCTCCGGAGGCCAGAGATGCCTTGCAAATGAAAGAGCAGGAGGCCAGAGAGGAGGAGGGCCCAGTGGAAGGGGAAGCAGATATTTTAGAGATAGTGCTGCTGGAGGTAATGGAGCAGTGGGAAGGGGGGAGCTGCAGGCAAACGCCAGTACATTATGACAGCTAAAAAAAAAAGATAATTAACAGCCTATACCTCATGATTCTAGCTTTCCCTCCCCGGGCTATAATTTAGCCTATTGCTCCTTTGCTCCAGAGGACAATAAACATTTATTATGTTAAACACATAACTGTGCTGCACAAAAGCACCGTTCTTTCCCAGGTCCACTCCTTGCACAGCTGTGCAGCCCAGGAGGATGGGGCTGCTCAAGTGGGCTCCCCTTTCATGCAGGAGATTGCTCAGCTTGGACACAAAGCACATCCCCGGCTTCACCCACAGCTGCAGCGTGCTGGATGTGTTCATACTGAGCGTGAAGGCAAATCCCATGGGACTCAGAGCTCTTAGATGGGGCCACTGGCCCACCAGCAGCTGACAAGCAGCGTTAGGATGTGCCCGGGCGCGGGCAGGCAGGAGCAGCTCCTGCAGAGATTGTGTGATTCAGGCAGGCTTCACCGCCTAAGAACTATCTCCTCTTTTTAATTCAGCAACCTTACTAAGGGGTTTACTGGGGAAATTTTCATTCCCACCAGAATTATGTGTAGGAGAGATTCTTATTACAAGATGAATATTACAGTCATGTGAGCCATACCAGAGCAGCGCTGGCCCTGCCCCCTCCGAGCACCTCAGCTGCTGTAAGAGCGCAGAGATTTAGGAGAGTTGCCTCTGCTAGTGGACTGTGGCTCAGGGATTGCTCTCCCCTGCTTCAGTGCTAGTACCTGCTGCAGCCCTCCAGTTCTGTGCTTGTGGCAAGACAACGCAAAATAATTATAAGAATCAAGGAGCTCACACTAAAAAGATTTAAAATCTAATACAACTTTAAAGGAAACCAATTTGGACATCTGTCTGCATTTGTCAACATTAATTTCTAAATTTAAGTTTTCAAGTTTAATCTTCGAGACCAAGGCACACAGCTGGATTTTTCCTTTGAAGTGTAAAATGTGTGGAAGCTGAGATTCCCAAGCAGCAACATGACTCCGGAAGGTAAAATTTAAATAAAAACGTTACCAACATGAAAACATTCATGAGCAAACAGTGCAATCAGCTCCTGTCCAGTGCTTTCTGTTAACACACCAGTAAAGAATTTAACAAATAACCCCTGGATAAAAGTGTAATTCACTGCAGCTTTACCACCAACAGTGCTGGGTGTGTGCATGATTTTGGGGAATGGCCATTCCCATTTTGCCCATGGAAATTGCAGAAATAGAGGGCTGCCACCTCCTAACTCAACATCTTCAGACTAGCTCTTTTCAGACAGCACAGGAAAGCAAAATGAAACAAAAATGAATGATCATCTGCCTTCTCCTCCTCTCTTGATCCAATGAGGAAACTATTCCCCAAACCACCTGGATTATTGGTCTACAAACCCTTGCAGATGCTCAGTTTTAACACTATCCATTAGGTTAATTAGAACTGGGCAAGTAGATGCTGAGTACGAGTCCAGGAAAGGAACGACAGCTTTTTTATTTGAGAACTCCCTGCCAGGTTCCGTGAAGCAGACAGCTGCCCAAGGTCTCCTCATGGCTCTCCTTCGCCAACAGACACCAGATTAATTTGAGCTGGACTGGACCCCCACTCATTATGCTCAGCAGACCCTGGGTAATCAGATGGAGAAGCTACAGGACTACAACACCTCCTGTCACCCCCATCACGTAACAGCAACTCTATACATGAAGGAAGCATCAAACATTCATTAGGTAAACAATACGAATGCGGTAATCCCAAAACATGGTGAAATTCTAGCAGCTGTCTCTCTGGTGTTTATTAGATTGACTCTTTTAACTTCATTATCAAGTCTGCCCATCAACCCTCCTCCCTCTGTCTCAGGTCTCATGTTTCTATATTTTAGGGAAAAAAGTCTCCATTGGACTGGCTGTTCCCCACAGCTCTGCCCCCACTGGTGGACACCCTCACCCATCACAGAAGGCACACCACCGTGGGCACATATTCAAAGATCCAACAAAAGGAATTAGGAACACCTTAGAAAAGGACAGCATATAAATTCCCCTACAAATGGCTGCTTCAGAGGAAAAAATATGGAAGGAAGCCTATGGTTCACATCTGCAGAGCATCTGGCTTCCTATCCCTCACTCATTCAAGGGCAGTGAAGTGCACTCACCTACTTTCTACAGGAAAGGGTCACCACGCTTTTCTCCTGTGCTATTCAGCAAGTCAAGAAAGAAGCTCTCATTGTTGTACCTTGATTAAATATGGCATCAACTGACCTCATCTTCTGTATAAGAAGGTGGTGAATGGGGCAGTCCCCCATTTGCAGCCAACATATAATCTGTCTTCTCCAATTAGATACGCTTTGCAACAAGTGTGGTGGATCCATTTATTTCCATACTGCAATAATGCAGATAAATCCAACTTTGGCTCCAGTCCCACTGCTTTCAAAGCTGGGGCTCTGCATTTCCAATTGCTGCCCTTTTTTTTTTTTTTCCCCTTTTTTCCCCCCCTTTCTGCTGCAAAATGTCACCAATTTACTTTAGCCTGGGGGCCCATTTCGAATTTTACCACCAATATACGAGAAATGCATTTTTCAAGCTGTTACCACTTAACTGTACTGATATCAGCCACTCAGGGGACACAATATTGTTTACACATCCTGCTCTATGGAATAAGCACGGATGCCAAAACTCTGCCTGGGTTGTGAAGGAGACGTTTACTCTCTGTTTTATGAGATTTCCTCGATTTGTGGCTGCCTCAATGGTCGTAAAAACAGCTGTAAATCAAAAGAGCACCACAAAATTGCAATAACAACTGTCGAACTCGGCTCTAAAAAGCATAACTCCCAGCACCAGAAGGTGGAAGGCTTTTCTCTGATTTAATACCAGGTGTGGGGGAGCCTGATCAAGCCTGTGTGCAGCGCTGTGTCTGCCCACAGCCACCCAAACCCCTCTATTTTGGCTGCTCCCCTATTGCTCGCCCCTCCTCTGCCCCACGTAGTTCCTTTTGGCCCCTCTCCTCCTCTTCTCTGGAAACAGAAGTCTTTTTCAAACGCCTGGAGGACACTTATACAAATAACTGCTGCATGCACAGCCCTGTTTAAAGCATTAAAACAGACAGAAAGTGAGCAGGGCTGTGCTCTGCACCACGGCTGCTCTGCAGGACAGCGATGGCTTTAGCAGGTGACCTCAGCCTGCCACCTTGCTGCTGGCCTGCCCAAGAGAGCCCAAATTCCTGCACAGCATCCCAGCCCGGTTTTCAGGGAGTGGAGTGAAGGAGGAGAGGGCTGATGAGACATGAGTTATTAACGACCTTCTTCTGGGAGCTGATTCCAGCTAAAATGGTTCCAGAACAGGCAGCTCCATTTGAGCCTCCAGCGAGGACTGGCCAAGCAGCAGATGCATGAATTCAAAAGTTTCTGTTACTCTGTGCCACTGGCTATAGTCCAAACCAAAGAGAGAGTTTCACCCGTGGGTAAAACAGCCTTCCTGGATTTTTCCATGCCCCATTCCAGTTGCTTTCACAAACAATCTTCTCATCCTTGTCTCCAAAAATCCTAAAAGACTCTCAGTTCCTGCATCTCACCACCCCCCGCAATCTAAGACTGACTTGGCCAACAACAAACTCCCTTCAGCACCTCCCAGCTCTGAGAAACCAGCTGTGGCACCAACAGCCACACTGTAAACCCTGGGCCAACAGAGTTACCCAGGCTCTTTGTGCCCTCTGTCCAAAGCACGAAAAGTGTTCCTGGCCTCACCAGCCAGGCCTTCACTCTCTTTTTAAAACTTCCTCTTAAATCAAACTTCTTTCATGGCATTTAAACAGCCCAACTTTCTCCATTACAGAAAGAGGTCTGTGTGTGAATAAGCCAAATTATGTGAAGAAATGATGAGAGAAAGTCCATGGGAAGTACGTTTAGCCAGTGCTCATCTCAGTTTTTCTATCGTCTGCAGCAGACTAAAATACACTCGAGTTCCAGTGTGTTACTGTATCTCTGTCTGGCTGTGTGTTTTTTCAGATGCACATCCTAATTATGCTCTTCCAGCAAATGCCCTGTGGAGCAGGGTAGTAGAAGAGAAACTCTCTTTACAGTCACCACCATGCTGTGATCCATTCTGGACAGGAACTCCCCCCTGCATTTAGAGGACAATTTAATTTCCATGGACCACTTGATGCAAAGGGAAAAGGATCTATATTCTTTTGTCTGAACCCCACAAAGTGTCAGCCCTTCTTTCCCCATTCTTCTACTAGATGTGTACATTCACATTCTTGAGAAAATTCCCAATAGATGGGAATAGTCTTTCACTTCCAATACATTATGCCTCCCTGCTATAATCTTTTCCTTCTTGTACAATGCCTCTTGACTTTCCTTTGACTCTTTTCTTTGCAATTTTTCCTTTATGAATGCAGAGAGACAAAACAAAAAAAAAAATGCCCCAAACCTAAATGGACAAAAAATGTCATTCAGAGCCTTTGCCAATGAGGGTACTGGCAATTCCAGTTGAGAAACCATCTGTACAGACATGAACTGATCTGACATAGGGAAGAGCTAGTTTTATTTCAAAAAGCTGCGTGTTCCCAATGTTCTGGGTACAAGAACTCCACAGGCCAGCTGAAGCTAATAGGGTGAATATGTGATCAGCTACACCCAAGCAACTCTTCCAAATTTATTTCTTTTGTACTACAGCGAGTATTTGGGTGGGGTTGCAAAAACTATTAAAGCAGTCAAACGCATACCATGCCAACTGCTGACCGCAAAAACAGGCCATTTCCTCACGCACAAACTATAAGAAACATCTCCAATAATTGGCTTGTATCAGTAACCAGCTATTTCCAACAAAAACATGGCTCTGCTTCACTTGGAGTCTCGTGGTTCTCAAGAAGGATGGAAGGCTGTAAGTGCAGATGCATGACTCGTACTGGGAAGGTGGTGTAGCAGGACGTGCCATCTAACAGCAGTTGCTTTGATGAGGCATAATTGCAGGGCAATTACTAGGTTAATTTTCCATATATACCAGTACAATTTCACCCATAAAGTTTCATTTGCCTGTGGCGAGCGATAGATGTCTGTCTGTTTTGTGTTCTAAAACTCTCTTCTGTGTTTGCTCATGGACCTGTGAATGTGCAGAGCACCACTGGTCTGGCCTTGCTCTTCTCCCTTCATGGTGATGTCTGAGGGGCAAATGTTTTTTCAGTCACTGACTAATGCTTGCCACGCTCAGCCAGCAGCTGGAGAGTTTCCAGCACACTCACAGACATGGCTTGCCTTGTTGTTGCCACAGGCACGGCCACAGCTCTGGGCAGGAAAGCTGTCTAGCTGGAGGAGGAACATCACTGGTGTGTGTTCAGCCACCACTTTGCATGAGAGATGCTTTTGGAAGGAACAGGAGAGCAAGCTGTACTCGACCCTTCCCTGGCTGACCATCTGCTCAATGGTCATCAACAACTCCATTCACTGTCAGGTCATTTACCCCCCAGACATCTGCACCTCCAGGGCTCCTATGCCTTGATCCTGGCTCATCTCCCTTTGGATTCTTTGAGGCAGGACAGGCTGAAGCCACTGCCCTTTCCCTGCCTCTCTTCCAAAGTCCCACAACCGCTAACAGCTCATTTTACTGGAGTTTATTGCTGAGCTGGAAGCACAAACGGAGCATTGTAAGAAACCTTTGTGATTTTAGCCCAGACATGACTGTGCTTGCTTAGTAAGGAGATGAAAAGCTTACAGTGAAGAAAGAGGCAGAATAATCCTGCATGTTAATACACAGTGACTAACACTTTCCTGGTGACAATCTCCTTGTAGTCTCTGCAGAGGGATGTGTGTAATGATCCTCCAGAGACATTATCTTGAAAATGCACAAAAGGCTCCCATCAGACCTCAGCATCTCCCGATTAACTTAGCAAGAGCAGTGGAAGGGACATCAATTTTCTAGAAAGTGCATTCAGAAAAGCACTTGATCAAATGCTTAGCTCCATGTATGTGCTTAATCTCACTATAGCTGAAGCATTTTCCTAAACCAAAGCTTTGTTTATTCCTCCTGTGAAAAATAAAATGGTGGAAAGACCTCCAAAAAACAAAAATGTAGACCTCAACAGTCAACAGTCTAGAAAATTTCTGAATTTTTGTGGCTTTCAGTCTATCTGTAAAACAATTTGGAAGTGCTGACTCAGGCGAATTGGAGAAGGAAATAAATAGAAAATAAAGAAAAATAGCCAGAATGGATGAGGGTATGTTATCATAAACAAAGCCTAGCTTAGTGCAAAGCAAATGTATGTCTCTGCTGTTGAGTATAACCTTCCTGGGATTCTATTGGCTTTTTCCCTTTGCTCAAACAACACCAGACACACCTTGACGAATCTGGCATGCTGCAGCCAATCCATCAGCTTCTCTACATCGAGCAGACTGCAGAAAATGGAATTTTGCTTTCCCATTTGCCTCCCATTTGTCTCACTGCTGCTGCTCCCCAGGAACACAGTTGCAAGCCCTTCCCCTGTGCCCTGGCTGGTGCAGGCTCCTGCACTGGGAGCAGATGGCTGATGGAGCGGGGGCTGCTGCTGCCTCCGCACTCCAGCACTTCCATCAGACCCTGGCGGCTCCTGCCCAGCTCTGCAAGAGCACAAAGCAAACTGTGCAGCAGTTCTACACCCAGTGAGCCAAAGCCACTCTTTAAGCTCATTTAAAATATCTATTCGACGAGGTATTTTCTCAAAATAGGCACTTATATGCACAAGCTAAATGAGAACAGCAAAAAATAATCGAAGTCACCTAAAGTCACTTTGGATTTTTAATTTTCCCCCCAAACATGTCTGTTGCAACTTTATCATTTTGGACAACACAATTTTGTGCAAGACCATAAGCACAATTCCACCAGACTAAGCTCCCCTCTAGCACAACCAAGGAAATGGTTGGTTTTCTACATCCAGCCCAAGCTTTCAGGTCCCAAGACTTACTGGTGTATGCAAAGCAGTCAATCCCTATGCCTCTACCTTAATCTCCAGACATGTAATTCCAGAGCCCCAAGTCCTCCTCCAGCAACAGAGAGCAGCCTGAAGCATGTTCTGAGCTGGGTACTCACAAAGAACCACTGTGGTTTTTGTTGTCTTTATTATGAACACTTCAGGGCAATGACCACCTTTAATTTGTGCCTTCCATAACATCAAACATGATATTAAAACCTCAGAAATAGTTGTGCCTGTGCATGATATCCTGAAGGCTTTTTTTCTCTAAACCACTTCCAGCATGTACAGACAAAAGAAATAATGTCATCTTGCTTCCAACACTCCCAGCCATCAGAGACAACATTAACCATAACTTTGCTTCTGTTCCTCATGAGTGTTTCAGTGCATTACAAATAAGCACCTTATTCAAGCTCTCTCCCCAATTTATTTCACTCCAAAAAAAGGAGACAGATGGTAGAAGACAGAGGGTTTTACAGTAAGAGGGGTTGGATTTTTTTTCCTCTTCATTTGTTCCCTGTGCTGTTTCTTATCCTTGGGGACCTGGAGTTTCTTTTGATAGCACTGTGCTGCCTAATAAACACGCATACAAGCACAGTCACAAGTATACATCTATCATCAAAGAGCCCTTCTTGTCT
The DNA here is from genome assembly GCF_000277835.1 of Geospiza fortis. Lineage (NCBI taxonomy): Eukaryota > Metazoa > Chordata > Aves > Passeriformes > Thraupidae > Geospiza > Geospiza fortis. The sequence continues at coordinate 2,424,549 of NW_005054330.1, read as the reverse complement.
CCACTCCCCACAAAGTTGATTAATGATTACGTGTTTAACACATACATTATACATGGGAGGGGGAGACGAAGAGGGTAAATCCAAGCCCCTGTATACATTTACATATATTTACATACTCACATATAAAAAGCAGAGGAAAACTAAAGAGGGCTATTCCCATTGGGACAAAAATCCATTTTGGTAAACATACCTCCTAGCTCCCATTTCTCAAAATACAAAGGCAAAGGAAAGGCTTTACCTGGTCTAAGGAAGAAACTGAAGCTTGAGCAAGCAGCCTTATTTGGTTCCTGCAGTTCAATCCCAACATGGAACTGATAACTGTGTGATCAGCACTTGCATTACTTATGGTTTCTAAATGGGATCTAACAGCTGCAACCCAGTTTGAGAGAAAGGAAAGGGGTTTAAGTTTTAAACTATTAATTCATACAGCTAAAATCCCAGTTCATCTACCAATAGATTAGGCGATTAATTCAATGAAATGGCACCTTTATGTACAAAGAAAAAACAGTCTGTCCTGTCAGATCAGTCAACACCTGGAGCTACTGGGAGCATTAATGGACTCAACAAGGGGTGACTACAGATGAACCACAAAGCCAGGCCTGACCCTTAAACACAGATGAAGAAATGTGGAAGGGGACAACATGGCAAACTTCCTTCTGCATCCTTCTAGGCCCAGTCAACCCCTGGACCTGGATAGCTGCCCTTGTAAAATAAAGCTGCCTGAAGGCTGCTTTAATCATGCTGACTGCCAGTGGTCTCAAGCAATTGTTCCAGCAGCTGGGGGAGCAGTGCCATGGTGAAGGACTCCCCTGACAAAGTCCCTTCTGGCAGCTGGGACAAAGCTGGCACTGAAACTGCTATTGTGGCTCTCTGCTCCCCAAAGTGTCCCTGTGCAGAGTTAATCTTCCAGCCACCCGCCCTGCTGGCTCTCAGGCATCTTTGCAAGGTTCACATTCAATATGGGGCTCTCGTGGCGCACCAGTGGCATTAACCCCTGCTGA
>NW_005054330.1:2394263-2423511 GCF_000277835.1 Geospiza fortis | reverse complement strand
GAGAGCAGCGGCCACTGACAATGTTTCTAAAACATATTTGCCTACTATCAATCCTAAAGAGTGGGAGGGATAAACTGAGGGATCAACTGGAAAAGAAAAGAAAACCTTCCACACACAAGGCTGGTTAGTTCTAAGGCTGTGGCAGCTGGCCAGACAGAAAACTCAACTACTTAGAAGGCACAAATCAGGAACTCTGTTTTTTTTTCACTTCTTTTTTACCCTGTAACCTTTTGACTCTGAATCATGACCACTGACTCAATGACTTTACACTTTCTATTACAGTAAGGCTCAGGGCTGGCACTAACAGAGTCACTTTCTTTCACCTGTTTATCCCTTACTCCAAATATAAACATTTTCTTTAGCTGTATGAGAGTGGAAGAGATTTGTCTTGTGTTTTTCAAACAGAAAAATTCACAGCTGTTCTGGAAGTCCCAGCTAAGACACTCCACTGAAATTCAGATAATTGCCAGCATTCATTGCCTCATCTGTATCCCTTCCTTTGCTCCCTGATCTCTCCAAGTCCTTGCAGACCAGGTTCTTTCAATACATTTCACCACACCACAAACTGAAGTGGATGCAGACAATTGCCACAAACACATCCTAACACAAATCTGCAGCAGTCACTGTGAAGTATTCAGTTCTCTTGCGCTGAAATGAAGGAGTCCAGGGTGGAACTGGAGTCATAATGCACGGCAGCAAATCCTTCTGGTGTGTAAGACCCCCAAGTATGAACACAGCTATAGGGCCAGGGCTTGCATCAGGCACACGTGTTTTCAAGGGCCCATTTTATCACTGTCTCATAAACATAAGAATACTTCTTTTGCATTGCTACTGCAGCATTTTGTGGTGGATATTTCACATCTACCTGGGCTACAGCCAGGAGATCTAACCTTTATAACAGGGAAGTAATTAATGAAGAAATACAGCTCTATCAAAGCATTCTTTGTTCACCTCCACTAGTACAAATATACACCTGATCTCATCCAGTGCTTATCTGTTTCCCAAAACCATTTTCACACAATGGAAAGAAAAGCATGGTAAAATAGAAAAAATACTAAGCTATCCTCTCCCAGAGGGTGTGAGCCATATCTGGCTTGTCTCAGTTCCTATCTAGGTGGCCTCTGAACCCGAGCCAGACTTCTGAGATGACAGGTAAGAATTTAGACACTTCTGATTCCGAGACAGGGAAAATGATCACATTAAAGTTGTCATGGCTCAAGCAAAATACCAGGTTCCTTCTGCCCCTCCCTGGCAGATGGAAATCAGAGTGCTGTGTTCCAGAAGCAGCAGCAGCAGCCATGACCATGGGTTATGGTATCAAACATGAGTTAAGTGACCTATGGCTGAACATGCTGCCTGCTTCATTATCTTGCCTGTGCATAGGGTTTGAAAAGCACTATAATCAAATTCACTTTTATCTTCCCTGCTTCTAGATTTCAAGTTCTTTTACTTCAAACTGACACTCACTCTAGAGACTGTTCAACAATGCATGGCTGAAGCCTCAAGACTCTCTGCTGTCTCCAGAGGAAAACCTCTTGCACAACTCTGGCAGCAGAAAAATGACTCAAGTTGTAGACTCTGGGGACTGTGGGGTTGAAGAAACAACAAACCATGCATGAAAACACTGTGATCGCTCTTTGCACCTTTTAAAGGAGGGAGAGAACACAGAACAAAACTGAAAAGCCAACAAGAGACTCACTGAAGAGTGGGCAGGACAAGGAAAGGACCACAGCTACTAAACAGGTACCAGCAGTCCTGCACCTGCCCTGAAGACAGGGTTACACCTCCAGCCCAAACAAAATGACATTTTTAAATCAAAGAGATTTTGACCTATCTTAAGGCACAGATGTCATGAAAATACAAGGCATGTCTCCAAGATCTCCAAACACTGTTTGAAACAAAGATCTTGCTCTCTAGAGTAACTTTAGGGAGCTCTGTTGTACCATCCTGCCAAAACATAAAAGCCATATAAAAGTGCAGGTGGGATAAGAGCCATCTTCATCCTGCTGTTGGGTAGGTAGCCAGAAGGATGCCCCACAATAACCACACCTAAGACATGTTTCAAGAGGCAGCACTGAAAAGCAGGGCACAAGCAAGCAAAAGGGGTACATCAAGTTGATGCAGGGAAAAAACCTGAGTTTATCAGATTCAGGGTTTGGGATTATTTCACATTGTGCACAGAGAGAGGCTTGTGAGTTCACATTAAACACAAACACAAGAAGTGATCCTTCCATGGTTTGGGATCTTGCCTTGGAGGGAGAGATGTGGGTGAGCCCAAGGTGACCAAGAGAAATGTGTTCAACCATTCCCTGGTGCCTGAGCAGGGCAGGGAATGCCAGCAAAGGCATGGGAACAATGTGGTGTGGTGCCAGCTTGGCTGCACCTCTGCTCTCTTCAGCCACGAGAAACCCAGAGATTGCTGCAGGGACCTTCCTCACTACACAGAGACAAACAATGCACGAAAACACAGGCTGGGGAAAAAGTAAGTGCACCATGAGACAGGAGGGGCAGAAATTCCCCTGCTGTTAGTGCCTTGGGTGGGCAGTGAGTCCAGTGCTCTGCACCAGAATGAAATGAAGCCAAGCCAGTAAGAAACATGAAGCATACAATGGAGCACTGCCGCTGAGATACCCCAGAGACCGAGCAAGGTTTAAAGCTCACAGATTAGAGCACAGTACAACAGAGTCAGCAAGGTACTCCAGTGCAGAAGTGACTCCAACCTTGACATTTTGACTTTGAAATTCCTGTTCAAATATGAGTTTCTCTACAGCTACAGAAGCAATGAAAAAATTTCTTAGCCACGTCTCAAAAAAACCCCAATCTGCAGCACAGAATCCTTTTTTCCCCCACCACGGTTGTACAGAACCTAGTGGTGAAATCCTGGTCTGCCACTCAGGCCTTCAGGTACAACAAGAATGCAGAGAGTAATAAAAACACCCACTCTTGAAACAGCAATCTTGAAAAAAACCATTGCCCTTGCTACTGCAGATACCCCTGTAATAATCTCCACTATAATATGAAAATGTTACCATTGCACCAGGAAGTGGCGGAAATATTTACTGCTACTGCTATCAACCTGGGTTTAGTTTCATTAGCAGCCCAGAGCTGTGGTAATGAAGAACCCATTCAATTCTCTGTCTCTGCTAGTGGTACACTTCATGGGCTCATGGAAAGCACACATAAACCCTTTATCTCTGACAGGAATGGACACATGTGTGCATGTCCCAGATTTGCAAATTGCATTGCAGCGAATGCAGCCTTCATGTCACTCAACTGCACAGCTTAGAATTTTACATTTTAATTTTTTTGATGTCTGGGGAGATTAAAATGAGAACTGGCAGCATGTGCAAGGGATACTGCACTTTGAATGCCTTATCTATAGTGATTCAGGCTTCCCGGAGCTCCAGATGAAGCAGGTTTTTCACCATGGAAGAAACCACATTACATTGCTCCCTAGGAAGTGAAACAAAACAATAAAGGACGGTTAATCTCTTCTCTAATTCTGCTCTGTGGGACAACTCCTTCAGCAAGCAGCGCCTGGCTGTATCTACCTGGGAGGGGGTCATTTTACTTCGGCTTCCTCTTCTGCTTCCCTGTGTCCCTGGGAGCGCTCTGTCTCCCCGCTGCATCTTTCAATGGCTTTATCAGAGCTTGCACCAACTCAAGCGTGAGAAGTAGCTCTGGGCCCAGCGGGGAGAGGTGGGAGAGTGTGTCTGTGTGTGCCGCGGGGGGGTGGGGGGGAAGACGAGGGAGGAAATGTTATTCTGTCCTTTGTCTTTTCAACAATTTCTTTTTAATGCAACTTGCAGAGCAGCATATAATTAGGGGTCTTGCCGAGCAGGCTTAAACTCAGGAGTAACCCTTCTAACGACCTCGGGAGCGGATAATCAGGTGCGCGGCTGCGGGGCGCAGCACGGCTCCCCACCCGCCGCGCCGCTCGGCCTCGTAATTAGAAGCCTCCACACTCCGCTGCATAAAGGCAGATTGCAAGGACAGCGTGAAGCCCTTGTTTGAAGCTGGGGGCACAAAGATTGCAGTGCCTCTGATGGATGGAGACAAAGACTCCGGTACTGGAACGCTTCCAGCAGCCTCCGAACGCTCGCTGCGTTTCTGATGGACATTTTCAGGATTTCTTAGAGCGGCGAGGTTTATTCTACCGCTCCCCGCCACCCCTCCCCTCGCCTCAGAATTCCTCCACAGCTCCCTAAGCCAGGGATGTGGATGTGCCACTGTATGTGCACACGTCTCCAGAGATGCTTCCATGGTTGAATTATGAGAAAAATGCATTGCCACCTTTCCTCCAGCTATTTTTGTTAGTTCTCATTCCTGACTGGGAGACTCTTTAAAAATGCTCAGAACATGGGGCTCCATCCAAACCCCCACAAGAAATTCCCAAGCTAGAATGGTGTTTTAGCTAAGTTCACACTGATTTGAAACTGTGGTAGCAAGTACTGTGTTTAAGTTGGAGCTGATGTTAGTGTAATTCCCCTCAACACTCTAGAATGAATAAAAAAATCCCCTTCTTAAAATCACATCTCTCTTTGCTGATCACAACTTGCTTTTCTCTATTTACATAACTTTAGGCACAGGACTAAATGAAAATTGACATTGCAGTGTATCCTAGCTACAAGAAGGAAACAGGAGGAGGAAGAAGAAAGGCATGGAGGACAGGACCTTGGGGTGAGAAGAATGTAAGAGAGTGAGGGCAGTGTCAGTCTGTGTCATGTAGCCTGCTATAAAACAGTCACTGACTTCTATTTTACCCCAGTTTCACCACCTTTTTGCATCTTCTGAGCTGCTGCCATGGCTTGTTTGTGGGTTCCTCTGCACCTGACCCTCCCCAGCAATGCTGCAGCTTCTCATCCTACTGTAGCAGCAAAGCAAAGAGAGAAAACCAAACAGCCCAGGCAACCTGAACACAGCAAAGCAACAGACTGACAAAAGGCAGCAAAGCCAAAAGTGCTTGAATAACAAAACTGAGAGAAAAAAAGCCCAGTAGAGCCACTCAGAAACTGTGAATTGAAACAAGCTCCCTTGGAAAGAGCGTAAGAGGCAGGTTCAGGGAAGAGCAATATCCATAAGGCAACACAGTGCCAGTGGTTTTTTCCCTTTATTTATAATGACAAGGTAACAGAGGCTGGAATAGAACAAAACATGGAAGATTTTCATAGGAAAAATCAGGACACTGTGCCAAGGATGGCTGCCCTCAACTCAAGTTATCCATGAACTTACATTTGTAGGCACTTAAAACCTAGCAAGATCATTAACAAGCTAACAAGAACCACCAGCAAAAGGAACATAACCTGGATTCACTAAAATGTTTCATTCTGAATGATTAAAGGGCAAAGGCAGCCAGACACTGAGTTACCACAGCTAAAAAAATCTAACAAAAGATGCTGTGATGCACACTATCCTAACCTTTTCCATACCAGTACAAATACTGCTACATCAAAGTGGTCTCCATCCTATTGCCAGTCTGCCTGCCTTGTGCTCTCCCCACTGTTCAAAAAGCACAGTAATTTCATAAGTGCTATAACATCCTCCAGAAAAACAGAGTGGAACAAACACTGTAGAGCTCAGCTCAAGAATTTCCTTTGTCCCTCACTGAACCGCTGAGCTCCATGACCAGCCCACTGCTCTTTGGAAATCAGCAGTTTCAAGGGAGCAAGGCAACTTTAGAGTGTGGGATCTGCAAGGACATCTCTCGGCTCGTGACTATTTCTCATTCACCAGGGTTGGAGGAGATACACCATGGGTAGTCCTGATTTGGCAGTTCATGCCAAGCTTGAACTCTGCAGTGGTTTTGCTTTGGTTGGCAGCATACAGGGACAAACCTGTTTATGCCTTCCCTCTGAAATGATCTTACAAGCTTCAGATCCACTTTTATGCTGGTTGTATCACATATTTCAGCAAAGAGGAGCATGGTTTCATCACACGGCAGATCTGCTCTATTTTTTCTGCAGCAAGACGTGTAGTCACCTGAACAAATCTTTTCACCAGATCTTTCTGAGGAACTGATGATGAATATAAAATTGGGGAACTACAAAGAGGTGAGCTGTAGAGAGCTTTTGAACGTTTCCAAGCTGATCCAGATCTGTGGCATTCAGAAACTACCTAAAACCACCTTCACTTCTTCCAACTTCCCATGCTACAAACAGTTTGCATAAAATACTTCATAGATCTTAAATTTATTTAAGAAAGCACCTCTGCCAGCACCTTTCTTCCAGCCCAGTTCACACTCCTGCAGCTCTGTTCCCAAGAGGACATGCAGTAAATCCCATCAAAGCAGTGGGAGAGCCCAGCCTGGCCATGGAGCGTACAGCCCGTTTTGGCATGGTCAGAAGAAAGGCTCCTGTCCATTGTGGAGGGGCAGGGGAGCAATCCTTCTCCCCTAATCCCTGGCTTGTGGGCTCCCAGCCTCCCAGGGGAGCAGGCCTGCCTGTGCTGCCAGCAGTGAAGCCATGCAGACAGAGCTGGCACGGCTCCTGGTGACCTTGGAGATGTGGCGGAACTGTACGAGATCAGACAAGGAGGAGAACAGAAAGGGAACAAGAGATTCCAGAGGTTCTTCTGCCTCTGAATCTTGTTACTGTTGACTCCTTTACCGTGATTAACTCCTTGACATCCTCCTTCTGTGACAAGTGGGGGAGGACAGACTGAACTCAGTGATTAATTTATCAGTGAATTGCCTCCTTCCCTTTCAAACCTCGCCCCCACTGATGATCTTTATGATTTAGCACTACCTCATGAGGGGTTTACAGCCTGATACAGGTTTGGCAGTTGTCACTTCACCACTGAGAAACTCCATTTGGGACACTGTATGTTCCTTCCACAGACCTGGTGGTAATAGCTTGCAAGCTTCAGCCCACCCCACAAGCTCTGCATGAGAAAAAGAAATCCTCCTCTCCTCCTGAACCTCTTGCTCAAATGACAGTAATTAGGGAATCTCATCACTCTAGACCTGGGGAGGGAGGGGATGTTCACAGTAATTGGAGACATTATATGAAGCCACACTGTGCTTATAAAAAAAAGAAGAGTAAAACCACACACAGAGGAAACCAGCCCCCTTCTCCCAACCTGGCTGGCACTTCCTGAATAAACTGCCCTTTTCCAGGCACATCGTGTGCTTTTTAATACTGGAGACTACTGGAAGGACTCCTGCAGCCTGATTAAGTGTAATGCAGTGTAAAAAAATACGAAGGAGGGGGGAAGCCCTTGGAAAGGCAATCAAAGTGAAAAATCTATCAACAGCACGGGGGCTCCAGTGGAGCCAGGAGTCCTGCTCTGAACATGCTCTGACTTCCCAGTCGTTTGCTCTGCCGGACACTCCGGGGACCCCAGCACAGCAAACTACAATTTCTAGTAAATATATCCCAGGGACACAATTAGTTTTTCAGCTGGGGGCATGATAAATTGGTCATGCATAATTCAAGGCCAGCACAGGCTGAGTATAAACTGCTCGGTGGCAGCTTCCAGCTCCCTGACAGGAGAATGCAAATGTGCTGCTGCCCGCACCTCCCTGCCTGCTCCCCTGCCCAAAGAGCACTCCAGCCCTTCCTCCTGTGCATCTCTGGGTGATTTTAATTTCACAGCCATGTATCCATCACTGTCCAGTGGCCTTTTGGGACCCAATGCACATTGTTATCACAACAAATACCACTCTCTGCTCGACCTACTCTGTTTTTTCCATATGCAGACACAAGAGAATGGTTTTGGCACAGAAAGAGGCCGAGGGACTGTGTGGTCTATTGTCAGCATTAGATGGCCTGGGGCAAGTAATTTCCAATCTGCTTCAGTGTTCCCATCTACACAATGGAGATAATTCCAACCATGCAACTGCAGAGTTAGCGAGACACGCTCAGTTTGGAGGCTGATAAAGGTCTGAGAGATCCTGAGGATGTGCAGCCTCACAAACAACAGTGTCAAGTTCTCTGAGCTTATTTTAGGTATCTAAATAAATACATCTGCCTGCTCAAAGCAGGAGCACAGGAGAACTCGCTGCATCATGGAAGTGATGCCTGAATTGAAAACTCCAAAGAAACTTTGGGAGACTTCAGAATGATGTCCTCAAGTTTCTCAGTGCATTCCAGTATGCACTGGAAAATTCTGCTAGAAAAATCATTACACATACGTTCTCAGATACAGCCATGTAACTGAAGGCTGACAGACACGTTTCACCAGCTGCAGTTTTCCTATCTACCAAAATCATGAAACCACTTCTCTGGATCCATTGCCATTTTCTGGCATTTTAAGTCCAGTTTGTGGAAAATATTCTCAAAAAGCAGGGCTGAAATGGAACAGGGCATTAATAAAGAAATATTTTGTTTAATTTTGGCTGTGTATCTGCAGCTACAAAAGCCCTTTAGTTTCATGGTCAGTTGCACATACCCAAAGAGCTGAGGTTGATCTACCTAACAGTGAAAATAATCCAGGTTTCTCTGTTTATTTCAACAGAAACACTCTTTGGGTTTTTTTCTGAGCATGACTCTCCTGCATAGATCTGGGTTTTCCTTGAATGAGATGAAATAAAATCCAAGCAGAGACACAGAGGGTACAAATCCATGGAGTACAGGTACTAACCATGGTTAACACTGAACATCCTCGTTAACTTCAGTCACACTATTCAGCCAGTACTCAAAGTAATCCTATTATTGAGTCCAGGAAAAAAAGAAACAGTAACAGTAAGGATACTTTTTTCTTCCCATTTATTTTTAAACAAGCACTTCTTATCCAAGAAGTCAGGACCCTTTTGGCAAGACCACCACGGAGGAAATCTCAGTGCTCAGTTCACTGCAGCCCTGCTCTGAAAGGGCCAGTGCCCTCTGTCAGACTCTTGTAACAGATGCCCTCCAAGCTCTTGTGGCCAAGCAACGCGCCACCCTCTGACATCCTTTGTGGAGAAGGTAAGAAGTCTAATGCAGCTGAACATTTCACTCAGTTTTTCCCTTCCTGACTAAACCAGTGTGCACCTGTGTGCACACATATACACACCCAATTATCTGAAAAGGTATTACAAAAGTGAGTAGGCCAGACTGAATTTCATTCTGCACTAGATTAACTAAATTAGTGCTTCAGAAATAAACCACATATTTAACTGAATTTCCAGAGTTTTGATTCAGCAAGTCTGTCTTGTGTGGACACCTTAACCCCTGAAAGAGATCCTTCAATGACAAACCATTTATGAGGCTGAATTACAGGGACAAGGGTGATGGTGCTCCTGAGGCTGAGACATTTGCAGGACTGAATCTGAAGACTGGATTTTGGTCCCAGAAGGTTTTTTAGTCACTAAGAATATGAAGCTCTGACAGGTTCTGATGTTTGCCAGCAGACTTTTGAGGAGCTGGTGAGTGCAACAATTTCACCAACAATTTCAAGTGATGCCAAACTAAATTCTGGGCTGGAGCATAAGCTATTACAGAGCAGGAGCTGAGGGTGAATTGAAGGATCAAATCACTCACTCTTGGTAAGAATAACACTTCCTGCAAGACACCAAGCCCATTCCTTTCCCAATTAAACAAAAAAAATTATACAAACATTTTAAAATTTAAATAGTGTTTCAAAGGTCAACTCTGTTCACATCAGCCCACAGGGATTACATTAAAAAAAACTCCACTATGAACAAAATTTTTTTACTCAGTGAAAACAGCAGGAACAAAACAGTGCTAATGAGGGTTGGTTTTTTTATACACGTTGGGAGGCTTTTTATCTTCACACACCAAAGTCTTCTCCATCAAAATTTCCTGGCACACATGGCACAACAATCGTTGTCCCAGCTAAAAGGGCTGTCCATCTCACAGCAACTCATAGAAACATAGAATGGGTTGGGTTGGAAGGGACTTGAACGCCCATTTAGCTCCAATCCCTTTGCCATGGGCAGGGCCATCTCCCACTAGACCACAGTGTTCAAAGCCCCATCCAGCCTGACTTTGAACACTTAATTCCATCTGTAGAAAAAATGTGTGCTCTCAGCTGGGCAAGGTAAAAACAGCAAGGAGGAAGCTTTGAGATGCCCCAGCAACACAACACAACACAACACTCCTCTGGGATAACCACTGCAGAAGACTGTCCATAAATATGGTGATGCAGGGAGAAGCAATACCTGTGTAGTCACCATCCTGCAGACAGAATTCTGCATTTCATTTACACAGCTCATATCTACAACACACAGTAAGTGGAGCCTCCCAGGCATTTACAAGGCTAGAAAATTAAAACTGCAGTTTGGTCCGAAATACTAAAAAACCCTTGGTAGTGTCATGGAGCCAAGAGCCTCTGAGAGAGGCTGAACCAGCAATTCCTTCCTGAGCTTCCACTGGAAAAAGATTAGAAGAACATTACATATAATATACCCATATGCTTTGTTTTGCTTGCTTTTTGTTTTGCCTTTTAAGAAACTTCCCCTCCAGAATACTAAAAGTAACAAATTTTAAAATTTTTTTAACAAACACTAACCTCAGATCATTAGCCAACCTGGCAACAGACCAGAGAAAATTTATAGCCAACGTGCAACATCAGCTTTCATCCAGAAATGCTAATTTCAGTAAAATGAATAGTGTGTGGGCTTTTCATACTGCTTTGCATTTGGCTCCTCACAGCCCTGTTTAAAGCCTGGGAACCGGCCATATAGTTAAACTGCACAGATGTTCAACAATCTGTACTTGTGTTAATTACCCTAATGTGAGCAGAAACTCAACAGATCCCTGCTAATGAAGGAGAAAGTTTTCCAGTGTGACTACCGTATGTTTCATTGTCACTGTATTACCAAGCTTCTCCCCCTCCTTCCCCTGCCCCCCCAGCTCCCATTCTCTGCAGCTCCTTTGCATTCACATCACCCTCCTACCTCAGCATGCATGAATTGGACCAACTAATGACTGTGTATTCGCAACATGGCAGACACCATTAGGCTGATCGGAGGTGCGGCTGCTGAATTTTAACAGGCACTTTTAAACAAGGTAAGAAAAACAGATTCATCACAGCTCCTCCATTCTCTCATCCCCACCCATCTGCCATTCTCCAGCCCTTGCCACAGCTCAGAAACACTCACGAAGTGCAAACACACTTCCCCCTCCATAAAACACAGCGGGCGTAAAAAGCAATGCAAATAGATGTTGCTGGGCAATTACTGGGGGTGGGAGCCCAGAGCAGGGTGCATCTGGGAGGCCAGGCTAACGAGGAGGAAGGCTGGCTCAGGAGGAGGAAGGCTGGCAGCTCAGCACGCTCTGTCTTCTCAGTGAGCGCGGGCAGCGGAACGAGCCCAGTGGCTGCTCCTGCCAGGGAGGGAGAGCAGCAAGGAGAAAAGGAGAATGTTCATCTGCACACAGGAGATAAGGCAGGGCTCTAAAGGGCACGATGGGAAGGGTAAGGCAACGCTCAAGTGATCAGTGCTGCCAGTAGCAATGAGCCAATACTGCTGTGCAACTTAACCCAGCATTAAAACATACTCGACCTCCGAAGAACTGCCTTTCCCACTGAGGTTCTCACTTTCTCTTGCAGCGTCTGTCTGCTCTGCTCCCTGCTGCCAATCATCACCTCCAGCCACCTCCCTCAAAGCAATCTGCTCGGCAAGCAGCAGGCAAAGGGGGCTGGGGAAGGGCAACTGGCCTGCCCCAGTAAGCCCCAGGTGACCTCTGAATGATACCAGCCCTGGCCTGAGCCAGGGTTCACATCTCCCAGGTGCCACCACTTCACAGCCAGGCCAGCCTGCACCAGCAAATTGTATTACAATGACCCCCATGGGAACAAATGTACTGGCCGTGCTTGACTTGACTGGCAGACTCCCACCACAGAGGAAGGGGGGAGGCAGTCAACTTTGCTCATTTATTAGATCCACCCTGCTAGGTCAGCCTCTTTGTTGTTCACAGAGCCAACAACTGCAAACTCAGAGATGGGGCAGCAGCTGCCATCCAGAGAGCTCAGCATGTTTCACCCACACTGTTCCACCCCTCTGCTCAGGTCTGGGCACTGGCTGCCAGCTCTCCGCCCGACAAAGCTCGAGCTCCCTCTCAAAAACCTTGTTCTTCATGAATTGAGGAGACTGAGGAGAAACAGCACACAAAAAGGTGGGGAGGGGATCCAGCACAACCCAGAAAGAGGTGAAAATTATTTAGAGAGCACTTGGCTCTTTTCTCCTACCTCTTCATCATTAGCACTGGAAGCAACACAGCTGTCTAATGGCAACTTCAGACACCCATGGGCCAGCAAAGCGACATTTTCCACACTTAAATAACACTGAGCTGATTTAATTACTGCACTTAATAGTAACAAAAGATGTCTCAATTTAATCTTCAAATGGCCCTCCAAGATCAAAACACAGCTGGCTGGATAACAAGATGGCCTAGGCCAGCAAACAAGTAGGTCCAATTTGTTCAAGAGCTGCATCCACTCCTGGGTATGAAAGGCCAAGGAACACTTGTGTGTCGAACGAATCAAAGGAAGCAGCGCTCCCATCGCCCCCTCCCTCCCTCCTGTCTTCTGTTATAGAGGGGAAAAATAAAAAGGCAGCTGATTCATGGGCAAAGTAATGCAACATGATGAAAGAACAAATGATTATGTTTGGAAGAGAAAGAAAAGAAGTAAGAATCAAGATTTAACAGGTTTTGCTTTTATAATTCTTCAAGATGATTAGGAATGAATGAATCAGATTAAAATCACATGGAGACAAAGGGAGGTCTCCAACTCTTTTGTTTTTCTTTCCATACTGGACAGAAGGAGATGGCTCATTAAGGAAAGCCCTCAAGACACAGCTACAGTGAGGAACAACCAAGCTTCTTTTTTGAGCAAGAAAAGTAGGGAAAAATTAACCATTTATTTCTAATATTCTCTGATTGTCCATACTGGGCTGTGTTACTTTTTGCAAACTATTCTAAGAAATGTCCCTCTCTTGAGCAGCTTTCAATGCATACTCCTGCTGACACAAGGGCCAGGCCTCTCCAGGCACCTTCCAGAAATTTTCAAGCTTTTGCATGTTCCATTACAGGTAAACACAGAAAGGTTAGAGCCCATCTTTCTGCCACTGCAACATTTCTGTGATCCTGAGTGGCAGGGAAGTCTAAATAAGCTCTTGCAATATACCTGGGATGTAGCTTTGCAACACCTCCTTCCAGCTACTGAGAGCAACACCAGGAGCACACAGCTCACATTTTGGACCTAATTTTACTAGCATTAATTAAAAACAAGTTTACTATAAACCAGGTTGTTGAACTTTGTGGAGTTACTCTGGATGAACAAAAGGCTGTGGGATATTGCTGCTGAAAGCTCAGAAATTTTTCTCTAGTAATTTTTCCTTAACTTTTTCTCTTGATGGAGAACTAGGATGAGGCAACTGAAGTGTAACAATTTTCTTGGAGCCCTGGATCATGTTTCTGGGGAATATGGTTTCTTTGGCTTTTGTTTTTCATTAAATACAGAGTTTATTTCATCAACAGCAGTTCTTAAGCAACAGATGATGTCATTGGCCACTGCACCATGAATGTGGAAGACTGGGGATATGGGGAAATTCCCTCTAACTCCGGTAACTCTCCCCTCCTCTCTCTGGTCTGTGACATGAAAGAGGAAGATAATGTCCATGTTTACAACAATCAGAGCCAGACAAACCACTGGTTTGCTCGAACACCCTGGCAGGGATGAGACATCTGATCAGAGTCACTGAAGTAGGAGAGGCTGGGAGAGGTCCTTTGGGTCTGTCTCCTCCTCAACAGGGCTAAATCTATGTTCAATCGGGTTTTAAAGGACCCGGGTTATCTGAGTCTGCATGCAAATTTCAGACTAATTCCCTCATTGTTTATTTAAGTACCTTTCTTTCCCAGTGACTTTGACCCTGGACAGCCCTGTATTTTCAAAACCCCATTATTTTGCAATAAACTGCTGAAGAAACACTCATTGCTTCAATTTACAACCTCCCTACTGATCTGTGCTCCAGCTCAGGGACCGAACCTTCCTACTTCAAACTAGCTAGGTTCAGACACCTGAATGGCAAGTACGAGTAAAATTTCTCATCTCCCTGCCCAATTGGTTTCATTTAAGCATGACTGAACCTCATCTTAAACTGACTGGGAAAGTGGCTTTAAGTTCTAGATCAGTAACAAGAGATCTCGAGGAGGCACTGGCTGCTGAAGCTTGAGCAAGTGCGTGTTTCCAGTTTGCATGTTTGTTTAAGTAAGTGACAAAGATGGAGGGACCAAAAGCAATTCCCTTAACTAGAATTCACAAGTGCAGCCACGTAGAAAATCTCCCGCCTGCCCATGAGGAGGGAGTCAGAGTTTCTCAAAGGCTGAAAGACGGCTCCGCTCAATGCCAGGCACAAAGCGCCGAGTGCGGAATCCTGACCCCGCTGGAGTCGGCAGCAAAATTCCCAGAGATTTCCTCAGGGCCAGGATGTTCAAACCTGTTCAGACACTTCTCAAACCACCATTTCAAGGGCACACCTTCACACGAGATTCCCAAGGGCCTTTTGAGTTTTGACTTAAATGCTTGGATTATTTTTACAATTCCAGTTATGGGTTCTTTGTTCGCAGGGAGTTAAGCAATACAAAGAACACAGCGAGAGAACAATGAAGGCATTACCATGCATGATTTGTCTTAAAAAAAATTCTTCTTCTTTTCATGAAGTTATAGATCCAATTTCAGTCTTTATTATCACTTTGCCATGTGAGAAAGTGGTTCTTAATTTTAATAAAGGAAGGGAGCTTCATATTTCAACAAGAGCTTAAATGCTTCCTGCAATACAGGAGGTGGAAAGCTCTTTTGCTAACAGTTACCGCAGGCCAGATTTATGGAGGGAAAGGGAAATAATCTGCCTACACCAAGTAAATAAACCCTGTCTAGGACATACCTAACAGTGGGCAGTAGCCCAAAGACATCTTGTCCGATGAGATCATTTCTGCCCCCTCCATTTTAAGGGAAATGAAGAGCTTGCTCTGCCAAGCACATATTAACATTTCACTTATCACTAAACTCGGGGTCCAGGCAAGTACATATGCTACTGAAGTCTGTGGTGCACAACTGGACTGATAAAAATCTTTCCACCATGTTAACCCATCTGGAGAAAGAACCATATATGCAGCTTTCACTGAGATTACTGATAATTATCTTCCTCAAATCTACTTTGCCCTTAGAAAGGCGTCTGCTGTATATCTAAGGAGGGTCTCATCTAAAACTTAAATGTGTTCTATTTCCTGTGAACAATGACAAGTTTAACCCAATTCACAAAGTGCTCCAGTTCACAAAAGCTTGTGTAGTTTATCTTTGAAAAAATGCTACTAGTGGCCCACTGTTCCACTGCATGCTACCATAGCAATTTTAGATCAGAAATGCTAGTTGGGTTTGGCCAGCCAAACCTTCAGAGCTACTCCAGTTTGAAATCTACTATGGAAATTTCTTTTTCCCCAAACATGACCAATAGCCCTATTATTTTACAGCCTTTCCCATCAGACCCTGTTTATGTTAGCACTGGAGCCATAACACCAAAATCTGTCTTTAAATATGGTCTTCACTGGTAAAAAGTAAATACAGCTTTGCAAAATTGTTTTAAAATTTTGTTCCATCTCTGTTCTGGCACAGGAAATGAAGCCAGTTGTAACCTCAGTACCAAGAACCTGATTTAAAACACAGCCCATGCTGGAAGTGAAATAAAAATTTGATGCAACACACTTAGATGATTACTTAGATGATCTGCGAGCCAATTTAGGCTGTGACCAAAAGACCTGACCTGGGCTGCAGTTACACATTCATCCAAACAAACAGGACTGTGGGCAGTGCCAATACTCCCATTTTCCACTTGAGAACCTCAAGATGCACAGCCAGGTGAGGTGCCTTGCCCATCAAGGGCATGCTGGAGAGGAGCACACAGAATATGGGTGGGTGACCTGCCCACTGGGGGACACCACCTGGGTGCTTTCCATACTGCATCAGCACAGAGGGGCAATATGGTATTTGCTGAATCTGTTATTCATTGTTATTAATTCCACACTCTGAATCTCTGTACAAGGGAAAAAAACCTAAGAAACTGAGAGCCATGTATGGAACACAGTCCTACTGATAGAGGACTAACAAGAAAGTCAGTAAGACTACTCCTAGCAAATTTCAAACCAGAGCCAAAGAGAAATGGAGAAAAAGCAGCAGTAACTAGCATTTTTATCTTCCAACTCGCTTGCATGCAACTCCCAGCGAAGGGATTGGGCTGTGATAAAAAGGGCTGCAAGACACCAAAGGGAGATATGGTGGTTTTAGGATTCTTTTCAGGTAGCTGAGTATGAAATCCCTGCCCCTTCTTCTCCTGGGGCCATTCATCTTCCCCAGGTGATGGAAAGCCAATCTCCCAGCAGGTGGGCCTGCTCTCGCAGACCTTAATGCTTAATTGCCACAAATCAATTCCAACCTGGATGCTCAGGCTGCTGCTACCCCATCCCCGCTTCCACCCCTTTCTCCTCACACTGATTGCAGCCTGGGATCCTCTCATGTTACTAAATCCACCTTTGGACACAGCACCCAGGAAAAGCAAAGCTCCAGACACTGCTGACTGTGGCCAGGGCCATGAGCTGACCTTACACAAGAACAGCCTCAAAAAAAAATTCATCTGTGTCCCTGTGCACGTGTGCACACACACATGCCTTCTATTTTATTTTTTTGTTCAACTGGAATTAATCAGGAATGATAAACACTGTTTGTTTCCTGAAAGCAGCAGTGGGGGGATGAAATATGCCTCTTAAGCTTATCAGCTTCAGCGCCACTGAAGAGAAAGCTGGCTTCTAAGCCCAGGGATAATGGGCTGTCCTTTCAGGAAGGTATCAGAGGTCTCAGGAGAGGGAGACAGCACAATGGTGTGACCTTCAGCTAATAAAGCCCACCCTAGAGTCCAAAGAAGCTTGGGGAATATTGACAAAAGTTCATATTTACAACAGCCTGGACCCTTTCCAGATACCATTACCAGTCTAGAGAGCTGCAGCCTCTGTATGTACACTCACACAGGCTTTTATTCTGCCTCCTCCTTTCTTTCTTTGTTCCCATGCCGGCAAAAAAAAAAAAAATTAGTCAGAAAATGGCAATTCTTCTGCTAACAAGGCTTCAGCAGCATCCTTCTTAAAGAAGAGTTATTTAAAATTTCAGTTTCAACCTCAGCCCTACCCTCTACTTGAAGGAAACTCAAGGCATCTTGCAAGGATTCTTGGTGCATCATCCTGCTCATCAGGAAGAAAGCATATGTGTTTTTGTGGAAAATCTGCTGATTTATTTATAATTCTTTAAACAAAAAGGCAGCCAACATATTGTAAAATGAGAATGTTGTAGGGTTTTTCTTCAAATAGGCACTGGCAATCAATGCAGCCCGTCAGAAATACATGCCCAAAGCATTTTCAGGCAGAAACTGATCCCCCCCAGTCTGCCTTGTGGTTGGCAAAATGACGTTCAGCCCATAACCAGAGTGCACAGGCATGACTGGAATACAAATAACAATAATATTTTAAAAATTGTTCATACAGTGAAAAAAGCCCATTTCAAAACATAAAAACTGTTTGAAGCTGGAGTTTCATTTTTCTGCCTCCTAAAATAGTTCCAAAACAAATATATAAAAAAAAAAGGTTTGGAGGAAATCTGTTTTCAAGGGTAATTTCACTGAAATCAATATTAAATCTCAAAACATTTAATGGAAATAACATCTTCAGTGACAAAACTATTTTGACCGCACTTTCCAGTCCAGCTATATGCCAGGCTGCCATTTTTATTTATCTGCTTCATAATTCATCTTTGCCATCCTGAAACTGATCCTGTTAGGGATCAAAAGGGATTCAAGAACTGGAACAGGTTAGAATTTACCCCAATAACATCTTGTAAAAGATGCCTCTGTATCGTGGTGGTCTCGTTTGCCATGCCAGTATTTGACAGGCAGGAAGAGGGCTGAACAAACATCTATGAAGACCACACACTTCTCACTTTTGCAGCTTTTTTTTTCCCCAGTGAAGAACATGCTTCCACCAAGTGCTACAGTTACATCAGCTACACAGGCTCACAAGCAGTTTTCCAATTTCCTAGAGTTATGGCCCAAGCAGGCATTTTATCCTTTCTCCTTAATCCCATCCAAGCATATTTGCTATCAGGAGAGTTGAGGTGATGGATTGCAGCCTGTCTGAATCCAAAGTAGTCAAATTAGCTATTAATGTTGTGCTTAATGTGCTCACACAAACAAGGTCATTGGTTGCATCCAGACTAATAGAAGATGACACACATTGGGACTGCACAGCCCAGGGGACTGCAAACAGGATGAAAAAGTCTTTGGTTTATTGCCACTACTTCAAAATCAAGCCTGATGCTACAGATATCTACCCATGCTCAGCAATCCAGCTGGGATCCACTCACAGCACAAACCCAGGGGAGGAGCACTCAGTCCTCCATCACCTCAGACAGAGGTGCTATTGGCTCAACTGCAGCCACATTTTGATCCCGTCAAGATTACCCATCCTTCCTCCTGGTCCCCAAACACTGCTCCAAATTACATTCAGCCTCCCTCTTGAGATGAGCTAACAAAATCCATCAGCAGCAAGCAGCACTGAACTCAGGAAGTGGTGTAACAAATCCAAAGAAAAACAGAAAGAGTTAATAGTGCCATCAAAAAGATGAAGTCATGTTCATCTTGGAAAAACACCAGCTAATTCACCTGTGGGGAAATACTCCTCAGGACAAGTAGGAAAAGTGAAAGGTATTGGGTTCCTCCAGTAGGAACCTGGAACCCGCTAGGGCAAAATACCCATTACCAGCCCACCTGAGGGCAACAGGGACAGAGAAGACTGCTCAAGCAAAGTAAAACACCATTTTCTATGAATAAGAGAAGGTGCTATACATGATAACATGAAACACTTGGAATCAGTTTCAATTTCTCTACACACTGTTTCAAGGATGAGAGGTGACATCTGGCTGCCACCAGAGCCCTCTCTAAGGGCTTTTCATTGCCTAAACCTCTACACCAGCACTGTTTTAATAACTATAACAGTGAGTTCTCATTGAGAAGCTCCAGAAACAACTATGTCTGGTAGTAATCTGATACCTGTTTTCCATGGCAGAACCCCCTCGCTCTCAGGAAACCATAGGATATTAAGTGTATCCCAGAGAAACAGGCAGATCCAGGACACGTCTTCTGCTGCAGTGGATGGGCAGCTGCTTTGAACTGCTGCCCCCTCTACTTCCAAACCACAAACGTTCAGAAAATGCCTTGCTTTTAGGGTACAATTTTAATATTGGAGTTATAAGGCTGAAAAAGCAAGCTCCATTCTGAGAGGGTATAATAATCCCACCTGTGGCTGCTCCCAGCACGCCCTCCTGCAGCCTACCTTGAAGCACAAAAATGGGAAGCATAAATGGCCTGCTTGTGGTGTTACATTATATGGCACAAGGCTTTGTCTTTGAGTGAAGAGGTGAAAGACAAAAAAAAAATAAAAAAATCAGTGCTTGAAACTGCAAAGAATTAAGCCTTAATATCAGCCAAGCTGGTGACTGGATCTCAGAAGCCTGCTTCCCTCTCAATTTCTCCTTGCTGTTGTGACGTGCTCACACTGAAAATTTTCCCCCGAGCAACTGCCTGACTAAAATACAGCACACCCTTACCATAAAGCCCTTTGTTAAAACATCTTTGCCATAAAGCTGCAAAACCTTGGCTCCCAAGTACATTAAATCGTTATAAACCTGCCTTCGTTTTAACCGCGCAGTATTTCAAAACACAAAGCGCTTCTTCTGAGAGACAGCACTTTAATGAGGAGGGGGTAAAATATATAAACCAAACCTCATTATAGCATAATTTCCAGGAGACAAGCATGCTGTTATAAAAGGAATCCATGGCAATAGCATTTCACATAGCTTGAAGATTTAATACTTTTAAACAGCCACCGCTACTTTCAGCCTTTGGTGGTGTTTTGTTTTGAATGTAAGAGAAACAACCAAAATTATGGGTCCACTGTCAGCTATGTATTTTATATTCTGTAAATTGTTGCAAATGGTGGATTCAACTCTAAGGCACGCTCAAAAAATGTAACGGAGTCAAGTAAGAGACTGACTACAAGTTACTGTGTATATTCCTCCTTTAAACTTCTGCATTCTTAAAGGTTGTTGCTTTAAACACCATGATGCAGTGTGGACAGGGTAAATTACCCAAACCAGATCCAATCCATACTGGATTCAAAGTACTTAAAATGATACAGTTTGTTCATGTGTTAACAGTGAAACCAAAGAAACCTATCACACGACAAGAAAAATCTGGAGTATTAACAGACAAATGAAAGTAATGGATATAACGCCATTTAATACCACCTGTCAGATAAATCAGGGTAACTGGCACATCAAAGGGACTGCAATTAGTTTCCAAAAATGAGAATACTCATTTTTCTTTAAATCTGAAACTTGATTGCTTTCTACAAAATGACAAGTGGATCAGCCTCCCCCAGCCAACGAGAAAAATGTTACTGGAGAAAACTGTTCTTCCTAAGAACAAATTATCTATCAAAGGAGCCTCCTGAATTACACTGGTCTACAAGACTTTTAAACTTAATCTAATAAGAATTGCCATTATTGATTACAGTTCTTCCACATTAGTCTTCCAGTTGTAACTTCTGAAATGAAAGCTTAGCAATGATTAGGTATTTACCACAGTCAGTAGAGAAAAATAGTGAAGAAAAAGAGGACCTTAAAGGCCACCAAAGGAACAATGTACCTCTTTTTTTTTTTGAGAGAAGGAAAATAAAACAAGCAAAAAACCCCAACCCCCACCCCCCAAATAATCCCATCCCAAACCCAACAACAAGCAAGGGGAGATGCACTGCATGTCAGCTTTGACTTAAAGCACATGTAACACTGATTGATGGATACTGAAAGCAGAGACACCTGTGGAAAATTAAACCCAAGCAAGCACCAAAATTGGGACAGGCTTTTTATGTTTCTTGGTCCTACTTTAGAAAACTACTCAAGAAGGATCAGAATTTCAGCAAATGATAATTCTAGCTACTGTCACAGATCTGGGTCAACAGCAGGGTAAAAGCTGACCTGTAATTGATGCCTACAACCTGGTTAGGATAAGCATTTCCTCTTATCTCTCTGCTGCGGCTTATGACGAATGATATTCTGGACTGAAGGGTGCTTATGCTCCCTGATTACCAGAAGGTTCAACACTTACTACACAGCTACAGAGATGGAGTGGCACTTCTGACTGCAGTTCCCAGAGAGGCATCTGAACAGAACACAACACACCAACCCTTTTCCTAAATCCAACATCCATGATTTTGCCATTGAAGTCCTATTTCCGAGGTACTTTTTACAATTTTTACTGATGTGACTCTTGTTTCCAGGTTTAGAGCAAAAGGATAATAGATTCCTCCTTCACCGTCATCACTCTCTTATAAATCACAAGAGATGTTTGCAGCTCTTACCAACTTCAGCACAGCAGAAGACAGCAGGCTGGACAAGTCTGAGGCAGCATGTCAGCACACAAATGATAACAGGATGTCTGGTGTTAAGGTAACTCAGCCTAGCACGTGCCTTCCCTTAACTCAACTTTAATATTTTTCTGCTTGGCTGTGCAACTAAACCTCGAGGAAGGAGACAGTTGCAAGCAACTGCACATGCCACTTCTCTTTTACAATCTTCCCACTTCCTCCATTAATAGCTGAGGGTTTGGGGTGCTAGAAACAAGAAGACTTATAACAAATGTGCAATGAGACCCTGAGCTAACAGGTTAGCTGACATGGAACTGTTAACAGTGAATTGGCTTGGAGACAGTGGGGGGAAAAAAATAAAGAGGGAAAAAAAAAAGGGAGACAGAGTGATAGAGACAGAGACAGCAACCAATTCAGCTGCAAGAAATCAAGCTAAATCAGTCCCAAGTGCCCATGTTGGAGAGACTTGATCTCATACCTTGCTTGTTATCAAGGCACTCCTGATACGAGTCAGCTCCAGTTCCGTTGCGGTCTACAGACAAAACAAAAAGTTTCATTCATATCAAACATAAATATTAGGAACTTCTCAAATGGCAGCCCTGCTGGAGCAACACGTTAGGTGCAAACAGTGCTACTGCCTTCGGAGGCCACGCTGCTTGGCTGACAGAACCTGCGAGTGGTCACACACAAGGTACAACAGACTGACACCAACCCACTGGGAGGAACTGAACTTATCTTAGTCCTGGGCAGGAGGTGCTCCCAGCCCTGCCCATCTGTCTCCACACTGCTGGTGCAAAGGGGAGGGTGCTCTGAGTTCCTTAAGCACATGGAGGATGGAATACTTGGAGTTAAAGCCATCATTGCACTGTAGGCCCTATGAAAGCACTGGTTTGAGCCAGCAGAACTCAAGCTACGGTCTGGAACAGACTTCTCTGTGTCTGGTGGTGCTGTGGTCCTTTTTGGGTTTTGGCTGCTACATCATATTAAAGGCAGCTGAAGATACAAGAACATGCTTTCCAAATATTGCTGTTCCATGGACACAATGTTACTGTAGGTGCCATTGGGGTTATCTGACCCAGCAGCAGCAGGGGAGCTGGTCTGTGCTGTGAAAATGGAGAGAAGCTAAGACTCTTGGGCACATGTGTGCTCCAAACAGAGAAGAAAACAGACAGCTCCCAAAGACAAGTGTGGTCACATGTGGCCTCTCAGCCTGGATATGACCTAACAAAGCCCTTCATCTGCATTAGAGGTGCAGTTAGCTCTCAGCACCTGTGTGTAAAAAGGGTTTCACCAGCAGGGTTAGCAGAAATCAGGTTACAATGTGGTTTGGACCTTAAATGCAAACCAAAGAATTTTCCAGCACAGTTTCTGCTTCTGCTTTACAATTCAGTTCAACCATAAAATGCCTGTATGGTCCTTGAAAAAAAAAATTAACAAATCTGTAAACCCAGGTAAACAAATGTTCTTTAAGCAGCTTACACGCACCTTACACACCGTGTTACATAGGAGGACTAAAGCCATTGAGCCCATGAGGTGTCTGCACAACCTCAAAAAGTGAGGTTTTCTACATCACACGTCTAAGAATGCACCTGGTGCTTAAATCAGTCCTGTGTGCAGCTACCAAACCATTGGATCAGGTCACCCCTGGCACATGCTCCTGCCATAGCAGCCCCAGTGGCACTGGAGACAGCTCCTCTGCTAGAACAGATCCATGAGGTGATCACAGTTAATGAAGGAGCCACTCCACCAGGCTGAGCTGGGTGGCCAGGCTATCCATAGCAGTGTTTCAGCATCACCATCCAGGGAACCAGCACAACAACATGTTAATTTCTTTCTGAACATGCTGTTTAGGGCCAGAAGTTTATAAATATTGTTCATAAGAGGAAGAAAGACACTAAGGAGAACCCTGCCACCAAGGCACCTACAAACAACTGCAATTCTATACCTCCAACAAGCACTGGTCCCCGACTATGAGGGCTTGCTGGCACTGTGTGCCAAACACATTCCCTCATCAGCGGCCCCTCTTATCTTTGCTCAACCATCAACTTGTGATGGCTCCTTGAAGAGGATGAGATCCAGATCCAAGTTAAAAGGCTTCACATTCAGCAATAGTATTTAATGAACAAAGAAGCAAAAATTGAAGTTGCCCCACTGTTTGTGTTGTGTAAATCGCAGATAATAGATCTCCCTAATCCTAATGAGGCCTTCCTATTAAAATCTTTATTAGCTTTCAGTTCTGCAGATTGCCCAAAGGCTCATCAGTTTCCCTATCTCTCAGTACCAAGATCTGCTTTAACTTTTACAAATAGCTCTAAGATATTTCTCAGCTTATCAGCATTGCCAAGCAGTCTGTCTTATCATTACTATTGCAGATAAAATAAATGAGCTCACGATGATATGAATAATGGCATTTTCTGTAGGCTGGTTTCCCATTACATTTTCAACAGATTGTAAACTTAAGCACAAAAGAGAGAAAAAATAAAAAAGAAGACAGTATGTGTGTGGGAGGAGTGGCTTTTTTCTTCCTTCCCATTTACCTTCAGTGCCTTAGAGCACAGGCTGCATTTTTTTAAGCTCACCTGATGAGAGCTAGTAATTAATTTTGAAAGGGAGCAGAAACACCTCAGCTCTGCTTTCTCTGAAGACCAAAACCCCAGTTACTTCTGGGATGTTTTTTCAGCTGCATTTATTGGAGAGAAGCAAGGGCTAAACCACGCTCTGCCTAATGAAGCCATCTTCATTAGTTCGCTCCTTTCCCTCGCAGCCTAGGAACACCAGTCAGATTGGGAATTGAAATCATGAAAAGCAACAGAACTGCATTTGAATTAAAAGCCTAAGCTACAAAGGTCTCCGACGGCTGCTCGGGGCTGATTAGCAGGAGGCGCGTGTGGCACCGCTGCGGCACGGAGCGAATTTCGCAGCGCGCGGAAAAAGGCAAAGCATCCGTGGGAGGGAGACAGCGGAGAGCCAGGAGCCTCACACGGCTCTGCCCTCCCGTGACAGCCAGCACGGAGGTCACGGTTCTGGCAACCATTTTCTGCCTGGTCCCTGCAGCAAGCACTACAGGGTTAAACGCTTTTCTGCTCCCCCTCTCCCCCCCATATTCCTCGCCCTGTCACTGTATCAAGGTTATCTATTATTGGCAGTGACAGGTGAAAATTAATCTCCTAATTATTTCTTGCTGCGTAATCTGCACTGAAGGAGTAACGTAAAAGGATTACAGTACACCCTCTACGGAAGGCTTTGCTAGAAAGCCAATCATCCAGGGAGATAGAGGGGATGTGGGAAAGAGATATTTATGATGGATTTCCAACCATTTTGAAGGCGGAATGTGCTGTAACTTTATAACCGACAGCTCTGGAGTGAGGATATTCTTGCAGGTATCTTAATAGCCTAAACACTTCTTATTGTTGATTCCTCCAGGAAAAAAAAGCTCTAAGATTTATATCCATTATTGTCCCCGATTCTCCTCTGGAACAGCAGTTACTGCAGGAACAGCATCCATGTACAGATGTTTTTTACCCCCCACAGAAACATTATGGCAAACAATGTACCCAGACTGCTTCAACTCAATATTAAAAATCTTGCAGCTACCTTCCACAGCAATTTAACTGTAACACTTTTTCCACAAGAACAAAAGCTAGACTGAATACTTGCAAAAATAAAAGCATTTAAAAAAAATCTCATTTTGTAAGCAAGCTAGAAATATCTTTGGTAACAACACAAACAGCCACCTTGAAATGCTGGCTTCGTGTAAACTCCAGCTCTCCTCTTACCACCCACCAGAAAAGAAGGTTTATTTTTATAGTATTCAAGATCACGCATTTATCTTTAACCCTTCCCATGCAGCCACATAGGGCATAAATAGGTGTTTTCAAGAACCTATTCGTCTATGTCCATGCCAACACCATCATTCTAGTTGAAGTTTCCAAGAATAATCAATCACAGGTTGTGCTCAAAATTGCATTAGCTACCTTGAGAGATGCTGTCACTACCTGTGCCTCTGAGATGGTTAATGGAGGGGGTCTCTGGCTGTTAAGCCCTAACAGGACAGGCAGCAAGGAAAATCACCACTTGCAATCAAGTCCTGACACCAGTATCATTCACACTTATCTTCCATTTCCTTGACGGCAATGGTGCAGAAACGGTTTCCACATGGTGCAGAAACATCACAACTCCTTCATGCAAACTCTTGGTGCTTAAATCCAGCACCATCTTCCTAATTTTTGGAAAGCCCTGGACCAGGATCTCATGGCTGAGGACAGGTAAGTGACACAGGTGACACTGCCCCGAGCTGGGGCAGGATGTCGCAGCTGAGGACAGGTAACTGACACGGGTGACAGTGCCCCGAGCTGGGGCAGGGTCTCATGGCTGAGGACAGGTAAGTGACACGGGTGACACTGCCCCAAGATGGGGCAGGGTCTCGCAGCTGAGGACAGGTAAGTACACAGGTGACAGTGCCCCGAGCTGGGGCTGAGGACAGGTAAGTACACAGGTGACACAGGTGCCCCGAGCTGGCGCAGCCCCCGCGGCCGGGGCGGTGCTGGGGGCGCACCTGGGCGCAGTGCACACCCGCGGCCACACGGTGGCGCAGCCGCGCTCCGAGCGCGCCCGGCCCCGCGCGCTCCCGGCCCCGCACCTGGACCCCCAAAAATCCCAAAAATCCCAAAGCCCCAAAAACCCCAAACCACGGGCTGCGTCCACATGAGACCCACCCCCGACACCGTCAGGGGTCACTGCGCCCCCACAACCCGACTGCCAGAGGGAGCCGCCAAGCTGGAACGCGTTTGCAACTCCAGGGAGAGAAGCTGGCCGAGCCATCTGAAACACTGCTAAAATCACCAGCACTGGAGGTTTTAAATGAGCAGCTCAAATTAGGCAAATTCCCCAGCAGTGACAGAGGTGCTAAGGTTGTTCACCTTTTCCTCTGTTGGTTTTAACACCTCTGGGCCAGGCTGTGGCTCCCGGAGCCACCCTGGACTCCGAGCATCAACAGTGCTGGAGGGCAGGTGTGTGGAAATGGATTATTTACCTCCTGAAGGCAACTGCTACTAAAAGAGTAAGAACTCTATTTAAGTAACTTTTAACAAGAGCTTGCTTCTCCATCTGAAAGACAACTCCTAGGTGATCCTCAGGATATCACAAAGACTCTGAAAATATGTGTCCAGCTACCAAGTTTTGCTGAATCCACACATCACCTATATATATTTCATTTTCATCAGCATGAAGGTAAGGCAATTTGAGTTTCCCCCATTAAGGCTAGCGATTTACTTCTCCTCAGGACCTATTTTCAACAGACAAACAGAAATAATTTAACAAAGCCTAGAACAGAACATAAGCCCTTAATGGTTTACCCTTGGTGTTAAGTAAATGAGGAAATTATTCACTGGCATCTCTCGTTCTGCGGATGTTTCAATCTTAGAGTTACCTAATCTCTTACACAGTAGTTATGAGAACAAAAGAAATGTGTATAGAGGCAACGCATCCACCTACTAACATATCAGTACTACTTCTAACAAGCCTGTTTCCCAGTAATACGTTTTCCTGATGGAAATCTGAAGAACAAATTCCTATCCATAGGCATTTTCCCCAAATGCTCCATCATCAACCTCATTATGCGATACAGAAATTCTCCCAAGGGATATTATGTAATGGCAATCCCTCCTTCCTCCCCCTAAGGAGTATATTTCTCATTACATCTCCTAGTAATTGATCAGTCTAGGAAATCATTTCTGGTAAAACCATATGTTTCTTTACCTAGTTTAGAATTTCCATCTTTATTCAGAAGGATAAAAAAAGCCCAAAACTTCCAGGAGATCCTAAAATTTACATTTCTGATGCGTGATGCCAGTCTTTCCTCAAACACGCTATTAAGCAAGGAGTAACACATTCTTATACCTGCCTGACCTCAGATCTTGCAAATTCATAAAGTCATTAAAATTAAGCATCTTACATTTCCTAACCTGATGATACAAATAATTTTATTTGAATGGATTTAAAAGACTGTTTCATATTCCAGTGTATCCAGACACCATAACCCATATTGTGGGTAATTCAACATAAGGATGCAGGGAATCAAGGAATAAAAAAGAAAAAAAAAAGAAAAGAAAGAAAATATTTAAGGCAGAAAATGACATACACATCTGTGCTCTCCAAAAGTACCATGCAGCACAGACCAGCCAGCTGAAGAATGCACCCCTTTTCACTGCCACTTCTGTCAACATATCACCACCAAACATCCCACCAGGTTTTACTTTAAAAACCAACAACAGCAAACACTAATATTTATGCCCCTTGTTCAAAGTTAACACTTCAAGATGGCGCATTCTTGAAAATCAGAGGAAAATAAGTATCAACTACTGCTAAATATCTGTAGTTTGTCACTGAAACTGGAGACATACTCCAATCCCTTTTTAAACTTCAAAATACCAGAGCTACGTGTGACACTGCTGTTTGATTTAGCCAGCCCAGGCCAGAAGGTCCAGCAGATGACTGCATGTCCTGATAGAGTAACACTGGGATATATTTTACTGCTTCGTTTGTTTATGAGAACAGACTGCCCCTCTCAGATAAACAAGGCTTAAGGTTTCACTCAGAATAGCCCACCTTCCAAACAAAATAAAATTTAAAAAAACCCCCAATGTATACTAGTGAAAACTTGGTATCCGGCTAAATAAAATACTGCCTGCCTTGCCTTATGGCATTAATCTCCACTGGAAAAGAAAATCAGGCATCTCAAGCCGGTGCCTTTTGGCTCTAGCACAGGGCAGTTTTAGGGAACTGCTGTCAGCAAAGAAGGAAATTCTTGAAGAGAGCATTAGGAGCCTGCCACTTGTGGGAAGTTAATGCCGTGTGTATAATTCAAGCAGCTCACCCTTGTAAGTCTGCATGTGGGGAAAATCGGATTTATACATAAACATAAACCTCTGAAGTAAATTCTGATCAGGGATGACCAAAGATTTAACTCTCTAGAAAGAAGAATGGTAAGACTCTGTTTTCCTGTAATACCTTGGCAGCCTTTTCCAGTTGAGCAAGGCTTTCTTTCAAGAATTGATAACGAAGTAAATAATTCCACTTTCTGCGGCACAGGGGAGACCAGTTAAGGACGCTCTCCAAGACCCAAAGCAATCATTCAGAACAGTAACTTACATAACAAGAAATTATCTTTGTTACAAAATTAGGTTAAAAGGACCTCAGATACTGTAACGTTACGAAAAATCAGGACATGCCTTGAGAAGATTAGCTGCCAAGCAGCCTCCTGAGATAAATTCGCAACTTCAAGAAGATTTTACAAGCCTAGAAACCAGTTTAAATTCCAGAGAGAAAAACAAGCCTTTGCCATTTGAAATGGTCCATCCTTCCTTCCCTCTGCGCTCACCTTATTCCCGAGCTCTTTCTCCGAACCATCTTTAGTTAACCAGTGACCTGGAAATCTTACTTCGCCTCCCCCTCCCCTTCTCAAATTTGTCACTTTAAACATACAAGGTTTAATTTCTTAATTGGATTAAATTTTTCATTCAGGCTGAGCAGAGGGGCCCCGCAGCAGGCGCGGGGAGGGGAGCGGAGCCCGGCAGCCCCGCACCCCGCGATCCAGCCTGGCCCGCACAACCTGCCCGGCCCGGGAGCGGCGGCGATTTCTCACCCCAAAAGACACAGGGGGGAAAAAAAATAAAAATCCACGACGACCATTTTCAGACTTGCTATTCCTTGCGAGAAGAGGGGCTGTGGCCGCACCGAAGGGGTTAAACGCCGGGCACGGATTTTTTGAGTTTGTTCGCGTTTTCAACAGCCAGAAATCCCAGACCAACACCGGCCTCATCCGGCAGCCGGCTACAGCGCCAGCC
>NW_005054330.1:2371562-2394103 GCF_000277835.1 Geospiza fortis | reverse complement strand
CGGGGGGGGGGGCCCAGCCGTGTCCGCCGGGTCACCCGCGCTGCCCCGGCTCCGGAGCTGCCGCCCGGAGCAGGCAGAGCTTCAATATTTATTATTCGCCCCCCCCGCTCCCGCGAGGGTGGGAAGGGGGATGCGGTCGCACTGGAGGAATGTGCGAAATGGGGTGAAAAAAAAAAAAGGCAAAAAAAAAGTAGTACTGTGTTTTATCATGCACTCAGCAAGTTGATTTTCTGGCTGCCATCTACTCTGCAGCCTTGATCTCACAAGATCAACAGTTTAAGGGCCCAAAGCCAGCACTGAAAGGAGTCAAGGGATGCCACGGTGCTGCAGAGCCAAGCTGGAACAAGACTGGAAACAAAAACAAGCTGGAGGGAGACTCCTTCCCCCTGATTTGGAGACTAATAAAGAGCAGACTCTGAAGAGCACAAGCTGCTATGGACAAAGTATTAAAAAAATCCCAAACTGGACCTTTTTCATAGATTTCTCTGCTTCCAAGAGCAATTGTGCACATCAGCTCACTGATAACAGACAACATTTATGGTGTTACTAATCCTGTTTGAGTACAGGAAAAGGTTTTTCATTTTTTCCACTTTCCCAAGACAAATGGCTTTTCTCAAGCCCTGGACAAGATGAGTGCCTGCAAGAGCCTGGCTCATGAGCACCAAGTGCTGGTTCAGTTTTATGTATCATCATCAGTTAAAGAGGAGCAGGATGAAGGGAGAGTGTGTACACACACATAAGGGAAGTGCTGCATTTTGCCTGAAGCTTTCACCTCACTGGGGTGGCAGACAGACAATCTTTTCAGTCCTACAGTGTCTCCATCCAGTTACATAAAAACAGTGTCTGCTCTAGCTCCAAGGAAAATAAAAACAACCCAATACAATCCTCACAGCATGGAACAGAGATTAAAGGAAGGAAGCAAAACAATATGAATCTGAGACTGATGAATTCCAGTTTGGACAGGCTTGCCCAGAACAGCTTTATTTAATGGAAAGAATGGACTGACTTAAAACAATGCTCACTAAATCCTTGCTGAAACAAGATCCATAAATGCAGCTCAGTGCTCACATCCAACATAACTGCTGGCATTAACTGTCACCACAAGGTACAAACTCAAGCAATTCTTGCAGAAGCAGGTGCACATGTCAGTGCAGGTGCACTTCAAGCTACCAGGAGAAATGGTTCAAGAGAGAGGCAGAAGACACAAAACCAGACCCTGGCTTTAACAAAGATGCAAATTTTAAGAAATGGTGAAGCTGATGCCAGGTTTGCCACTGCTCAGCTGCATTCCCAAACTTTCAGCCAACTGAATCCTGCAGCTTCATTCTCCTACTGACTTCCAGGAAATATTAAAATCAACTAGCTCAAACAGTACCTCCCCCTCAACATTTTCTTTTTTTTTTTCAGCAAATGCTCTTGTGTTGCAGAATTTCTTCTCTCTCAGCGCGCGGGCGGGGGACGCGAGAGGCGCGAGAGTGAGCGCGAGTTTAGCGCGGGGGCGTGAACGGCAGTGACCGTGAGCGTGTGCTCCGTGCCCCGGGGCTGGCTGGGCGCGCACACGCGCACAGGTGTGCAGGGGCCGTGCGGACACGGCCCCATCCAGGTGCACGGGGTGTGTCTGCGTGGCAGGTGTGCGTGAGCCCCGTATGCGATCTGTGTGTGTGTGCGCTGTCCTTGTGTGCACTGCAGGCGTGCACGGTCTGTGTCCGTGTGTGCACAGTCTGTGTCCGTGTGTGTGCACAGCCTGTGCCGGTGTGCACAGTCTGTGTCCGTGTGTGTCCGTGGTCTGTGGCTCTGTGCAGTGTGTGTGCCATGTCTGTGTGCACAGCCAGCATGTGCACGCCATGTGTGTGTGCACAGCACTGTCTGGGTGTGTGCACGGCCCGTGTTTGTTTGTGTGTGTGTGTGTGTGTGTGTGCACAGCACTGTCTGGGTGTGTGCACGGCCCGTGTTTGTGTGTGTGTGTGTGTGTGTGCACACAGCGCTGGCTGGGTGTGTGCACGGTCTGTGAGGTTTCTGCCTGTGTGCAGACAGTCAAAGGGTGGATGAAGCGTGTCAGTGCACTCTGAATGCCCCGGTGTGTGCATCCCTGGTGTGTGTGTGCACGCTCCCTCCCCCCACCAGCCTGTGGATGGGCTGAGGTTGGGCTCCTTTCCCTCTATTTTCCATGTTAGTTGCAGTCTCCTGTGTCCCTCAGATGCATTTGGACCCCCAGGGGATTTGGTTCTGGGCAGAGGGAGAAGAGAAAAAGCAAAGGAAATGTTTAATCGTCATTAACCTTCCCCATTGCAAAACAGTTGTTAGTAGGTATATTTAAAATATAATTACTATTGCCGTGATTCACAGGTGCTTTAATAAATGGTTAATCAATGGCCACAGGGCCGCAATCCCCGCTGCCTGACATGCCTGGTTAGCACCTGCTGTAGTAAACCTGATTCATGGGGACGGGGCCAGCCCCTGTCCTCCTCTCCCCGTGTGGGATGGGGGTGTCACACCCACGAGCCTCCAGTACAGCCCCTGCTCACTCAGCCTGCACCCCACAGCCTGTTCTGCACCCCAATACCCCGCTCTGCACTGCTGGCCCTCACCCAGCAGGATTTTGGGGTGTCCCCACACGGCCCCAGCACTGTGACTGCCTCTGGGGTAGGGGAATGGAGCTGCCCGAGCCCGGTCTTCAGCTGGCCTGCAGAAATTATCAGAAAATCTTCAGGGAGAAAGGCAGTAAACATCTGTATACTATTAAATCCATTAGATGTGTTCATTATTTTATATTGATTGGTATATCACTACAGAAAGTTAATATATTATGATTATTAGTATATTGTTAAATCATTAAATACGACAGCAGACGCAATAAATAATTTCCAGGGGATCTCAGCTGACATTTAGAAATTGATGGGTATGTTTTTCCCTTTGCATCCTGGCTGGCTGCAGGACTGCAGCGACGCTCTGGCTGCTCTGACTGATCTCATTCCCCGGCTTTCCTCTGCAAGTGAAGGCAGCAGAAAGAGCCTGCTCTGCCATGCCCAAGTTTGCATTTTAAAAGATGAAGCTGAATTAATATGAGCCCCAAAGAAACCTGTTGGACGAGGATATTCAACCACTTGCGTGAAACAGGGAGCCACAAGAAGGATCCACACTGGAGGCTGTACCTCGGTGTTGCTCAGGGAGAAGAACACCCTCTTGCAACACCAACAGGATTTTCACGTGAAAATACAAGGATGGAGCTGCCCTTGTGTCAGGAGCACTGCCACCTGCCTCCTGCAGGTACTCACCCTGACTGGGGAGCACAAGCACCCCCAAACCCTCAGCCCAGACTGCAGGTCACGGGGGGGTTGTGGATTTATGGCACAGCTCCTGACGAAGCAGCAGATGTTGGAGAGCATGCACATCTGTATCTTTACAGCAGGGGAGCTGGATGCCAATCAGGGTTAATTCGGGATAAATTTACAAGAGCTCACAGCATGACCCAAGGTACCTCTTTATTGGCCTACTACAGGCCTGCTAAATGCATTGGCCGACTACCACACATTAAAGCCACATGAGCTTGTATGTTCAAAATGTATTTTACAGGAAGACACAGGGATAGAAGAAGGAGGAGAGCCTGTGTCACAAATGACATCCAGATGTGAAAACACTGTAAATACAAACATCAAAAGGCTCACCCCTCCACATTCTGTAAAGACAACATTGGAGAAAGGACTTGCTGCATTTAAACAAATATTCCCAGCAAGGAAGCCAAGGAGCCTGCTGTCCCTGGTGCACAGCAAACCCCCATGGATCCAAGTGGGAATTAGCCATTTGTCAAGGCAAATATGCAGCAAATATTATGCCATCCTCTAGACAGTTCAACCTTGGATCAGGGGCAAGGAAACAGGATGGAAGGGAAGGTGTTTTGCTAAGAAGACCAGAAGTTTAAATCTAATAACTCAAATCTGAAAACTGCACTCCAGAAAGCTGTGATTATTTAGATAAAGTCTCCAGGGCTATGACATACTTCTTACTAGAATTGACACCATTCAGGGACAGGACTTAAGCCTTGCCAGTTGCATGAAATAACTAAATAAACAGGTGCCTTTTTAAGCCTCGTTATTTGCTGCAGTGAAGACAGAACTGAAGTGATAGCCTAGAAAACCTGGGATATCTGGTAAATCACTGAGTAACATTGTTTTAAGAAGAGGCGGGGAATGAAAGGCCTTTCTCTTGAAAGGGCTCTGAAGAGCTCCAAATCTCTGTTTGCATGGACCTACAGAGGAACTGGCAGTGAATCAGCACCAGTGAAGGACAAGTGCCCCTGGAGCCAAGGACTCATCCCATCAGTCACCTGCCACACCGTCCCTTTCCCTTCTTGCCTGCTTCTGACTGCAGTAGAACACAATGGGGAACAGAGGTGGTATGAAGCAGCACAGAATTAACCTAAAGTAGCATCAATGGCAGGGGAAACCACGTAACACCCTTCCAGAAAGGCGGGGATTGGTGGCTAAGTGCACACAGGGTGCAATATCAGATGCTTGTTTTGTGTTCTCGGTTCAGCCCTCGAACGTGCAAACCACGATGACAACATTGGGTGTTACTTGCATGAACTCAGAGCACCATGGCCAGGCACAGGGCTGGGGCAATGTGAAAGCCACGCTGAGATGGAGTGTATTCTTGTTTTTGCAGCTTTTCAAGATACTATCTCGAGCACCAACACCTTACACACGGCATGAGCAGATCACACGAGGGACTCCACACCGAGCTGGTGCTGAGTGCTGGGGTGTGGGGCCAGCATGATTGTTCTCAGAGATGAGATGAGATGAGATAGGCTGGGGCTATTGTTTTCACTCAGGTCTGACTCAAGGCTGCAGGATCACAGCCATCCACTCCACCAGCATATCTGTCTCAAGTGGAAAGCTCTCCCTCGAGACAGGATCCATCAGCCCAGACTGATGCTTGAAGAGAGCATGGAAGACTCTCACCCCGAGACAGAGCACGCTTCTTATTTTGGAGCTAAAAGCTTCAAGCAGTTTGATACTGGCAGTGCTGACAACAGACGGAGAAAGCACTTAACCATTGTGTTGCATAAAGATATCATGAGGAAATCAGGATTATACAGCAGAGAGAGTAGAAAAACACTCAGGAAGAGCTTGGATAACTCCGGGCGAGATTCAATAACAGATGCTGCCTCCTCCTGCATTGTGTGTCCCCACCTGGGCTTCTGCTGGGAGGCAGCCGGAGAGGAGTTTTATTGAATCTGTTATTGAGCCTGCTCCCAGGCTGGGGCTCTGCTAGGAACCCTCACAGGGCCTACAGCAGAAGTGAAGTTACACAGGAATTTGCAGTGCAACTGTTAAAATGTGCTCTGATTTGCCTCAAAGCTGGGGTGTGGGGGGGTGTGGTGGGGCTGAGGAGTGCCAGGGCTGTGCAGACAGTGCTGGGACAGGACTGCAACTCTCCATCCATCCATCCATCCATCCATCCATCCATCCATCCATCCATCCATCCATCCATCCATCCATCCATCCATCCCAGAGCCTGCTGGTGACACACAGCTCCGCTCCCAGGCCCAACAACACTCCAGAACTATTTAGCCATTGGAGGATCACACTACATGCAAAATCTATAGCTGCTCAAGAGCTTAATTTTGACATACAGTTTTCACTTGCTGAACAGAAAAGGGAGGGGAAGTCTGAAACTGTCTAAACAAAAGAATGTTTTTTTCCACTGCACTTTCAAATGTTCATAAACTGAACAGAATACATTTAGAGACGGCCCTTTGCCTCAGGGCATCCAAGGCTATGGCTCCAATTAAAGAGAACAAGGATACAGGAGGTGGTACCTCCAGTCTGATTGCTCTTGCCTGGGGCAGCTAAGCCTCATGAATAAACACTGTTGACTCTAACTCTCAACAAAACAATTACACGTTTGTTTTTAGAATACATTTTCTTAGCCTTTCCACTTGCAATTTTTGCTACTATAAACTAGCCAGGACAAGAATAAATACCTTTGTGATTCTCTAAACATCCTTGTAATTGCAGTGCTTCACTCATGAATGTGTATTTCGACATCAGAAAAGATCCTGAGCGATAAGCCGAAATGTTTCTTTGAAGTAACCTTTCAGAATTAGATGCAAAATATTTACAGCTAATTATTATTACAAGAACTCCTGTACACACACTGCCAGCCACAGGAGTGAAAACCTTATGCGCAAATCCAGTTACCTTTGAAGAACAAAACCACAAGGAGACGGGTGAGACTTGTATTTTTCCGGACTCTTGCCAAGCGCGGTGCAGCCCCCGGGGTTCCCCATCTCCCCATGGATCTGCCAGCCCTCTCAGCCCTCCCTCCTGGCAAACCATCCCCAGAGGGATGCTCCTGAGACACTGCGGGTGCTTCCACACCTCAAAAGTGCTGGCTCAGCTACCTCCTGGATGCAAATGAAAGGAGTGGCAGGATTTCTACTGCTGGGAGAGTCTAAACAGAACAGGCAGTGGATGAGTCGTCCTTGGAGATCCAACACAGCTGTTACAGCAGCTAGGACAAAACCTGGAGCTTTCACAAGGACAGAAGAACACAGCTCCAACCAGCCCTTCCTGGGCTCGGGTTACTTGTAAAGATGGATGCAGAAGAAAAACAGAACTCTGGTTTCCTGCTGAGGATAGTGAAGGAAGGGGAATAATTATTTACTCAACTTTTAAAGGATTTTTTTCAAGAAAGCCAACCTATTGCTGCAAAGGAACAGCCAACGACCAGCCACCATTTCAAAATGGCAAGACTTAAACTGCTTAGCACAAAAGATTTTGGCCAATAAATAACACTTTTGTTTTTTTCCTTAGAAATGCTTCCAAACTGGATTATTATCCTCCTTCTCACTGCTAGTGTGAGGATGAGAGAACATGGAATGGGAAAGAAAGGGAGAGCTTGCTACCCTGTGGATTTGGGAGCAACTCAAGCTATCCTTGACAATGCTTGTTCCACGTTCTAAGGCAGACTACAAGAGATGTTGCCTGCTCCTATATGTTATTTATACATTGTGTTAAGCAACAATGTGCAAATGAGCTGGAGTACAACACGTCAGACACTGCAAGATGTTGCAGAGCAGCAGAACACAGGGAAGCGACTCTCCCTATGGGGCCCTGGATCCTAGGAGTGTTTATACTCCATTGGATAATTGGGAGCACAGCCAGCTCATCCTAAAATATACAGCATGAGTATGGTTAGGCATCGCATCTGTAACATATACAACTTTAGATGTCAAAGCATCTTTGTTTGAAGTCAACAGCAATAAAAACTACATTTGTACGAGAGCTTAGCATGTGGGAATACATATTGCTAAACCAGGATGTTAACACATGGCCCTCCTTAGCTGGCTGCTGCCAAAAGTATGCCTTTCAAAACTGGGATCAGCATGCCAATAATCTGAGGATATTTTAGAACTTGGAGAAATCTACAGCTATCATCCTGGATTGGAGGAAACTCTTTTTTGGGCACATTTACCTTTGGTAGAAACTGGCATAACTCTCTCTACTTGGAAAGATTTGGGTCCTTAGCATATATGGACATGTTATGTGTAAAAAACACAGAAGGATTTTTCTATCCTGCTTCATTTTGCAGAAACGCTGCTCAGTCTCTCAGTGTCAAATTATTCACTTGCGTAAGTGAAACTTTCAAATGTACACAAACTTTCAAACTATTACAAACCTATCTTTCAAGGTTGGTATCTTGCTATTATTTCATTAAGGCACACTGAAATTACACTAGAACTCTGTTAAGCTTATGGGATTTCTATGAATTTCCTTTCTGTATATTAAACTTTAAACAAATATTATGATTGTATTCCAAAGGCTTGAATGGGCTGATGATTTTGAAAGTGCTACTTTGGCATCACTGTACAGCTCCATTCTTTCATGTATGTTTTGGTGTAACACAAAGAAGCTCTATTTATGAAAAGCCAGTCTTAAATCTATAGTTTGTGAAGCCATAATTTGTGGTTGCAATTGTGGTTAATTTAACAAAGCAAGCCTTTTGGTTCACAGTGCACCATACTTACTATTTTTCATAAACTATCAGAGCAAAAAAAACCCCTTCAACATGTCAGATATATGATGATCCAGCAATGTTGCAATTTTCCAACTCCTATTTTGTGGTATACCATATTATATGCACAGGAATGCTACATAATTTATTCTGGAGCACAGCCCTGTAATTATTGCTGGCAAACTACTAATTACATACCGCCATCAAATCTAACCATTTTCCCAATAAAAAACCCCTACTTTCGTGTGGAATACAGCAAATCCAGCCCTGAGTGTACGCATGTTTTTATTTTAACACGCATGCCATATGGTATTGATCCTCCACTCGCATATACTTCACCTAAAATATCTGTACTGACTCTGGGATTCTGCAGGCTTTGTGCTGTGGCACGATGCCATGCAGCAGAAAAGGTCTCAGCTCTGGTTCTGCACCAGCATCTTCCCTCTTCTGAGGGCCAAACCTCTCAGCTCACACCATTTCTGGCTTGGGCTAAGTCAGATTCAGGCCCTGCTAAAAATTGGAGGTCTAAATCTTGAGTTTCCCAAACTCCAGGATTGGGGTGTTTGGAATTTTAGCACCAGTTCATCTTTAAAAGCTACAATATGGCTCTGTTTGTGGGTCTCCCCCATGAGTGCAGTGGTTAGCCCTGTCAGCTGGCCACAAACCTGCTCTCTGCCTCCCAAGGAGCTCTATGAGCCGTGGCACATTTCAATTGCAGAAATGCACAGCTTTGAGATGCTTCTGGGGAAAAAAAGGAGGGGAAAAGGGAGCGCGCAACAAAATTCCCCAAAGACACTGCCCTACATACACTGACATTTCCAGAAATTGGCCAGCCTGCAGAAGCCCCAGCGCTGCCATGCAGCACTGGCAGAGAAGCAGCAGGGACATACTGAAATTTGGATTTCGGTGTTTCTGCTCGAGGCTGTCCAGCACACTCGGGGGGTTCAGAGCACAGCTGTCCCGTGCCCAGGCTGCTGTGGGCTGCCAGGGCAGCTGGGGAGAGCGGTGCTGCAGCTTCCCAGGAAAACACAGGGCAAGGGGGGAGCTGCCTGCAGCGCTGCAGGGAGCCAATTACGGATCTGAGGCTCCAGGCTGCTCTGCTCGCCCGCAGCATCTGCCCGAGCGGCCGCGGGGCTCCTGCGCGCACAGCCGGCAGCGGGATCACCTGCAGGGATGTGCGAGGCCAGCACGGCTCAGCAGAGCAGGGCAGATGGGGCCGTGGCTGCAGGAGCTGCTCTCCCCCAGCAGCATTCCCTGGAGGGCAAAGCTCTGGGCAGCCAAGGGCAGGGGGAGAAGCCCAACTGGCATCAGCTTCTACTGCATCATTTTAATTTGTTCACAGAACCCCCTCCTGGCTTGGGGGGCTATTCTGTCCCCCAACATGACTTCCCTGGACTCTATCCTCCTGAGCAGTGCATTTCTGACTTGGCAATCAAAACATCTGTGAGACTTGTTCCCTTTTGAAAACATGACAAACGGCATAGGTATGTGAGACAATTTTCTTAATCTTTCTCCATTTTCTCCTATTTCTAAACTGCAGTCAGAACTGGCTGCGGAGCAAACCCCCTCTCTCACTTGTCTGAAGGTCTGGAGCACTGCAAGGAGCTTGTTGCACACTTTGATGATAATGTGTGAAATGAAGCAGCCAGGGGCGCTTGTGAAGGATGTCAGAAAAATCCCACTGGAGCACAGTAACCCCAGCGCCTCCGTGGCAGCACAGGGCACGGGCTGCCAGCACAGGGCTCCAAAGAGCTGCAAAAAGCTGCAAAATCTGGCCCAGTTCTGGTAAAACATGGACTATTTGCTTAAGTTTCTGGCATTTGCTCCGCAGTATCCTTAGCAGCTTTAACAAGAATAAAGCGTGCTTTGCATGCCAAGCAAGTTGGCTGATCTTAGTCATGGCCTTGGTCAAACACAAGGAGTTGCTTGACAAGAAAGAACTGGCACTAAAAACATTAAAAAATGCTAACAGAACTCGCAGCTTGCAAGCTTAGTGTTGCACCTGAAGCCTGAAGGTCTTTGGGAACTACCCTCAACATTCATCTCAGCCGTTCCCAGGTACCAACACTCCTTTTCCTCTTTATAACTCTGCTCTTATTTATTTCACAGCTACAGAAATGGTCTGTTAAAAAAAAAAAAAAAGTGACAGGTATAAGACTCAGCTCATATGGATAACTCTGGAAAAAGAGATTTTCTTCCCTGAGACTACTTTCAGGTTTGCTGCTATCAGCTGAGGATTAGTCAGCTAACATGGCATCTCTGTTGACATACATTTTCTCCCTACAGCTAAGACAGCTTAACTACTTTATGCTCCAGAATATTGCAATGGTTAACCAGATATTTTCCAAAAAAATAAAAGCCTCTCCTACTTATTAAATTGTAATTCTGCTTTTAGTATTGAACTGGAATCCGCAGACAAAGAAATAAGCACCTGAACACCCTTTTGCCTCTAAAATATACTCCATTGAAAAGCTTGAAATATGGTTAAATAAATAAATGAACAGAAGAAGTTGTTTGGCCATTCTCACAAGAGCACAGAATCCATTTAAAATCTTGCACAAGTTTTTCTTCTTCAGCACATAGACATTACAAGGATTAAACAGAAAGGGAAACTTACAGCTTTAGACACACTTTGTGTCTCAATACCAACTGCAGCACCAGCTTCTCTGTAAGGATTATCAAGGCTACAGCCCCATGCAGCTGTCAGTCCCTGGGGCTGTAATTCAGCTATCCTGCTCTCACTCTATCCATCACATTTACACAAATCCCCAAGGTGGACTGCCTTCTAAATGTCTTTACCTTGTGCATTATCCTGGGGCTTAACAATCCAATATTGGTGCAGCCAAGGATAATTACTCTCCATTGATGATAAAACACCCTGAATCCTGTCAGGCATGGCAATTTGCATCTTACAGTGCTGAGGATCAATAGATACAACAAAGGAGTGAAACCTGATTAGATACTGCTGCCTCTCAATGGAAAGGGAAGAGCTGATTGTTTTGCAGGGTTGAAGTCCTGGTTAAAAGGGAAACAGAGGTCTCCCATTACAACACAGTCCCCAAGCCTGCTGTTCACCTAGAAACTGCTGCAGGGAGTTTGAGACTCCAGGAGAAAGTAGTTGAATGAACAACCAGGTCTTACAGACTCCTGGTAAAAAAGGAAAGTTATTTACTTGGGCCAGCGTGGCTCGTGCAGCTTCACTGGAACCCAAGGGAATACAGAGGGTGTGGATTGTCTGGAGCTCCAAGAGGTTCTACTCTCCCCCTGGTTTTATAGATTCACAGCATAAAGAGGACTTGTTCACACAGTGCTTCAATAATGAGCCTGGAAATTGGCTACTGGCTCTGCCAATGGATCTCTTTCTGAGGAATCCTCTAGGAGTGTGGGCTCAGCCAAGAGCTCCTGCCCTGCCGAGGCAACAGAAATGTCATATATATTTAAAATAAGGGATTGCAGGATTTTCCAACCACAATTAACCAGGTAAGCAGATGCATGAAGGTGGAGGTGGAATAAAAAATTATCCCAACAGTCTTCAGTTTTCTGACACTAATCTAACACTGAATCTGATCGAAGATAAGAACTGTGGTGGGTGAACTTCGGTTCCCACATTTAATCTAGAGAGACATCACAAGCTTCCTCCTCTTCAAGTCTTTATTTGGAGGCCAGTAACACATTGACAGAAACCCATGGTTTGGCTGACAGCACTGCTGGGCTGCAGGCAGGGAATGCATTCCCATTTGGATGTGATCCTCCACCACTGACACTCCCTGGGCTCAGCTGTGCCCATCTCCCACAGCCTGCCCAGATTAGTGATACCAAAGCTCAGCACCAAGAGCTCCCAGAAAGGATGTAGCTAACTGTGTTAAATCTGGGTTTTTATTTGGTTTTTGGTGGCAGAGCCACATTAAACAGGGACTGCATGTCTCCATGTTCCTGCTTGACCGGAAGAAATGCAGAGATTTCTTCCATGGAAATTAGTCAGCAAAGGAAAAGCTGAATTTGGGGGATTCCCAACCATGTGAAGGATAATGTTTTAAAAAAGGCCTCAAAATGTGCAGAAAATAAAACAACATCAAGAAAAGAGCTGGGCACATCTTTTCAGAATGTGTGCTCTGAGGCTGATGAAGGGCTCAAAGCAAGAGAGAAGGAAAACAGAGAAAAAGAGAAATACTCTTCAGAAACCAGCTGGGAATAGTCTGTTCTTATCAAAACACGTTGCTGACACAGACCTGTCACGGAGCCAACATCTGCTCCCAGCTCTCAGAGTCAGTCCAGGCAGGCTGAGTGTCTCTTGCACAGGAACATCAGGAGTTGACTTGGCACGACGGACGTAAATGAGAGGAGCTTCTGAAAGCACCAGTGAGCAAAACGGGAAGGAAACTTGTTCCTTTGATGAGAAACCTTTTTATTTTGACCTACAGGCAAACTTGCAGATTTTTTTCCTGCAGAAAGGCATCTCTTCCAACATGGGAAATGAGAAAAAAAGCCTGATTCTGGACATCTGACGCATATGGTAGTGTCTGCTAAAGCCAACGGGGGGCTGCATATGGCAAGCCTGGAAACCTGAGGCTCATTAACATTATGGCATTGGATTATCACTATTTTATGGTCATAAGGATCTGTCTCTTTCATCCTGATGCCTGCTGAGTGATAGTGGATTCAGATGCCCCATATTAACCCCTAAGAGTAAATACAGTATTGGTGAGACATACCAAGCCCACATCTAAAATCCTTTGTCTCCACTTGTGCAGTGGAGTAGAAACATACTTTCCCAGCCTGATCTCCTCCTGAAACCTATCCCAACCCTTAAAGTCTTTCACTTCCCCTGCCTTCTTCAACCTCCAGCATTTTTGGGGTACTGGAGAAGATTTGCAAATAGTCTGAGACAGGATCAGTGCAGAACAGATGGCAGCTATCCCACCTAGGGCGAGACACCACGCAACATCCGTTGGATTCTCACATGAGCATCCAGCTCCTGGCACTGCTGAGCCTCTGCAGCAGCACTCGGAATCTCTTCTGACTTGTGGGAACCCATCTCTCCTCACGGGGAAAGGGACGTTATGATGGCTTCCCATCTGTCAGTGCAAACTGAAATGTAACTTTGTATTGGGCTCTCCACTCTGCACTCAGCCATGGAAGATTTAGAGCTTGCTGCTCTGTACTTGAAATGGCAAATTGGAGAGGAGCTGCTGAGTC
The DNA here is from genome assembly GCF_000277835.1 of Geospiza fortis. Lineage (NCBI taxonomy): Eukaryota > Metazoa > Chordata > Aves > Passeriformes > Thraupidae > Geospiza > Geospiza fortis. Next base: position 2,380,891 of record NW_005054330.1, on the reverse strand, counting down.
ATGAGAACGGGGGGCCTCTATTGCCAGCCGTTTCTCCCTGGGGAAAACCTCTAATCCTCTCTGATGCACCTGGGTGCTATTGATTCCTCAGGATTCCTGCACACTCACACAGCCTCTGACTGTCAGAGGTGCATTGATTTGTTCAGCAGTGGAGAACAGAATGGATATAATGGAGGTGATTTTTAAGGTGATGATTGCTATGGGTGGGTGAAAATAAAAGCATATTAAATAAGCAGCCATTAGAGCTTTAAACTGAGCAGGCTGCTCCTGCCCTCTGAAAGGAGGATGATAACACTGCCACATGTTCCAAGAACAGGTGAGCAAGTGCCTAATGAATTCACAGGGTGTAATAATCCTGGTGGAAACTGGCTCAAAATGCCCTTGTGGTAATAATGCATCCTCTTGCATCACAGTGCACTCAAGGACATTGTCCTCATCTGAATGATGTTATGTATGGTGGAAGAAAACAGGAGGAGAATAAAAGTAGGAACCTTATACATGACATGACCAAGTCCCAAATAAGAGCATCCTATCGAAGACAACGATGCTGAACCCTTGAAAACAAATGTAAACCTGCAGGTCAGTTTGCCAGGAAAGTTTCTGGTGATCCTTAACTGCTCCTTGCAATTGGAAGGGAGAGGAAAAGGGTCAGGGTAAAGACCTATTTCCTTGTCATTTCATCACATCACTCTTCATATAAGCACCCTGCTGACCAGCCTTCTCCCAGAACTTCTCAGCGATTAGCACCATGCTGTTTCTTACAGCGAATTCGAACAAGAGTAGCACAAAGCTATCAGCAGGGACTTCAGTGATCAGAAACTGCTCAGCCAATTTTCACTATCATTTTTTCAATGTCAAACAAATGCCTATTGTCACCAGGCCTGCTCCTGTGGCATGTTGAGAGCTTCTGCAAATTGCAGAGCCCCCTGTCTCTGATTTTAAATCCCTAAAATTTTAGCTCCCACCTTATGAATAACAGATGAGCAAAGGACAGGGAGTCAGGAGCTGCTGGTGCTAATTCTGGCTATTGATGCACAGCATAATATCCTGGGTACCCTGCCCCTGCCTCAACCTTCCCTGCCTGCACCACAGGGATGGAAAATATCAGTATCTGCCACAAAGCAAAGGGAAGACAAGTTTTTTTTAAGTTACAAAGTGCTAATTACTAGTTCAGACGACAGGTCTTGGCAGTGGAATTAGAAGTAGCAGAACTATGTGAGCTGCTGTTGCACCACAGACAACAGGCCCGCAACAGAGACTTCCTATGATCCTGTGCTTGTGAGATCCCCGTCAGCTGTGATGGGAATGTTGCACATTGGTGGGATGTCATCATTCAGCCACAGGACTCTGGTGGAAGTGGAAAGAGAAGGAGCACGCAGGTGGTGAAGTGTCTAACCCTGATTTAATGCCATTAATACAATTTGAGAATTAGCAGAGGTATTATAGGCCTTACAGGAAAACAAGGGAGAGAGAAATGGATTTAAACAAATAAAAAATATGTTTTAGAGCTTCCTCCAGCCTGCAGATTTCTTTTCAACAGCACATATATAGCATTTATTCCTACAGCAGCCACTGTAGGGGCCAGGGCATTGTATAACAAGAAGAATGGTCAAACACAATTTTAATGTGTCTAGTAAGGCAGAGTGCAATACTTATATATATCAGAACAAGCAATGTGCCAAAGTGCCTGATGATAAGGAAGAAATGTGTCCTCGATCAAGAAAAACCAGTTTAATGTGCACACTGGGAGCAGAGTATTACACAGATACAGCTTTCTCCTGGCCATGTGAATTTAAGGAACCCCTGCTGGTAACTGAGATTCCTTGCAGACAATCAGACCAGAAGCAAAATGTTATAAATTCTTAAGGTACCGTATGACGTGAGATACAGCCTCACATTTTATACAAAACCAAGAAGGGGAAGACAGCATGTAAGCATCTGAACTCCCATACAACAAATGCCATTTCAAGCATCATTTATTATGCTGCCTTTCACAGACTTTTACAATCCTCAATATGGTTAGCAATTTCAGCTGACTCGTAAAGCGGTTTTAAAATTCATCACTGAAAAGAATGTTTATCTCTGTGTTTCCTCCAGTTCGGGAGTAAAATTAGACACTTAAAACCTGGAGATGGTGTGTCTTTAATTTTGTTTAGAACAGAAAATAACTGTGATATGAAAGGTTTAATGAGGTTAGAAATCTAAAAGGAAATGGAGTGGGAATAGATTATCAAGAGAAATAAAGCCAACCGCTGGAGAGTACACTAATATTAAATATTAGGTTTCTAAACCAAATATATATAATCCATTTAGGGACTTAATGGTGGCTCTCAGAAGCACATTTATCTACAGCTTATGGTTCAACAACCAATATTATAACTCCATTTGTCATTGTTAGGCGAGGGGGATGGATGTCAGGGAGGCGAGGGTCAGCACACGAGGCAGAGCTCGGGACACGCCTTGGGGGGAAGAGCTCACCTGCACATTGCTGAAGACCTGCCTTGGAAACACCTCCGTACAAAAACACTCCCACTTTCACTTTCCTCAGGAATAACAAAGGCAACACATTCAAGCAGGGATTTGTCTTAAATTAGGCTTTATACCCATTTTTCATTTAGAAAGATACTTACACGAGTGCCTAACTAAATGTGGGATTACGCACTTGATTAAAATTAGCGACACGCTTAAACTACTTGATGAATTGGGTCATTAGATACCTCAGTCAATACGAGATAAGGAGCTCTGAAAATCAAGACAAATTGAAAACTCAAAAATGGATTTTGGTTCTTAGCTTTTTACACCTATACTAATGAATTTACAGTACAGGCAAAGATTTAACTAAACCTCCTGATATCAACACCCAAAATGAAATCCTTAGGAAACACCTGATCCCTTTCTGGCTCTGCTGGAACTCCTGGGTAGGGAGGTGACCAGCTGTGGGACAGCTCTGCCCTCTGCAACTCCACTCAAGCAGCTGCAGAAAAAACTTCCACCATTAAGAATAAGAGATTTAGGAGACGAAGTATTTAGGGAAAAAAACAGAGAAAGATGCATGATTTGTCACACCTCCATTTTAGAAAAGGCTCCAAGAGCCCTGTGTGGAGACAGCAGCTACCTGGCAACATGGAGGGAGAGCTGCTGCAATTCCTGATCACTTTAACCACTCTAGGTCACCACAAGCACAGGGTGAGGTTTATAGGCAGAGGTAAATTTTTTTGTTGTGCTGAATAGTTGGACAGAACACACAGCCTCTGCAGTGGCCTTTTTGTGAGGGCCGTGTGCCAGAGCTTTTGTCCTTCTGCCGCAGTTCCATCTGCTGGCCAAACACCAGGCACCCTCTGCCCCATCCACATCCTGCCTTGCTCCATCCCATCAAAGAAGGAGGAGGCTGGTGCTCCGTTTTACACTTGGGATCACTGTGTTATTTTGGTTATTCTTTGTGTTTTCCCTGTCTTTTCCTTTCTGAAAGGATGCCTGCTGTCAGGGACCCACCACTTCCAAGTGAGCGCTCTGCCTGCCAGCTCCAGGCTTCTGGATGCAGCCAGCAGCTCTCTGAGGACTCCCAGACAAGCTTCCTTTCTCTCTTCACAGGACAGGAGGGAAGCTGAGCTGGGAGGATGACACAGTAGGAAACAGAAGTGTGCTCCTTTCTCCTGAAAGGCTCCAAATCTGCTCCCTCTCCAGCCCCAAAGCACTTCTTGTGCCAATTCTTGGTCGACTGAAATCTTGCAATGTCACCAAGAACTGGAGAAAGCCAAAGGAAAACACTTGTTTGAAGTGGTCAAAATGAAGTAAAACATACTCCACTACAAACAACACTTGGCTAATTCCAGCTCGAATGCTTTTTGCTATCAATGAAATTCTGAGGAAACAGGGACTTCAGGCAGCACCATATGTTGGCTATCACTCTGCTCAGGCTGGGTATTAGTGGGTTTTTACTACTAACACCATCAATAACAGCAACTGAATTAGCTGTAAGAGTCAGAAATCCATCTTTTGAGTGGTATGACCAAGTTCTTTCACAGAATTTGCCTGACTGACAGAAAAATATGTTGCTAGTGTCAAACAAGTCTGGAAACTTAAAATGTTTTTAATTCTGCAAAAAAATAATGCAGAGCTTCTTGACTCTAGAGAGCTTCAAATCAAGACCTCATTTCAGAAAAGTGCTAATTCTGATGTTTGAGCTGAAATCAGTTTTGCTGAATGAAACCTGTAAACCTTTCTTTACAGCAAACACAGGGAAGCAGTTTTTCCACATTGACATGTCATTAAATCAGTGGAATTCACTGCCACAGGATGTTGCAGAGGCCAAAAATATAAATGAGTTCAAAAAAAGATTAGACAAATTCACGGGGGATAGGTCCAGCAGTGGCAATTAAACACAATGGTCGGGATACGACCTCTGGCTCAGGAAGTTCCTGAAGTGCCGATGGCCAGACGAGACTGGGGCAAGGTTCACCCTGCACAATCCTGCATCTCAACTCCCTCCCAAGCCTCTCCTGCACACCACTGATGGAGCAGGGATTTCTGTGCTAGACAAACCATCCCCACATGGAGATTCCTCTGATCTCCACAATATTTGCTCTAAAATTTGTTGCAAAGCGGGGAATTTGGTCACGTGCCGAATGCTGCCGTTTCTTTTCCCCCCAAAATTCTTCACAGGTTTTCCACAGTTCTCAATAAAAGACAAACTTTACTAATCATTTCAGCGACAAAATATCTCACACTTCTTGCCATCCCACTTCAAAAAGAAGATCCAAATAAGATATTAAACTGAATAAATTGTTTATTCCTATGGGTATCGTGCAGCTGCTCTATTACTGTGATCAAATTCTGGTGAAACAGCTGAACATATTCAGCAGAGTTTTTTGACTCTCATTCCTCTAAGTAATTTAAACAATGCTGTGTCCAAATGTCTTGCAAATGTAGAATTATTGTGGCATTTTATGCAGGAGGAGTTTGCTTCAATAGGGTGCAGATGAACAGGGACATAATTCTGAGGTCTAGAGCTCCTTCTCTGACTTATATTCACAGTGCAATTCTTAAGTCTTATGATTGTTGTTGTTTTTCTTGAAGCCCATCTCTAAGTGTAATTCTGTGGGAATCTTGGTGTTCAATGAAACAGAAAATGATAAATTTCTAGTACTGTGAAGCTTAAAAATGTGATCTAAATGCATTCCCTCATCACCCAAAGGCTGGGGTAAGGCAGAGAAAAAGACCTTATCTAAAAACCAAGACCTCCCAGTTAAAAACAAAACAAATTCTGGGAAACATGATTTCTGAGGAAGTGACTGAAATCTATTTATCAGACTCAACAGAGCCCCACATTGCAAGCACCCAGATGTAACTTAAATTTCATATTCTGTGAACCCCAAAATGGCACAAGTTCTTAATCACATTCTTTAGTCTCATATCTCAGTTACAAAGCACAGCCCAGATTTGGAATTAACCTGTGTAAGTTTGCTGCAAAACATAATGAAAACGTCATGATTCAAAATCTTTGGCTAACAGTTAGCCAAAGCCATCTAATTAATTAAATAGCTTAATTCACAATAACATCCTGTCTATGTACAAATTTCCACTGTTTTAAAAAACAATTTTGCTAATGCACGGCAAAACTTAGATCAGTTGTTTCAAATTCAATTTGATTTAAGCCTAGGCAAATTTAAATTAAGATCAAGATAAATCTATTTAATCCTGGTTTAAAAGGGAAGAAGAAAGTGCATGTTGAGTTTTGCATAGTTTAAGCTCAATGATTTAAGCCATGTCCTTGGTTAGAGACTAGTACAACTGCGAATACAAACCGTGCCTAAGTCAGAATGTATTTTACTTCTCAGCACTTGTAAAAGTAATTCTTAGAAGAGATTAAAAAAAAAAAAAGGCTCATTTGTGCTTTTATTGTTACCTTGTGTTGTACAAAGATGGTCCAAAACATTTTTTTAACAATACATGTATATGCCTACTGAGATTTTATCCACTGTACTTCTTACACAAGAATCTTCAACAGTAGAAAGCCTAAACAGCTTGAGTAAAACTATTTTATTCTTTTAAGGTTCCCATCTGATGATCCTTCCTGGTCATGTAATTTCATGGATTCCATAAGTCCTTAAGAGTCAGCTGGACAGTGCCCGACTAGCAGAAAATTTACAGATCAAACCAAGATTTACAGACCAAACAAAACCCCTAACTCCCCTAGTCAGCCTTTGGCTATCTTCATAAATCACAGGAAAACACTTAACCCTCTTTTTTTCTTTTTTAAAGCTACCACCTATAAACAACACCACCATTTGCTCCTTTCAGTTTCTATTAGTCATAAATTTTGCAAAATTAAAGAAAAGGCATCAGCAGGGCCTGAGTATGGAAGCCAATTTGAAGACAGACATCAAGATGAATGCTAACACAGCACCAAGTTCCACACCATCAGCATATTCTTTAAGTAGATCTAAATTATTTTTCAGTGCTGTTTTATTCAATTTGTTGCATCAGGTTTAGTTGTTTTCAGGTCAGATACCAGCAACCATTTGGTAACTGAACACCTCCTTAATTTCAATCCGAGCCATGCTATGCTAATGCAATTCTAGCTGGTTTAATTTGTTGTTTTTCCCTAATTTGCTTTTAGTTTTCTAGTCCCACAAGAAGTCTGTAAGACATTAACATTTCTTCTCATCCCCGTCAGTTGGGAACATACTGGAATCTGTCAGAAGTTATCCACCCTGTGCTCAAAAGCATCAGAAATCAGTGTGGTGACCCCAGCAAAAGCCAAGGAGAGGCAGTGGTCCCCAACAAACCTCTCCCCCTGGTTTTTTCTTTTTTCTTGTCCCCTCATGGGGTACTTTTCTCTAATTTATTTGGAGGCAATGGCAAGGCAGGAAGAGGGTTGTTCAGTGTTTTTTAAGAAAAAGTTTTGTTTCCAACCCATGGCAGCTTCCATTAGAAGAGAAACAAAGAGAATGAGCAGATCCTGTGGTGGTGACGTAAAGCCTGAGAGATATTTCAGGGTCACCAGCTATCTTATATAGACAACATCTGGCAAAGCCATCCAGCAGCAATATGGATACCAGCCCCAGGAAATACTACTACACATAGCCAGGAAAAAAAATATACTATTCTGGGCTTTATATTTTAAAAAGAAATCTTTCTTTTTGTCGAGAAGAAAAAAGTGACATATCCACAAACGGCAGCGGAGACTTCCCGGCGCAGGCAGTGATAGATGAGGACTTTTGCTCACTCTCAGATGCATGGAAGAGAATAGTTTTTTGTGTTAAGAGATCATTACAGCTTCAGCCCTCCTACTGCACAGTTTCCTCTGAAATCAGGGGCAAGATTAAATCTGTTGTAGCAGAGCTCTCTGTAATGGCTCTGACAGACGTTGTTTTTCCTCGGCCTCACATCTGGGACTTAACCAGCAGAGCGCTTGAAACCAACCAGGTCAGCTCTTTAGTTGAGTTTCGTGTCTAATCAGCCAGGAAGGCTGAGGCCTCAGGTCACACATGGAAATCACTAGAGCTATTTAAGTCGCCAGAGGTTATTAATAAATCTCCCACTATTTCCTTAAGTAAATAATTGGAGACCCATCTTTCAAACAAGTTATGTCTGGCCATGTTATGGTACCAATTTTATCCTTCCTTTTTTCCCTTCACCAAGCAGGAAGAACAAATCTCTGGTGACAACAATGGCAAAACTGTGAATTATAAACATCCATGTGTCTCTCATTTGAATGCCTCCTCAAGTTTCCTTGACAGCTGGGGGAGAGAGAGGCTCTTAGTCTTTCCACCAGAGCCTGAGCCACTGAAACTGCTCTTGCACCAGCAGAGACTTTGGGGGAAAGCTGCACAGCTCTGACTGAAACAGGAGCCCTGCTCTCTCCATTAGGTGCAGTTAGGTAGCCAAGTTCAGGTCCTTCTGGGCTGCCACCAGGGAAACAAGGGGAAAAGCCTGACTGTGAAACACGGCCAGAGGCAGAGCTCTGGGGGTTCTGGAAAGGAGGAGAGGAGCTGAGGGAGATGGGGCTCACGATGCCACATCCTCCCTTCAAGCCATGCACAAGGAGCTCCACCCAGGCTTGACACACACAGGTCCTGTGAGACCCACAGCCACTTGTCCCATGGCCAAATTCATCCACACCACAAACGACAAGCCCTGGTTTACCAGAGCCCCAAACTTTCCTGGATATGTTCCTCTTTCAGCTTTGGAAATAACATTTGCTCACACATTGATACACACATTCTCATACACAGAGAAATTAAACCCAGCCCTGACCACTGGCCATTGTTAAATTGCACCAGCAATCCTCTGCAGGACATTTTTGCAGCAGGACTCCTGCTCAGCCCAGCTCTGATGGAAAAATCCAACAGGAGATTGCTCCTGCCTGCCCCTCCTGCCCCTCTACTGCATCAGGCTCCTTGCAGGTCTCAGGGATATTTATGGCAGCTGTGATAACCCCAACGCATCTTCCAGCTGCCAGATCCCTTCCACCTCTGTGCTGAGTTATGGGTTGTCTTTGTTTGAACTTCCTTCAAGATGATGCAGAGTCTCAGGCATTAGGAGTACAGAATGGGTGCTTTAAATGAAGTGAAAGACCAAATGGAAACAAGTATCTTGTGCATATATATGTGTACACAAATATATCTGTCCTTTTACAGCAAATAATCTCAAACTTGCCTCTGGACAAAGAACACCACCTCCATCCTTCAAATCACATCAGCAACCAGCAGGTTAATAACCATCACAACCCTCACACACATGAAACTATTTTAAACTTGCAATAAAACCCTTTCCCCCCCATTTTTCAGAAAATGGAGGATCTGCTCCCTCTCGTAACCACACATTTATTTTTTTGTGATCTAAAAAATGTTCATACTTGAATAATGTTTTCTTTCTTTCTTAGTTTTTTCCTTCTCTCTCTCTCTCTCTCTTTCTTTTCCTCTTTCTTGCCTTCCCTCACTCTTGCAAAGATTAATGCTTCCAATCTAAACCCCACCCTTTCTGAGGGAGGATTCTCCTCACTCCATCATTGCTTTGCAGCATTTCTAACAGGGGCTATCGACTTAATTAACTCTAACTTTAGGTCTTAATCTCCCAACGGAAAGCAAATGTGAGCTGGAGCTGCTTTAGCCAAGCAGCGCCTTTCAAGCAAGCAACAGTGAAATGTAATCCTCCCGTGCCTGCAGAGAAAGGTGGAGGGAAAAGCAGCCCTACCTTTGGGGCGTGCTCAGGCTGCAGGAGAACACGTCAGGGCTGGACCCCAGGAGTGCCCAGGCAGGCTGGCAGAGATCTGGGGGCCCTGGCAGCACAGCTTTGTTCCAAAAGTGACATATTGGTGTGAGCAG
>NW_005054330.1:2370184-2371551 GCF_000277835.1 Geospiza fortis | reverse complement strand
CAGGAATGTGTGGGTGGGGGAACGGGGGGAGAGGTGCAGGTAGTGCAGCGCTCTGGCACCCGGGCTGTCGCCCAGGCATCGCTGATGTGGGCACTGGAGGGAGTTGCTTGCCAATCCTTCTGGCAGAAGAAAAATTGCTACAGATGGCAACTGCCAGCAGGGAACGAACAGCAAAAACAGAGGAATTCATGACAGAAATTATGGAGAGGAAGAGGAAAAAAGCGTTTCCAATGTACTCGTTTCGTCTTTTCAGTTAAAGGAAAACCTGTTATCAAGAGCCCAAATGAGCAGCTCCACTAAAGCTGAGGGTGGAAATCACTGCAGAGCCATCAGAGCCATGGAACGCCTTCAATTAAAAATCTACCACATGCTTACACACATGTAATATGTATATTTGCTTGTAAAGATGTGCATGCACCCACTGAATGACAGTATTTAGGCACATATATATTTTTGTGTCTGTGGCTCAGGAACTAGGCTGAAGACAAGCAAAATCTATGGAATTTGCACATCTTTCCTTTCTGTGTGACAGAAGGTACCAGAAGAAGAAATCTGCTGTCCTATTCACTTAAAACAGCAAAAGTAAGGAGCAGGAAAGGGAAAAAAAAAAGAAGGAAAAAAAATACAGCAAGCAGAAACACTTAAAATGAGTTACTATGTCTGGTCACTCAATCCTTTAAGCCCTGCCAACACTTTTCTGTGATTAGTTAGTAAATCTGACAAGGCCTGCGTTTGTTCACAGCTTATTGACAGAACTGTATTGATAAAGCAATATCCAAGCCTGGGGAAAGAAAGCCCTCAATCTCACTTTACTTTCTCAAGTCTTTATTGCACAAAGGTGTTTTTCCTGGATGAATTCATTTTCCTGAAACTAAATTTTGAATTTTCTCAGAGTGCAGCTCTTATATCATTGCTTAATAATTATTTATTGACTGGGTAGCCATTAAACACAGGAGAGAAAAAACATGTCACACGAATTTATTTGTGCAGATTTCTGACCTGATGATGCAGGGACATTTGTTCAGAGATCACGAGAGACAGAACAACGGTAGCTGTGGGGGTGATAATTTTTCCATCCCCCAGAGATATCCTGTGCTTTCCTGTTCCCCATGCCCCCACTCATCTGAGGTTCTTCCTAAAACCAGCCCCAGTCTCCCCTGGAGGCTTGTGTCGTGGGCATGGCATCCTGGATGAGGCTCCTGATGGGGTCCCTTGAGGACCCATTAGTGCTGCTCATAAATTAGCCAGATGGGGTTTGCCCTGACCCAGCTGCAGCAGGTTTGCTCTGGAGGGGATGGCTCCCACCCCATGCAGAGGGAACTACATTTCCAAAGATTAGGAACAAGCACTGGGATATGAAAAAGCAG
>NW_005054330.1:2363374-2370174 GCF_000277835.1 Geospiza fortis | reverse complement strand
TTAACCAGTGATGATTTCGTGCTGAAACCACGTATATTACTGAAGCCTAATTGCAGCATTTCACATCCAGTTAAATTTTATGAGCTTGATGCATCTGGAGTATCAATAAAGAAGTGGCAGTGTGGGATTGTTCAATGGTTGCAACCCAAAATGCAGGGAAATGGGCTCAGTAACAACCACTGGATACAAACACCATCACAGAGCAAGAAGTGGTGAAACAGCTTTGCTCCAAGAGGCTGAAGAAGACACCAAACACTCATTATTATGCGTTTTTCTGAAGACTGTTCAGTTTAAAGAGATCTAACAGCCACTGCTGAGGCTGGTAGTTGAAAGAAATTGTTGAGAAAACCCCTATTTGTTGGTGTTTAATTTACTTTTTCTCTTTCTCTTTTCTGTGGGTAGTGGAAATTGGCAGATATAGGCCAGCAAAGAAGTGGAACATCATCACTGAAACACAGAGTGATAGGGAAAATCCCTTTATCATTTGAGTTAAACCATCACCAGATAGCAATGAATCATATCACAAAAGCCTATTTAGGCTTTCTTGGCATTACAAATCCAGAGTGTTCTCTGGGCTCCTCTGCAATTGCTATTGATTATGACTTTAAAACCAAAAAAGTCTTCCTTGCTTACAATAAAAAAAAAACAAAAAACACTCATTCTAAACACAAAATAGTTTTCAAAAATGGGCTGAAAAAAGGTATACATATATCTTCAAAGGTAATTTTCACTACTGCAAGCATGCACATAGTAAGTCTTCCAAAATTTATGAAGGAAAGAATAAGTAGGAGAAATTATAACCAGTTGAAAAATGGGCTGTGCTAGGAAGAGGCTAATAAAGTACATATACTTCAAGGGGTGACATGTTTATTACTAATAATCTAAAACAACATTGTCCCTTTATTCACCAGTGTTGTACTAATAAGGAAAGTAGTTAAGAACCTACAGATGTCACATGTGTTTTGAAAGGATTAGTGCACATACCAACGACTTTCTGAAAAAATGCAAGTGTTACTACAGCTGTATTGCCCTGGGCTCCTGCAACTCCAGCTCAGCAGTGAAACTGGAGAAAGGAACCACCTCCAAGTGTGTGCTCACAGTGAGTGCTGAGATGTGGCCGAGCTCAGCACTGCTCTCCCTCCCCAGGTGTTGCTTCCTCAGGAGCAGATTCCCTTCTGCAGATCCTCCCCAAGGAGAAACCCCACTCAGACAAAGTCTGTCAGGAGAGAGGTCATGGCAGGCTGCAGACACGACCCAGCCATGTGGGGTCTCAGTAGTTTTCTTATTAATACAACACTGCTGAGATGCCACAGCTCTTGCTTAAGCCAAGCAGGGTTGCAGTCTCACAGTTCTCATTTTGACAGTAAACAAAGAGCCTGGCCCTCTGTGGTAGGGATCTGGGGATGACTTATTGTTAGAGCTGATGTTGGAAATAATTGCCATTTCATAACACAATCAGCTCAATTGTTAGAGCTGATGTTGGAAATAATTGCTGTGGCAATACTTTGTTCTGCACCGAATGCCATTTCATAACACAATCAGCTCAACCCCACCACAAACATGGATTATGCTCTGTTCAGGAGAGATCAGAACAGTTTGCCAAATGATGTTTTACATCAGTTACCTCCAGTCTAGTCTGCTGCTTCATGCACAGTTGGACTGGCCAGAAGTTGGTATCTGAAAAGTCTGTAGCACTGTGGCACTAAAACCAGTGCAGGCCTTCTCCACTGCAGCCATTTCTGAGCAATATAAATCAGAATCTCCTCCCTACCAGCTTTTCAAAATACCTTCACATTTAGATTTCCTGAAGCAATTCACCATTATTGTAAAAGACTCAAGATTCTTGCTTTTTAGAAAGTTTGAAGAGTGTAGACTCCGGGAAGTGGAAAGTCTGGTTCCATCAAAGTCTCTCCATATGGCTCTGGACACAAACCTCAGAATCACAATTTCTAAGAACAAAAATGGCACAGTAGTCCAATGTCCCCAATTTTCTGGATATACTTCTTGAAACCTCTCTGGCCCAGCTTGGAGAGGAGCTGGGCACTTGCAAACCCCCCAGTGGCCACAGCAGAATCAAGTGCTCAACAATCTTAGTGCCGGATATTTTAGAGGACAGGTCTAAAAATCAATTTCTTTTTGTTTGTTGTTTGTCCTTGCTTTTCACTACATTCTTTGTTAACACACTTATGCCATCCTAAAACTTAGGTAGTTTAATCTCTATCCAGGGTGTATCCACACTGCAAACCAGACAGACACAGGCAGTGCACACCTGCTACCACAAAGCACATCTAGCAAAATGTGCCAGGCCACCGTCATTATATGCTCAACTACAAGCTCTGCTTATAACAATAAATATTCACTAATTGGTAACATAATTATTCACAATGCAAGGAGGAGGAGGGCTGCAGAGAGGAAAAATGTGCCCCTTTTATTTTCACAGTCTCTCTGAAGCCATGACATATCTACACATTTTCCTACCACATGTGCTGATCTAGAACTAAGGACGAGATGGATGCTGAAGAGAGCCATTTTCATCATCCCTGGAGAGATTTGTAAAACAAGAGGGAGGGTTTCTTATTCCCCTCTCACTGAAAGAAGCATTGGCTCCTTTCCACTTCCAATTTCACCATGGCTGCACACGACTAAACATCCATTTTGACACTAATGCGGAGTGGTGCTCTCTGCTAGGCTGGGTCAGCCAGCTCGCCTGCCTGACTGGCCAAGTGATTGTAAAATCAGTAATGGTATATTTTACACCCCATATTTCTTAAAAAACATAATTACTAGGGAAATTATTCTTCTTTTACTCTAGGATTTTTTTTCTTCTACTTTTTTTTTTCCAAAGTCACATCTGCTCACTCTCTCATAACATTCAAAATGAAGTCAGAAACTTGCACATATGTGGCTGTGTGTGCTTTCTCCTCCAACCAGAAATGACAAAGCAGAGTTTGGCAAGGCAATAAAGGAATGGCCACAAATCAGCCAGGATTATCTGACTTCCTTTAAGAAAGCCATAAATTGTTTACAGCAGCATTGGTCTTTAATGGCAGAATGGGGCGTGATGGAGGAGAAAGCTTTAATCTAACAATTTCAACACATTGCCAAAGTCCTTTCCTGTAGTTTACAATACAATAACCTCCAAAGCATCTAACTTATGTTGGCTGGACTTTTTAATTTCAGGGAAAAGATCCTTCCCATGCTCCCTTCTCCTTCAATACAGAAATAGACTGGAGTGTAATGAGGTTAAGTTTTAAAGCATTAGGCATTTGACAAAAATGCTTGCAAAGATTTTAGCACCAGAAAACCTCTAGAGAAACTGGACAGAGCCTGGGATAATACACAACAGACTCTTCCAAGCTTAATGCACTGGGAATTGGAAGTGCATTAGGATTTTGGCTGCAGCTGGGCTTTTTACGGCCACTGGATTCTCGGCACCACTGCTGCTAATAATACATAGGTGAGGGGACATGCAGACAGACAGCTTGCTGTGATTGCACTCACTGTGCACCACAAAACAGTTCTTAACAGGAGAAAGCAGCAGTCTAAAAAAAATTATGCTTTGAAAATGGAGCCAATCTGCACAGTTCCTATATATGAATTTCCAACACTTCCTCCTTCCCCCCCACAATGCAAATCTACATTCAAAGTTGTTTGGGTTTATCCTTTTGCTCTTGCTTGTCCTAGAGGGCAATTGTGAAATCCAGAACCATAATCGGAATTTGGACAATGAATATTTGTAATATTTGAAGGTGCCCATAGTGGCATTTTTAGAGATAGTGTCTATGTCTCCTGTATTTCTTTGTATGTTTTGCACTTTGGGGCTATTTCTCAGATGGCACCATCATGCAACGTGCATCTAGCACAAAAAATACAAACTTCTCCATTGCCTGGTATGGAAATCCTCTACATATTTTCCTTCTGGGATCACCCCTGCTGTGGTTCTGTACCTCTTCGTTCACATGCTACTTTTGGAAAATGCATTTCTGCTGCAAAACTGATGTAAATAAATACAGCACAGCTCACATGGTTTGAAGAGTCTGTAAACAGAAAATATCCATTCCAGACTACTGGCTTCTGAGAACTGGAATGTTTCCAAATCTATTTATCACATCACTTTATAGAAGCTCTTTCCTCCCTCCTCTTGATATTTCAGAAATTTATTTGCCTCCCATTATAAAAATAAATACAAGTGCTTTCCCTCCCCGATGCCCAAACAGTAATTAGTTATAATGATTGTTATTTATGTTGTGGCAGTGCAGTGGAGCCCCAGACAGAGGCAGGGACCTGATATGGTTACATGTTTATAATCCCTCCTCCACATGCTACTTAACAGCATATTGCTCAAAAGCCAGTGAAAGCAATTTCTTCAAGTATCACAAAGGAGACTGCCAGCAAAGTTTCCCCAAAGCTTTGGATAAAATTCCCATGAAACTGAGTGGTTCCCCATCCTGCAACTCCAGCTCTACTGAGAGCCAGTCATCCGAGTTGAATTTTTTGTTTGGCTGAAAGCAAACTCACAAGGCTGAAGTACAAAAAGGCAAATGTACAGTCTTTCCAGGGCAAGAGGGAAACCATTCCCCTGTTGAAAAGCTTTTCTTTAATAATTAGGGCTGAAAAATTACTTGTATTTTCCCATGCACTGATGAGAAAGTTATAGGAAGGAAGGAAATGCAGGAAGATCTGACCAGCACAGAAGCATAGGATGAAGTACTTTTATGGATAATTGCCATGCAACTCTCTATTTTGTTCCTGGTGCTTAGATATTATTAAGTAAAACTAATTAGAAATGCAATAGATAAATGTACTCTGAATTCTTCATATCCTCTAAGTGGTTCCAATACCACCCATCAGGGACTCTGCGTTTGCTGGGTAGGCAAATGATTTTCTCATAAAAAGCTGGACGACTCTTACCATGGATCATTTTCTCCTTTAACCTGCTCTATTACTGCTCCTCCTCTCCTCCTCCTCCAAAGCGAAACATAATATCCATCAGTGGAGTAATGATTCCTGAACTAGAGACACAAGTAAAAAGCAAACCCCCTCCCCAAGCCCCCAGCGCAGAAGGCTTGATGAGCACAGCTAGTTAGCCCTGTCTCTAATTAATGCATTTTGCTTTTCCTGCCAGGTGTGGCCCCATTTCTCACTCACTGGTTTCCCTCCCCAACAATTTACTCTTAAAAACAGAAACAAGCAATGGAAACAGAACCTCCAAAATGCAAATAATGGAGCAAACCAGTGCTGTTGTTTTTTTTTTTCCTTGCTGCTCAAGAACTTTAAAGAGGTTTGGGGAAAAAAACAAAACAACAACAAACCACAAAAAAAATCCCAACCAAAACAAAAACCTTTCCACTAAGTAATTGAGTCTGCACTCTTGTATCAGACATTCAATGCTAATTTGGAGTCCTGTCTTATCGCATTACAGACAAACACAGGGCCCCTTACATCAAGTGCAACAAAATAGCTACACTCGGCATTATTAATGAAGTAGATGGATTAATTTCCTATTTATGAGAAGCTAACCAACTGGCTAGCTTGCTGACAGCACTATTAATGATCCTTAATGCCCCACAGGCGGTAATGGGTCCCGCTGGGAGATCTAGGAGCGCTGCAATTTGTATTGAGGATTTAGACATAACAAAAATTTGTTATAGGGTTAAAAAAAAAAAAAAAAAAAAAAAAAAAAAAAAAAAAAAAAAAAAAAAAAAGAAAGAAAAAAAAAAGCCCTCCTGGGAGCAGGCAGTTGATCAGCGGGCGCCCCGGCGGAACACAGCAGACAAATAATAAATGACAGCCTTGCGATTAAATCAAACCTTCTACTTTAAGTGTTAAAGTGTCTGACTGTCACTAACAATCTAGTGGTTGTTAAAGCCTCCCGGGGCCGCCGGGAACAGACGCAGTGAGCTGGAAGGTAAAAGGGGGGCGAGCGGCCACGGCGGCAGCAGGAGCCCTGCTGCCTTGGGAAGGGAAGCTGCTGCAAGGCAGGAATTTACACAGCCACGAGCTCCAGCTCTGCTTTTTGAGGTACCCCAGACCCAGGGCATGGGACCCCCAAAAGTTTACGTGAGCCTTAAAAGAAAGATTTTACCTGGGAATGAGACAGCCTAGAGATTCCCTACCCCCAGCTCTCCAGCCCTGCTTACAGTGGACTCACAGCCCAGTGGAAGTCCAACATATAAGATCATGTTTGTTGTAAATGAACGTCTTGGCTGCTGCTATCTAGGAATTTTAGTTTCCATTCATCTGCCTGTGCATGCAGGATGGAAACCAGAGGGCCATGTTTCTAGATTCAAAGGGGACAGGTTGAGGTGTGAACAAAAGGCCTGGAGGCAACATGGGTTTCAATCACTTAGTCTTGATAAATACAGCCATACACACTCTATCTTCCTTATATTTAGTTTCCTTGCTGCCCTAGACTGATCACATCCTGAGGCTGGGTGACAGCTTGGAGAAATCCCAATGCCTTCTCTTCTGGAGATCCATGTTCAGAGATAGAGATGAAACAGGAAAGTAGGTGAGATGAAAATAAGCACTGAAAAGGTCCTTTGCCCGCCACCCTCTATCAAAACACCAAAGCAAGAGCCAAGGCTTAATGAGTAAAGGAGGCACAAAGCCAACATTTTGTACTGTAACAATAGTCTCCTTTCTCTTTGTCATCTTCTCCCTGTGCCATGACCAAGTGTGGGCTTCTGTCTTCTTAGATCTTCTCCCACCCCACTTAAAAGTCCAGAGCTACGTATAATTAAGGTGAATAACACGAAGATTTCAAACAAGGTTAATCTATCTTTAAAGAAACATTTAGA
>NW_005054330.1:2356325-2363330 GCF_000277835.1 Geospiza fortis | reverse complement strand
TGTAATCCAACTCAGGTAATGCCAAATTCATTCTAGGTGCTTAGTAAAAGCTCTGAGGAAGATTTATGGCTCCTATTAGGTTTTAGAGGCACTTAAAAGTGGACATGACACAAAGGGGCCAGGTAGTTGATCCCCCAGCCCATAGAGGAGCCCTTCATACAGCACATAGGAACAGCAGTCCAGGAGAGGAACTGGAAACTCCAAGAACCCATCAAGGGTGTGGGATGATACCTGGTCTGATGTCCTGCAAGAAACTCTCATGCAATTTATGTCATCCTTATACCTTGACAGTGTAGCATGAGAAGAGAACCATAAATATTCAGCTCATACCTATCAATTAATTTTATTAGCAATTCATGTGTGTTTTCTGGCAGAATTATTATTTTTTAAATCATACAGCTTCATAACAGGTTGCTGAAGAGAACCCACTGGAAAACACAGCAGCCAATTGGAATTTCTTCCCCTTATGTGAGCTTCAGTAAGGAACATGTAATAGAAAAAATACAGTGCATGATGGGGAGCTCTGGTGAGCACTGGCTGCCAAGAAGGTAGCATGGACAGAACCACACTTATTTATCTATCAATTCATACAAGCTGCTCTGCTATAGCCTCTGGGTGGGGAAGCATTGATTCTTAAACATCACAAGCTGAAGAACAACGGATCTGACAAAATGTCAGTGTGGAACAGAGGCCTCCTGATGCAGGAAGGCAATGCATTGCCTTTGCCCTCAGGCAGAAGCCGCAGTCCAAAGGGCGAGAGATGTGCCCAGAGGCACCAGAGGGCAAGGGGAGGCTGCTGAAGCCTGTCCATCAGACCACAATCAGGGCTTGTCATGGGGGCAGCAAGCAGGGGGGGCAATTGCCACGCTCTCCTGGCTCCATGTCAGACACCACCTGAATTAATGCCATGCCCCAAGGGGCACAGGCAGAACTGGGCAGTGTCAGAGCAGTGAGGGGGTCCCTGGGAGGTGATGGAAGCACCAGCACAGGAGAGTAAGGGCCTCTGAGTGGCCACAGCAAGGACACAAGTTTTGGCCAATGGTCAACAATTGCTTATCAGCTTTATGAGCCTAATTAGGAGCTCCAGTTTCTCCTGGTAAGACCACCAAGTTTTACTTTGGCAGGTCATCACCTTTGGACACGTGGATCACTAAAGGCAGGGCTGCATGTATGTCAGATGACAACAAAGTCATTATGTACAGAGAAAATGCTCTTCATAAGGCACCTTCTTCCCATTCATCACACAAAGAATTTAAACGTGCTGGTAATTTCTTTAGCTGTCCCCTCCTGTCTTCCTCATGCTGGCATAAAATTGGATCCTGAGCCTTGTTTGCTTGATCACGCTTCCCCTCCTCCAACCTGTCCTCGCCCCTTGCACCTCCCACCAATTTGCCCCCACCATCCTCGCTTGGATGGGGAAGGCAAAAAATAATAGTGACAGCCCCCAGGGGAAAGCCAAGGGGCCCCTGCAAAGTGCAGGGCGAAAAGGAGCGCGCCTGCTCACTCATCACATTTCGCATTCGTTCTGCCACTCGCTGTCAAATTAAAACGTGGCCAACAACTCATTTCTCCTGCTCTCACAGTTACAAATTAGTCCATTAAGCTGTCTGCAGCAAGCCTTTTTTCCTCTTCCCAGTAATGGCCTCCGAGAATTCCTTCATAATCGCCAAGTCCTCCTGGGATGCCCACCGAAAGCAGATGGAGAAGCTCCCGGGTAATACAAGGCACTTTTTAATGACACAACATGCTGTGGGTCTTTTTTTATTTTGGTTTTTTTTTAATGTCCCTGTTCTCCCTTCATCATCTTTCCCCCTTCCCTGCTTTCTTCCACCAGGATGATTAGGAATTGAAAGAAATAAATAAAAGAGAAGCGTGGATGGAGGGGCACGGATGCTCCCGCGCAGAGGCTGACAGCTACAGGAAGGAGTGTGGGGGGGGAATCAGCTTCAACTCCCTAATTAAAACCTCCTAATTGAATTATCTTTATTGAAAAATTAGATCTTCCATTGGAAGCGTAGAGATCTGGGAAGACAGACGTTCAAGTCCTCCTGTAGATGACTAATCTGTTTCATTTATTGTGCCTCCTCCTCCCCAGGCAGAGGCTGCACAGATGACGACCGTCTCTTCCGCGGGCCAGACCTGTCGCAGAGCGAATCGCTCCTGACAGAACAAGTTGCTTAATGCAGAATCCCCTCTCTTAAGGGATGTTTTGGAGAGCCAAAAGGACTTGAGTGTTATTAGCAAGTAAAGGGCTAGTACCTGCTGGGAGTTGTCTTTATTTATTTAAAAGAGCAACTTATAAAGTGAGGCTGTTACAGCAGCTTGTTCGTGCAGGTGGCATAGGGAAGGGCCTGCTGACCCCAGCTTTGGTGAGGGTTCTGTAACCCCCACAAAGCTGCTGTGTATAGAAACATGGCATTTAAAATAAGGCAAACAACATTTTCTGTACATTGCTGATGCACAGGAAAAAATACACTCGCTAAATACAGCCAGCTGGAATCATGCTGTATGTTAAATAATAGCAGCTCCAGAGAGATCTTTCCTGTCCACTTGTTAACCCAAAGTTAGTCCTGGAAATGTTGCTCTGCTCACCCACAGCCCATGCAGCAGATGATGGTGGTGAGCACCTGGACTGGGACATGGCTGTGCCCAGCTGGGACCTGTTCTGAGCTGGCATTGGTGCCCATTCCCAGCACAGAGCTGGGGAGCCTCCTGCCCTGATAGCAGCAGCTCTGAGGGCATCACGTTCCACACTGCCCTGGTCTGAAGAGCCTGGCCAGGAGGATGTGAGGCTTTACACTGTGCGATAACAAAAAACTTTTGGGGAACTTGGTCCTTCCTTTCCAGGTTACTGACATAAATTGAGTTCAGCCTCTATTTGATGTTTATGCGAGGAGAAGAGAAGAGCCTGTGAGAAGAGGCTGGATCCACCCCACATGTAGCATTCATCTCCCAAAACCACTGCTGGCCTTTGATGAAAGCCTCTGGAGACAGAAGAAAGATTAGTGGTGTGTAAGATGATCCTATGCTAATTAATTTTTTTGCTTTTCCAAAACAAGCTCTTCCCAGTAGGAACTACCAGAGGCATGTTGACAATTCTTATTTCCAATGAACTACCAAAGGGTAGAGAACACAAATCAATTTTTGCCCATTTGCCTTCCTCCCTTTCTCCCAACAAATCAGAAGATCGGCTTCAAACTTGGAAGATGAAAACCTAATTAAATAAATACAGTGGGCATTCCTTCTATTTGCTTGCTGACTTTGCATGGGGTCACTCCTATTCCCAAGTCTCCTTAGCGGCTGCATGGGTTAATTCATCTTTTGTAGCAAAGCCAAAATTCCTTATCTCACTGCAGATTTCCAGGAGCTGTGCCTTTAAAGGATACATTTTGCAGCAGAATTATAAGATTTGGTGACACTCCAGTAGTCCCTCTTCAGCCTCCTCCCACACCAAATAAAATTCAGCGACTCGGCTGTCACCCTGCCGCTCTGCTCCCCGCTCTGCCGTGAGTGACAGGCATGCTGTGCTCTCCCCATCCTGGGGAACAGCCAAAGAATTCATGGATCTTATTGCTAGACAGGCTGTGATAAGGCTGTTTTCATGGCTACACACCCCGCAGACAGGCATAAAGAGAAACAAGAAGGCGGCGGTGCAGAGTAAAGTCCTCTCAACACCTTTAGGAGATGCTGTGTGCTGGAGGGCGAGGGAGGCTTTGCATGGGCAGGAGCTGTGGTATGAATGTGTGTGTGTCGAGGTGGGGAGGGGAAGGCATAAACCAGTTTCCTGGAAGTGAAGAAAAATTGGCTGTCTTTGCAAGTCTGAGGCCAGCTGGGAAGACAGAGGCGTGATTCAACTTTTTGTTTAAAGAAAACCCACTCCAAGCGGCAGAAATATCCCAAAAAACCCACAACCAGCCCGAGCCCAAAACCCCAAAGTCCTGCAGCAGGAGAAGGAAAAACACAACTTTCTCTAAACACAGACAAGTCAATATGAATAAAAAGTGTCCTTCATGCATCATAAATTATTACTTTAGGAAGAAAACAGACAGTTTTTCTTTGAACAGGAATATACAAATATTCCCACTGGCGGAACACAAAAAAGGAGGAAGTAGATCACTGCACCCTTGCATTTTTTTACTGCTATCTGCTCATTTATCTTCTTTTCACAACACAGACTTTCTGATTGTATTATGTTTATAGCAAATATGAGACAACATCCCTAGGCTTTTTCATAGTGCTCTTTTCTTGTTTTTACAATAAATTCTGTGAAAGAAAGAACTCACCTTTTATCTTCCCTATTTACATGTGTACTCTAGACAAAGATAACAGCTGGAAGAAATCAGCCAGTAGCAAGAAATGCCATAGTGTTTAGTAGAAGGTGAGGGAAATTGGTACATGTAAGCTTGGACAAAGCAGAGAACATCCATCCGTCCATGTGGGCTCTGATTTTGGGGCAGACAGATAGAGAAGGCTTGGCCAGCATTACAACAAATTCAGTGGCATTTGCAAGGAAGTCTGCTAGCTCTTCTCTATTTCTGTTGCACTGTTGTCCCAAAATATAATGAGAAGAGACATGCTACTGGAAATGCTAGTTCAAATAAAAAGAAATCTCAATCACTGACATTTGGCTTGTACAGATGCTCATTTTAATGCTCCTGCCATATTTAAAATTGCATAAAAAATCCAAGTTAACCAGCTGAAGTCCCACTCACTTTCTGCAAGAGTCAAGTTAACACCTTTGCCTTGGCCAAGCAAGGATGACTCTGCTTTAGCTGCTTGTGACAGCAATTGTGCACACTGATCTATTTGCATACACATCTTTTTTAACTGGCTCACTGCTCTGTTTAAAACATTTCCTTGAAATAACCTTGAACCTACAGCATACGTGCAGCGTGCATGCCCAGATATAAATGCACGTGTGAGTTCAGTGTTATCATTATAAAAATACTTCAGTAGAGTAGTGCTTCAGTTAAGCATCAAAACTCCATAGCTTACAATTTTATTTCACTTCTTGGGGCAATTTCTGAGAAATACTTCAGTATTTTTAACAGTAGATATACCAGAGACCATATACACTACTGCTGGCCTCTTGCTTCCATAAATCTTTCAAAACCAATATTTATACTCCCATGAAGGAGTGCTGCCTGCTTATTTTCCATCTCTGTAAAAGTGGCCAGATCAATAGCTCTGTGTATGTTACTTGGAAACATGTCACAGCAACCTCTAAAACCTCTTTTTCCTTTGTCTGAAATTGATTTCTGTAATATGCAAATATTAAGAGAAAGGAAGCTTTAAGTTTCCTCTTAGGATCCTTTGTGAATCCTTCGGTATCCAGACACCACTCTGACGGAAAATTAAAACCCTGCCAGCAGTTTACCGTCTCCCCTGAGCGCCAGCCGTGCTGTGATCCTAACACTTTGCTCCAAGCTATGAAATCCTGAAATTTGCATATTCTTCACTTTGGGATTGTTTCAGGAAAAAGGTAAAACACCACGGAGCTGCCTGCCTGCAAAAACAGCCCTCTCCTCCGACAACCTTCCTCCCTCTGAAGATGACAAAAGAGGAGCAGGAGGATTTCCTCTGCTCCTCTATGCCAGTGGAAAGATAACACCACTCACTCTCTTGCTTTAGATGTTGCTGCACACCCCATTTTTTAGTTAATATGCAGGATCAGGAAAATTAAACTTGTGTTATGGGCTCCTACTTTGAGAAGGAGCAAAGAGATGTGCTATTCACTGGAGCTTTTTCGTGAGAGACTTGATCCCCCCCCCTTTTTTTTTTCCCAGCACAGCTTGAGCCCTGAAGCTTTTATTAAAAAATAAAAAAGGGGAAAAAAAAAACCCCAAACCAAGCAGTGTACAAAAGTGGGGGGAGTAGAGAAGGTTTAACAAGCTCCAAGTCATAGATTATAAGCCTCTGCTAAAAATTTATGGCTGTTTGGATCTTTGCCACACTGAACAGATTGGCAAGCTGATCAGAATCGCAGCAGGCTGCCTAATGAGTCCCACACAATTTTTCACCCCATATTTTTCCAATAAAAAAGCAGTTAAATACCAACCGCAGCCACAGCAGAGCCTGCCATCTGGCTGCTTTTTTCTCCAGCCATCATTAAAATGGTTCTTGGCAGTTTACACCTCGCTTTTTTTCTGTACAGATGTGGAACGAATTTTCTGACAACCCTTGGATGAAACAGGGGGCTTTATTGAGCTTTACAGATTAACTGCCTAACTTCTGGTCCTAATTTTAAGTGTCTTAGCACACCGGAGGCATCATTTTAAGTGAGCTAATCGTACAGATCTGAGCCCACCAGCAACATTTGGTTAAGTTAAAGTGAGATTCAAAATCAACATTTCGAGGAGCTGTGTAACCCACGCCACCACGGTCACCAACATCCAGCCCGTGCTGTGAGTTCATAGGGATTAAAAATAATAACTACAGGCACAGTGTTTGAAAGTGTCTGCAGAGGAAACCAAAGACTTATGGTTGAAACCCATTTATTGCAGCCAAATGAGTACCAGCAGCTTTATTTCTTGTTCTTTGCTTTGCAGCAGTTTGGTCAGGGGTGTGAGGAGCCCTGTATTTGTGGTGACTCCACTGACCTGGCACAGCACAATGAAGCTGCAGCCCTGGGTGTCTGGTCAGATGAGTTTGAGCCACTCACAAGCAGCTCCTCTTGTCTCTCTGTCACTGGAAGATGAGAGTGAGCAGAAGGAGAAGAAAGCTGATGTTGGGGCACAGTGTTTACTCACCGAATATATATTTTTTACAATCAGTCTTCGAAAACAGAAATGCAAAGCAAGGTTCTTTTAGAAACCTGGAAAAATCAAAATATAGGCAAGAAGCACGTTTAAAAACTGCTTGTGGGCCAAACAGAAGCAGGACAGGCTGGAGATGGATACAAGTGGCTGAAGTCTCTGGACAGTTTTGATTGATGCAGTCTGCGAGGCCGGGCAGTCTGGGGGATGGGAGCAGCAGGGCAGCCAGCTGAAGTGCAGCTAAGATGCT
>NW_005054330.1:2332163-2356279 GCF_000277835.1 Geospiza fortis | reverse complement strand
CCACAGAAGGAGCAGTGGAAGTGCAGGGCCTAGTGCCCAGGTCCTCTGAGGGCAAAGCTGGAAGGCTGTCAGACCCCTCTTTCTCCCAAAAGGACGACAAACAGCAGCAGAACATCAAGGAGGCTTTTTATGGTTTCACTCTCCTTTGCATCCCTAACACAGATTATTACTTATGCCAATCATCTTATAATGACCAGTAGATTTAAAAAATGAATAATTTATAGGAATGTTGATAACATTTATTTGTTTTCAGCAAGGACTTCATAGATTCATAGAAATGCAGTACAGGAAGGGACCTTAAAATGTCATTCTAGACCCCCTGCTTTGAAAGAGATTATGTGCATAATAATGTAAATGACCCTATAACTGTACTCCAGAATCAACATTTTCATTAAGAAATATATTGCCCTTGTAATCCTACTGGTTGGGTGGATAACCTTGGAGCACAAGCTGACGCAACCACAGCTATCCAGGCTGGAAACAGGCAGGAACAGTGACCCTGAGACAGCACGAGTGGGCATTTATTCAGGAGCCTACCAAGCACAGGCTGGAGATGAATACAACTGGCTGACTGTGTAATGATAGCTTTAATTAATTTACACTTCTGTGGCTGTCCAAAAAGGATGGCAGTTTTGGGGGACAGGAGCGGCAGAGCAGTCAGGTGCAGCTGCGAGTTGCTGTGTTGGAAATGAAGGGTTCCACATTCATGCTCTGCTGCTGAAGTCATCCTTGGCCCCCAAACTGTGATGTGCCCTATCCCCATTACTGGAAATAGCTGTGCAAATTGCTGATGAAAAAGAGGAAAAAAATTACCTCCATCTCTTTAGTGGGTGCTGAAAGCTCCAATTTATCTCCTACCGATCGACCTAAAACACCAGTTCACCCTAAAAGCACTGATGTACTTTCAATGCACAATCCTGCAGCCCGCTGCAAACCTCATGGCAGTAATAAAAAGAATTGACTTGATCATCAGTAGTCAGGTCAGACAGTTCTGGGGTTCCAAACTCTATAATTTGGGCCCGGTGTGCAGGCTAGGGTAAAGGAGCTGGTTTTACAGCAAAGTAAATTAAAGACTAACCAAATCTGTCAGAGTAACTTTTTTCTTTTTTTTTACTGTTACACTTCTGGTAAATTTTGCTTTTAAGAACTATTACTGTATGAAGAGTTATTCACATACACCCTGCCTTGACATTTGCACTTTTTTATATAAACATTTTTACAATATTCCATTACCACAGAACGCACCAGCTAATAGCCAAATCCCTAAAGCTGCTAACAATCAAGTCTGGCTCAGAGTCGCCTCTGAATAACTTCCATTTCTTCAATGCTTTTGCACAGCAGGATTGCTAATAAACAATTGGGCAGTAAAACTACAAGTCAGTCAGTACTGCCTCTGTCTTCTCCAGTTCAGGGAATTGCTCTAATACAATGTGGAAATATATCCTGTGACCAAGCAACCTCTGGGAATTCTTACATTTCAGGTTGGATTGTCTTCATTTGGGTTATTTTGGGATATCCACAAAAATGAATCCCAATTCCCTTTCCCTTGCTCTCTACCCCCCACAGTCATACACTCCACCAAGCAAAACATTCTAGCTACTTAAAATGTGGTCAGGGAATAAACTATTTCAAGGAAAAAAAAAACCCCAGTCTCATCTTAAATGGTTTCCATCCAATCAAACAATTTAGCCCAGAGGCTAAAATGATTTAGCCCTTACACAAGTCTCACACAATAGCGTTTGCATAACTTACTGAGCTTTCTCTGCCCCACGGAGAGTTCTCAGCCCCCTGAGAAGACACAAAGGTAACTGTGCATTTGATCCAAGGCTAGTTCTCCTTCGGTTTAGGACTCACCTAAACTGCAGGTCTGCTGGGTTAACTGCGTACAGCAAGATGTGTTCCACAGGTCCTTCAACCACCACATCCCCTGTGGTGCAGCCCCAGTTGCATTCTCCAGCACTGGGGCCAATGAAAAGCAGGAGCAAGAGCTTCCAAACAAAGCAGGGGGCAAGGTGCTAAACAGCAGGTGTAGCTCCATGCAGAAACCCTGACTACTGCAGCACTGGTCAACCACATCACTATGGAACATTCCAAAATTCACATTCTAGGCTTTCATGCTTGTTTCAGCCTTGCAGTATGCTTTATTTTTATTGCTTATTATGGCTGTCAGTGTAACCAACATGCAGCCTTTACAGATAATGTTCTTATGGTGAGTTTCAAAA
The DNA here is from genome assembly GCF_000277835.1 of Geospiza fortis. Classification (NCBI taxonomy): domain Eukaryota; kingdom Metazoa; phylum Chordata; class Aves; order Passeriformes; family Thraupidae; genus Geospiza; species Geospiza fortis. The sequence goes on along the minus strand of NW_005054330.1, from coordinate 2,354,057 downwards.
CTAGTTTTAAGGTTATTAATGATCCTTTCCTCCTCACTATTTTTAAGGGTTTATATGTTAGATTTGAGATTTCAGCTGTAGGCAGAAATATGATGCAAACTGATCCCAATTTTTTTTCCCATTGATCCTATTTAAAATAAATTTGCTTTATTGCAATGGCACATAAAAATTCACAATGAAAAAGGTAAGAAATGGATTAGGAGTATTTTCAAGTCATTAATTTTCACTAAAAAAAATAATATATTGAAACCACATTTTATTCCTAAGAAACAAGGCTTTGCTTTTGTCATTCAAAAATCTCAGCACTTCAAATCCATGGGATATGTGCAAAAAAAGGAAAGCAAATAAACAGAGAGGCTCTGGAGTTCTAAACAGAAGAGCTGGGCTCAGACTCTTACAGCCAGCCATTTGGATGTCTTGGGGTTATATAGTTTGAATTCCACATTTATAGGCATCAGCAGGAGTTTTGCCAATGACTTAACTGACTTTCATGCTATAAAGCTAGAATGATCCATTTTGATTAACTGCTCTGACCTCCTGCATAACACAGGCTTACAGCACAGGGCCAAGATTTCATCCCAAATCTGGACAGAAGAGAGATGCACAACATATGAGTCAGCAGGACAAGCACAACAATTTTAATTTTAAAATGCCAGATCGTGCTGGCAGGGGAAAACAGGGTGGATGATGGACAGTTCTGGATACTGAGAGGTTTCTTGAAATATTGGGAGATACTTGGCTATGTCAAGCAAGCTGACTGAGCTAGCTTTCATCTCTTGTTTTTAATTATCTTTACTCTTTCAGAATTTCCTTGTTGTGTTAAAAGTTGTCCTGGTGCAAGCCTCCTCCCCAGATCTAATCTCTTCGCTTGAGGCAACTGGGGCAGGGTTATTTTGACACGCAAAAGAAGAGGACATATGTTGCATGCAAATGAAAGGGCCACAGCTCAGAGCAGACAGATTTTTTTTTTCCCCTGCCCCAGGCACTTCTGTTGTTGCTTAACAGGATTTCCTGGGGATCTAGATCAACACTTTCACAACAGGGTCTCTAAAGCCTGGCTCCCCCACCCAGCCTCCAAGGGCAGCCTGGGGAGGGGGTCAGAGCCAGCCCAGCCAGGGTTCCTGCCCTTGCAGGGGGAAGGACAGGGAGCTGCTGCTGGCTCCAGAGGCTCAGCCCCATGAGCACTGAGCTCGCCTTGAGCCAGGCTGACTTGAGAGACTTGCCTGGGGTAAAGCTGGCCCAAGGCCACCAGCCTGGGCAGCCTCAATCGCCATTTGCTGTTCTCAGGTATTAACATTGGAAAATTGGCTACTGTGCACTGGCAGTAACTTCTCAACGTTATTTAATACATGTTATTGTATTCACATTGTAAAGGGCCCACACCCTGTTCTGATTCAAGACCTAGATACAGAGTCATTATGGTGCTATAAACACCACTTTTAAAAGCCTGACTATGTATTGACACAGTTTTTAGTATGTGCAGAACAGACTCTCAAAACCACTCTCAAACATTGTGATGACATTTTACACTGGGCTCATGTGTCCCCAGGATGGCATTAAATGAAATAGGACCGTGAAAACTATGGAACAGCAAAGATTTGTGCAAAATAATCCAGCCTCAGAGATAAGAAATCAAGGCAACTTGGAGAGGAGGCCAGGTCCTGTGCTTGATCCGTCATCTTTGCTTGCCAAGATTGTAACAGACATCCAAGAGTGAATGTCACCAGGGGAAACGTTTGAGAACTTGCCTTTTGCTACTAAGGAAGGTGCTTAAATTTCAAAATGCCAAAATGGTAGGCTGTCCATACCCAACCAAAAGTACTGAATACATGAATATTAAAAAAAAAAAAAAAAAAGAAAAAAGAAAAAAAAGAAGATAGTCTCAAAACACTTGGCACAAATCACACCATTCATTGCAAGGAATCACTTCTGGCCAAGCTATCCCCATGGGCTTCGAGGGCTGTCAGCAAGCAGCACAACCAGAATGAACTTGCAGGTCCCTCCCTTTGGCGGGTCTGCTCCAGCTAGGACGGGACTGCTGGCTGTCAGGGATGGGGCTGGCTTTTTCAGGATTAGCTAATTATATCAAAATACTTGTCCACCACCCTCAATAAGGCAGATTTGGAACAGAAGCAGAGGAAGAAAGTCTTACAGATGGTACTGTCACTCGGCAGCTTACAACGAGGCGTGGGTGCCCTCCTGACCTTTGCTGGCTCTCCCCAGAGAGCAACCCCACAGGCGCAGGCAAGAGCAAGTCAGATGGGGTCAACAGATGGCTGAGAATATGGTGCACATTAACACACATTCTTCATGAGCCTGCCTCTGGCCCAGGAATAAGCAGGAGAGGGATTTGGCCCCAGAGCATTCAGCAAAGCCATGGTCAATACTGCACTGAAACCTCTACAGGCGTCCACGAGGCAGGGAAGCGCTTGCTGCCAGAGTAAAATATCTCATTCTTAATGCACTATGGCATTGCTTTTGTGGCTTTGAGAAAGGCACGTTACATTCTCTTAAAATGTGCTAGGAAAACCCCTGGTGCATGATGTGTGTACAAATGGATGCTGCAGCATCAAACTGTGCATGTGGGTAACTTGATAATCAAATAATTTGCCTTGACGCCTCTCTAGAAAGACATCATTGTCCCTCTAATTTTGATTCCTTGTAAATAATCAATCAATTAGCTAATCTGCTCAAATGCTCCCCCCACCCCTTTATGTTTTCAATTAAAAGTGTGAAAGGCAAGCGCAGACAGATTTACATGATGTGCAAGAGGCGGTAATGGGTATTTTTTCACTGATCTTATCAGGTGCCCTTTAAGTACACTTGGGGTTTCTTGTGATCTTGGCTGCTGAGCAATTCTGAGCATTCATTCTTTCCCTGATGGAAGACATGTCTTTATGAGGGTGTCTTTTGTGAAACTCCATACACAGAATATCCAGCAAACTACTTAGGAAATGGTATTTTCCTTTCAAAAGCCTACCTGTGTTTTCCTGAAACGCTTAGAATGTGCAAACTGATCCTTCTGAGAGTATTCTGATCTGGCAGGACTTAAGCAACTTTTGTAGAGATAGCAAAAGGCATCTGTCTTCCACAGAGCTAAGTCCTGGCCAAATTTCACATCCTTGCTTCAAAGTATGCAAGCATGCAAGTTCTCTAGCAAACTATTTGCAAGTACTTATAACACGACCAAACCAATTTATTTCTCCCTACCTTAATTTTTTTAGGCAGCCAAATCTTTCTATTTGAACTTTCAAAGAAAAGGAAATCAGCTGCAGGCAGACACACGACATGGAAAATTTCAGCTCCAACAGTTAAAAGTTTGGCAAAGCTACAGGCAATTGTCAACAGCCCTGCAAGGGAAGTGCCAGACAATCCCCACATCGGGCTGGGCTTCCAGCTCCACCTGCAGCCTGGCCAGGAAGGCACGGACATTGTGTCAGCTCCGTGCCCTCTCCCAGGCAGCTCTTCAAAATGAGCCAGGAGCAGAGATTTGTGGTGTGCACTGTGAGTGCATTGCTAACAACGTCGAGGCTGAAGTGTGGAAGGCACAGCCTTACAACTGGGGGGCTTTATAGCAAGGGAAGATGGATCAGTCATGGCTACTCCAGAACACTTGAAAGACTCACCCATTATTCATACAGATTTGGAGTCTACTTTAGACATTTTAGGTGACACTTGCTGCAATACAATGTTTACATATAATGTTAAATTATATCTTCAATCAAAAGGAAATGTTAATTCCTCAAACTGTGAAACAACAAGTCAGGATCTTGCCAAGATAAAAAATCAAACAAAGAAAATGAATTAGAACACAAAACTGAGGAGCAACTGGAAAGGCACAACACTTTTCCCCAAGCCAAAGGCTTACTCATGTATATCACATGAAACAATTCTTTCAGGAACTGACCAAATTTTTTTGAACACAATCAAGCTTAATAATATATTTTATCCTTCTATAAGTGTCAAGGATATACTTTCTTAGCATAAAGCCTTTGTGATCACACTTATATTTTCACTTTCACTTATATTTTCTGTCTTTCAGATGAGAGGTGGCATTGCCCCATGGACTAAAAATAGCAAAGCAGGTAAGGCATTCACATCCCTGTGGGGTTATTAATTCCTGGGAGCACGGAGGCAATGCCACACTCACTTATTTCTGCTACATAACTACCCTAATATCCTTTCTGTGACACAATCATTGCACTGGAGCAAAAAGTGCCACTACTGCCCTCAGAGCAACAGCCAGACACCTCAGTTATTTAAGAGAAAATCTAGTTGTAAGGGGAGGGAGGTCTGTAGGAATTTTAATGCACCAAGATCTCACCTTTGGTATCATTTTCCCCTAATAAAACAGGGATGATCACACTTGCATATCTGTTAGAGTGGGACAAGGACAAGTTAATGTGCGTTCCGCATTCTGAATGTGGAGCATAATAAGTGCATGAATTATTTATGTGTATAAATTTAAACTCTTTGATTGAAATGTAAGACTGGTTGATTAGAAATAAACTTCCTTCATCTTTGATACCTAGATGCTCTGCCACAGGAGCTTTAAACAGTGTGGGCTGCATGTTCCCATCTCCTCTTCAGTGCCAGCACTGGAATTCATGAAATAACACAGAAATCCAGAGCTGTCCCAGATGAAGAGAAGGCAAACAAAAGTACCCCAAACCTCCAACTTTTCAGCTAGCTGAGTTTCCTGGAGCAGCTCACTGCACAAACACAGAATGGTGGTAGTGCCAGAGGGAACACGTGGCTGAGGCTCAGGGGCCATCAGCTGCCATCAAACCTCACACCAGGTTAAACACCAGCCACTAGCACATCCACCTCCTCCTAGAAATGTTTGGTTTTTCCTGAAAACATGTCTCTGTATCTCTAGTTATCTCTCCCAGTAGTACATTAGCTTAACAGAGGCCCACCAGTGATCTCCGGCACTTAATATTTAAACCACCTCATTTAATAATCTGAAGGAAGGAGAAAGTCCCAGACAATTAATTGACACAGTGATTTGTTATCAGGGGGTCTCAAAGGTAGAGCTGCAAGAATAAGAAATATGTATTGAGGAAACAAAGTGACACAACCAACAACACTCTGTGTAGATAAGGCCTCTCAATTAAATGTGTTCTCCTGCAGGTGTGGATTTAAGTCAGAGCTTTCACAGCTCTTTCCTCCAGACACCAGGCAGGTATCAACTAAAATGCAGCTTCCTGTAAGAAAGGCATAACCCCTAATCTGAAAAAGTGACCTCTCCTTACCCCTTGGGCAGCAAGTGTTCCTGCAAGTTCAGATCCTGTTGATAGAATTTATTTCCCCAGTACAGCACTAAAAGCAGTACCTGAGTACCCATCCTGCCAGAGCAGCATGCTTAGTGAGGGATTATAAGCAATTCTGTAATTTTGCCTGTTTTAGTTGCAGATGCTGAACAGAGAGTTTGTATATAATATGAAAAGGAGTAAGAGAACATCAATTATTAATGCAGCCTCATGAAGCAATTAATTTGCCGGGTCATTAACTCACCATCTACACAGAATTCTAAAATCCCACGGCAGAAAAATGCTGGTCTGAGAATGGCTGAAGGCATTTCTGTGTGGGGCAGTGTCTCCAAAGCCCAAGGCCAGGAGCTGCAGGAGTTTGTGGTAAGCCTGGTGCTATGAACCACATGAATTGTAATGACATTTATATTCCAGGAGATGTGCATGACCACCTCAGTGAAGATCACCATCCATCACTCCTCTGCTTTGCTTACAACTTTCCTCATTAATCTCAATGCATATTTAATTCCAGTTCACTCAGTCCACGCTTTACAGTAACCAGAGATGCCATACTGGGTTCATCTTTTGTTTCCAAAATACATTTGGCTCACTGTTTTTAAGCAACACAAGTGGCATTTGTGCACCAGCATGCCAGACTGGACTTCTAATACACATTAGGTCTTTCAGAACAGCTCTGCAGCACAGCCAACACCACCCAGAGCTGCTGGTGTCATTGTGATAGCTGAAATTTTTTTTTTTTATTTATTTTTAAAAAAAATTATGGTCTTCACACTTTCCTTGACACAAGGTAAGACATGCTGTCTTCCTTCTACCTGAGGCAGCTTTTCCTCCCAGCCATTATCAATAATCACCGTTCCAGCAGACTGATGCATATGCTGGCTGGCTTTGCCACATTAAGTCTCTCTCTGCTGGAAGAGGCATTAATTATAAGCAGGCAAGAAGAAACTTCTGCAGCATTGATGGCTGCTCTGCTGGGTGCTTTTCCTTGTACTAAGCTTGTTTTCATTAACTTTCCAAATAAATGATAAAAGGCACAGGCATGGGCAACAGAAAGACAAAGCCACAATCAATGGAGGAGCTGGCTGGCTGCCTGTGTGTGTGAGGAAGCTTTGTTTGGATCCGTGCAAGCGCACACACACACAGCCTTTCCTGCCGAGCAGTTTAACTAATCCAACCAGGAGTAGAAAATATCAGCTCACTGGGAACTCCAGCACTTGGCTGCACCCTTGGTGTCGTGGTTCCAAGCTAAAACCAAACTTGCTTGGGGTAGGATGCTTCGTGTTCGGTCTCCAGGCTTGGTAAGAGTCAGCCAGCAGAGAGCTGAATCAATGCACTCTGTTCTTACTGAAATGCAATTCTGACAATTCTGAGGATTTTAATATAAAATACTGATGACTGTTATATTGATTATGTTGATAAAATTATGATTATTAACTGTGCTGAATAATTACCACATTTTATGTACATGTTAGAGTCCAGAGCATGGGCCAGAAAAGAGACATCCCTCCAAGTGCTGCCCAGAGAGCAAGAAGAATATCTGACTAAAGCTCTGCTTTAAAATTTCCAAGTTTACAAGTTTTAAAGGAGTCACAGCTTCCACAGGCAACTGCAAAGTGATCTTCCAGACCTCACAGATAGGTTAAAGAAAACCTGCTGCACCTGTCAGCAGAAACATTCAAAAGAAAATTAAAAACCATACCCCTAATCCAATGTGTCGTTCTAAATAATGATTTTTAAGAAAAATCACATTATTTTCTGGAGCCTGACTCGTGATTTTCAAACATTTGGGGTTTGCCAAACTGCTGGTATAAATCTGGAACCGCTTCACTGACGCCACTGAAACTGCACCAATGTAAAAATGGCATCAGGGAGAACAGAAACAGGCTGAGAGAATTGGACAGCTGTGACCACTAACACAGGCTGCACATTAGGAAAGATCAAAGACTAATTTTTACAAAACATTTTGGCTTGTTTTTTATTTTACTGAATTAGGGTAAAACATGGCTCACATTTGCTCTCGGTAGCTTGACAGGCTAAAAATTCTTCCCTGACTTTTGGACACAGCATAATACCAATGGATATTTAGCCAGCTATTTTTCTGAGAGGTACTTTTGTCTCCTGTTAGGAGGCTTCAATCACTCGAAATACAAGATTATCTTTCCTCCCAACTGCATGACTGTGGTGAGGATGCCATAGCAGATAAACACAACCTGGTCCAAAGTCCCACCCTGCTCCTGGACTTCATTATTCAGAAACATCCCCATCCTCTTGGCAAGGGGAACAAAGACCAACAATAATACCTCTAAAGGTTAAACACATGAACCTTTCGTCATGCTGAAAAACGGGAGGAAAAAAGGCATTGGAGAGCGCTACAAATCAGGGCAACTGACTGCTCAGCAGAAACACAGGGCAAAGGGTGGGTGCACCATTATCCAGCAGGGATTGTGCTCTCCAGAACCACTGCTCACACCCATCTGCAGAGAAAACAACCATCATCCTCAAAAGCCCCTCAGAGCTGGCAATTTTTAGGCACAGCCTCTGTATCAGGAAATGCCTGATCTTGGCAGCAGGCATGTTACTGATAGGAATGATAAACCAGCAGGGTTATATGAACATGTTTCTCTCCAAGGCCAGAAGAAAAGGAAAGCTAAAATCTCCAAGGCCCTTTTGAGGGAATAATCATAAAAGCTACAGACTGCATTTCCCGTTTTTTTTGTATCATGATTAAATCTGTTTCTAGCATTACACCTTTAAGAAAGATCAAAGGGAGGCAGTGAGGGAAGGAGGTGCACAATGACTTCCACTAATTGAAGCAAGCTGAAGCCTCCAGCACCCTCTGGGTTTTCCAAAGTTTCCCCCTCTATCTCAGCATTTCCTCTGCCCTCCCCTGCGGCCTCCCTGCCCCAGCCTCTGCAAAAGCATCCAGATGACTGACACTACAGAGGTGCCTTTTATAGCTGCCTGGCTACAGAAGCAGGAACAAACCATCCCAAATCTCAGCATAATCACTGGCAGAAACTCACTGCAGTTCTTCCATTGTTTCACTTCCATGACTCCTCTTTTCTGTCTTGAAGAAAGGACATCCAGGTTTAGAAACTCTCAACAACTGATGTGTATTAATGCCAGGAACACTCATCCCAGTAACAAAGCCTATCAAAGCCAAGCTGTACTGGGATAGCTTCTCAGCATAACTGTATGTGCAGCAGGAGTTTTTGCCAATCTCCTCCTACCCTAGACCAACCTAATTAAGCTGCTAGAACGTGTAGTGTAAAGATAACCATGGCATCCCAAGTGGGGCTGTGTAATAACTTGACTGACTCTGACTGAAGTGCGATAACGCCGAGAGCATCGTGGATCCTGCACTCAGCCAAACAAACGCTCCTGGATACCCCTATCCTCACCATTTACCTTCTCCACTGTCTCTGCTTCCTTCTCTCATCCATCTGTGCCTTGATTATAAGCTCTTGGGGAACTCTGGGAGGTGCTGGCTTCGCAGGAGAGGCTGTGAGCCAGGGTCTGCACCCGCCTCTATGGAGGCTGCAGTTCCATCCTCTCATCCCACAGCCCTTGTGCATGAGCAAGGAAGAGAGCTGCCCGTAAATGCCTCCAAGGGTCAAGTGCAACTTTGCCTTTGATGCTTAATAAAGTTTTGAAATCAAAACCACCATGTAAATGTTGTTCTTATTATCAGGTAGGTATGCTCTGGTTTTCATCCAAGGGAGCTCAGCTGCTGAAAGCGGCTGGTGCTACAAGAAAGTCTTGGATGTTCAACATTCAACTTTGCAGGGAGTAGACTGACATAAGAGCTTGGCACACTGCAATGAAAGAGGATGCAATCTGATTTGGCAAATTAGCCCCTGGGATGATGCAGTTGCCATATGTACCTAGGTGCCAAATTTCAAATGGAGCAGAGTGACCTGACCCTGACCTTTAGCTCTGAGCGCTAAATTCCCTCTCCAGGGAGCCTCTCTAGCCTGAAGCGTGTTTCAAAGCTGTGAAGAGAAAAAATGTATTCACCTGGGGGATATTTACAGCAGAACATTTGTTTTCACTTACGCTGAAATCTAAGGAGAGTTTTGGTAGAGTCCCTGCATGTCATTCATTCCATCAACAGGTTTTGCAGCTCTTCTTATGCAGGTGTCTGAGGCCTGTGCAAATCTCTCTGGCTGACCACAAGTATCTGATGAAATCTCTGTTCTAGACAATAATTTGCTCAATTTGGGGTTTCTCAAACAGAAGCAAACGTTGTCTTCTTTCTCCCTGTTTACCAAAGACACTGCAGGACAAGATAAGGAGGCCACCAGCTACAAAAGTTCATCATTCTTAATAAATACACTCAAGAAGTTTACAAGAAGTATTGTAAATAACTTAACCCACACTTTCGAGAAGTTAAGTGTTTTGTTTTGTTTGGGTTTTTTTTTAATCATGGCACTGCAACTAGTAGTTAACTTGCTAATTAAAAACAATTGCCTAATGGGTCATCAGGCAACAAGTAAGACAGGTTAGAAGGAAGAATGAATGTTAACTAGAGGTAATGCTCAGAACTTTCTGAGCATCAGACCACTGTTAGGATACCCAAAATACAGGTATGGCAAAGAAAGGCAAAGGAAGGCGAGCAAAGGTTCAAAGACAAGGCAGATTAGTTAAAATAGGTACACAACTCAAAACAACTTTAGACCTTTACAGATCAGCTCAGTAATGAAATGTCACAAAAGGCATTCTCCATGTGGACATGCTTTCACCTGGCTTTTGGCTTTATCATTTAAGGCGACTTGCATTAATTTTTCTGAGTAACCTGGTATGGACACAAAGCCAGAGATCATCTCAAACATGCCTGCTCTTCTGGAAAGCAGTGTCAGTTCTAGAAAAAACTGCTTTGCTTTTGCCTATCCACTCAAACATTGATGGTTTGCAATCTTACCCAAACACGCTTTCAGACAGGTTGGCATGAAAGAGATTGTGGAAGCATTCAGAACAAAGCTGAGAAGAGCTGCAAGCAGTGTTATGGGCCATGCAGTAGCTTTGGGAAAGGCAGCAGTATAGATGAGCCAGGCCTCCCTCTAGTCAGCTAGCAGAAATACATCTTTATTTCAAGGAACTGAGTCACTTCTGAAATGCACCATTTGTTTAAATTACAGGAAATAAAGGTTTACAATCAGGGATGAGCTTGGCAAACCTTGTTAAGAAAAAACAATGGTTTGTACCATCTGCAGAACCTGATCTCTGGAAGGCTGATACATCCCTAAAAGCAGCAGCAAAAGATGAGAGAAGGATTTGCTGAACTTGTGTTCCTATCCAAGTTTCACATAGAGAACATCTGTTTGCACCCAACAACAAACACAGGCATTCGATAAACACTTTCTTGCTTCTCACTTTAGGATGGCTCTGTAGCTCATACAAAATGTAACACTGCTTTTTATACAGTCTCACTTATTTCAAGTACCATAAAACCAGGCAAGAAAAAAGCAAATGTTTAAAGATGCAAAGTAAAGCATTTCAAAAAATCTGGGGAAAAAAATACTTTGGGTTGTCCATGCAATCCTAGTTTAGCTCCCTTTTGCACACATGCTTTAGTTGTGTTTTGTTTTCAAAATCTGGCTCCCACATTTCCTCAGCAATCCCTTCACAGGCTCTGGTTCCCCAACACCACATCAGGCCCACACCTCCAGCCTGCAGCACCTGTCATCTTCTTCCACACTGCTGGATGCCAACAGGAAAAGCTGTAAGTGTAAACGGATGTGCTTTTGCCATCTACCATATTCACTGCTCCAGATCTTTGCTGGCAGCAAGGAGAACTAAGTGGAAGATCTCACTCTGCTGAAGTGTTTCAGCTGAAATTCACCCAAATAATTCAGTCTGAAGAAGACTCTCAATATGGAAATTCACAATGACAAAGTCTGGGCAGATTGTAAGCATGTAAAAACAGGGCTTCATGGTATAAATTGTAGGATAACCTTGACATCTGGCTTTCCTTCCCATCCTGTTTACAGGAGGGTGGAAAAGACCTCTGTGTTCTGTGACTTTGAGCAGAATGAAGAGAACATGTCTCCAAAGCTATTCCAAAATAAACAAGGATAATTTGTGTATCCAGGATGACAGCAAAGTTTACCAGTGAGAAGCTTTGAGCAGAGAATGAAGTCAGCTGCACATGACAGAGACAAATGCTGTTTCAAGGAAAAAAATTTTGCAGAGATTGGACAAGATTTTCCATGCTCCTTTTGCCTTTAGAAAATAACCCTGAACTTTAGACTTACAAGAACACACTGAGAGACAAGCATCTTTTACCTTGCCTTGGCAGCTTCAGAAGAATGCTAGGAATAAATCATAGGAACAAACAAAATAGTCATAAAACCCCCTTGCTGCATGACACAGAGTGGAGCAGAGGATGTACTCAGACAGTGATTCATGAGCAATGCTCCTGAAACTGCTATTGTGTCATTTCCCAGCACCTCCCAGTTCCTACCAGCAGGCTAAAGCAGCAATTAGAGAAGTGGGAGTGCTCTGCAAGCCTTCCCTGTCTGTAACAGGCCCACATCCAGCTATTTATTAGGTAATCCAATTACTGTGATGTGACCTCCCTTCATGCATAAATGTCTAGTCAGGCTGCAGGACAGCCTATCAACCTGGGTGTTTTCCTTGGGACACAAGCTTCTGTTCCTCTAATGACAGAGGGTGTTACAAAACAGCTACTGCCCACATCATTGCACCTCCTCTGCATCTCCCCTCATCATTTTCCAGTTCTCGGAGAGCCCAGCCACAGTGGGAACAGGTTGAGACCTCTCCTGCACCCACTTCTTGGACCATGCTCTCTTCCTTGCAGCTGGGAGGAGCTTCCCACTGACTCCTACAGACCTGCCTCATTATCCTTCTCAAATTTACCTTAATGGCAATGCCACAGACAGCAGTTAGGCCTTCCAGGTCTGACAGAGCCACTCCTCACCCTGTTGGCTTTTGGGACCTCTTCAGAGCCCATGCACACTCTGCCCTCTCCCTGCTCCATGAGCTACCTGCAGGGGGGACAGCCTTTCTGTGACCTAAGTATCCTTGTGAGGATGTGGTCCTTGGCCAGAGCTCCTGGGGGCTTTGATACAACACAGGGGTCATTTCCAGCATCACCAACAGAGACATCTTTGGAAATCCGTGACAAAGCTGCACGACTATCACAACCCAGGAAAGTGACACCGAAGAACCTGGATTCCTGGCCAGTGTGTGAGGCAAGTCCCTTTCATTCTCCATTTGAAACAGGCTTTTTCAAGGGGTGCAGGGCTTTTGCTTGGAAATAAGCCAAGGGAGGACCTTGGGCTGTATCCATTGACCTCTGATGACAGAGATTAGATAACAAGTGAATGGAAGTACTTTCAGCAGTGGTGCTGTGTGCTGAGAGACATAATTAAGAGCATGTATCATGGCAATACTCAGCATATGTAATTCCCTGTAGAGACTACCCAGTGAGAAAAAAAGGCTTTGGTATGTCCCTGTTTGTTACACTGATTTTCCTGACTTTTCTAAAGGAGAGAATACTTTCCAGCTCACTCCTGCTCTGAAAAATGCTACAGCCTCTGCAAACTGCAGAAGAAAACTGCAGTTCTTGATGCTCAAGGGTCACTTCAAATCACCCTTTATTTCCTTTGATTCAATGTTTTTCACACTATGATTTTAACATGAAATATCTGATAAAGGAAGAACCAAAAGTTAGAGGCACAGGAGAGGAAGATAAGCAGGTGGAAGAGCAGGCACACACCTCTGGCAAGTGAAAATGATTAATTCAAAAGCACTAAGAGAGTTTCTACACGGAACAGATCACAGCAGCCTGTCCAGAGGTCTGTCAGGGAGGGTTCACAACATTCAAGCCACAGCCACAGGTACAGAGCCTAAAGCTCCTCTCCTGCTCTGTCTCCTTCACCCTGTGCAGGCAGAGGCAGCTGCTATGAGGAACAAGGGATGCCTCTTCCCTGTGTGAAGCTTTATTGAGCCCTGGAAACACCAGAGAGGCCTTGGTGGAGCAGCTGATGTGGACAGGAATCCCAGCAGTCAAATCCCGGCGGTGGCTGCAGTGCGGTTCCCCCAGCACTGTACGAAAGCCACCGGCAAGGATTACCCAGGACAATTTAATTATGTGTGAAAACAGCTGCAGAGCTTTATGGGCTTTTAGGGTTGTTGTTCTTCGGATAGGAGGGGGGAAAGGAGAGGGAATCAGACATGGAGTGAGCTGGCTGGGAATGACCTGTGATGGCAGGGAAACACCCTGTCATACAAACGAGCTAAAGATTAAGGGCTGACATACACAAAGCCAGTTTTTCTCAAAGGCTCTGCTTTTTCACGACTTGTCACCTGGAATGGGGTCAGTGTGACCTGCTGCACCCCACATCCCCAGTGCCACAAGAGATGGCTGCTCATTTCCTGCACACACCTTCATCCAGAGAAAAGGCAGCTTTGCCACTGCTTACCTGTGCACCCATGTTAAAAGAACACGATGGCCTAAGGGACAGTGAGCTGCATTCTTGCTGAGACTAGCTGAAATCTTGGTCATACTTAAATGAAACAGGATTTTATTGCTGCCTTTGAACAGGCCAGAGATTCACCCATGAGAATACAGTGTCTGGAGAACAGACAGTCCAAGGAAAAACTACACATTGTCTTTTAGACCTTCTCCCTCCTTGATTCCATTAAAAGGTCCCTGTGCCTTGTAAAATATCTGTAGAGGAAAACAAACCATCACAGAAAATACTTCACTGGGTTTCACTTTCCTCAGGCATGATGAGAGCTCATCAATGCAGTCTGTAAGCTGTTTGATTTAAGGACTCCACCAAATATGTCTCACACAAATATTACAATACATGTGGTATTTGTTTTTTGTTTTTATTTCAATTTTATTTCTGGATTCTACTTTGCTCTGTAAGTTATTTTTCTTGCATGACAAGCAATATCCAATTATTCATGCGCTGCCTTTTTTGTTTTAAGTTTTGACATTTTGCCCAAATTGAAGACAACAGGATGCTTCCTAGAGGTTCTCCTAGCTTCAATGAGGTCTCCCATACTTCTGGCTTTTAAAAACTAGTACATACTAAACCTAATACACATAAAACCAAGGCACAGAGTTAGTGACACCAGCCACAATTTCCATTCCACATCTGTGTATGCTCTCTGTCTATGCACAATGGTGCTTCCAACCTGAAAACAATGCATTCAAGGAAAGAAATATGGATTTGTGTGATGGGATTTCCAATGCAGCCTCAAGGACTTTGGTATCCCTAGACTATAAAGAAAGTCCAGAGAACAGAATGCTTAACATCTCCAGCCTCCTTTGAATTCCCAGCCTTACTGAATGAAGAATAAAGAAAGCAGGAATCCACTAATTAAAGAGAAATGGGGCTTATTTGTCTTGGTTTCTGAAGTCACAGCTCTCCACTTCTGAAAACACAAGTTTCTCACCAGTTCTTTTCTGCCCTAGGGCTGTGACCTAAGCAGCTTAAATGATACACAGATTTTGGTCAAAATCTGCTCCTTATTTACTGGACTTCAAATGTGCAAGCAATTACTGAATGGGTCTCGTTTATTGAATAAAAGTATTTAGGCATTATGTTTACAAAGGCCTAGAAACATTAAAATCTAGTGAAAAACAATTACTTTTACAGAATACATCTGCAAGCAATATGAAGTCATTTTGTTTTTGTAAATTTCTCCGTAATAGACTTATTGTTGATGTGGAAAATGTTCACATTGCAGCAGTGAATAATTTTGAAATGCCAAACTTAATAAAGGAGAAATTATTGCAAATAATATCACATCCCTTAAAGGAAAAAAAAAAAGCCAAAATACCAGTGGTTTCCTGACTAGTCAATCCTCTTCAGATTGGCAGAACCTCTTCAAACTAATCAGGAAGAGTTAGACAAATAGTTACTTTATTATGGAGGCTGTCAAATAAATCAGAATCTGACAAGCAACTGTTTTTGAGCCCTGCAGCCGGGCTGGCTTCTTTTCCTGTGAACCCAAGGCAGTTACAACAGACCCAGGGATGTGTGTTTGTCTGCAGAGCAACGTGGAGGCTTCAGGCCTCTAAACAAAACTTCTTCCAAATCTGGGCCAGCATTTTTCTTGGCTTCCTCAGGTTCTGTTGTGGAACATGGCTGAGAGAAGAAATGTTTTCTAACCAATTAATTCAAGTCACTGCTGTTATTTTTAATGGAGAGCTCTGAAGCTCAGCTCACAAAGGGTAATGAGAAAATAATGTTTTAAACAACATCATCAGAGGAATTAGGCCATGGACTTGAACTACATTATCCAGTTCTCACCGCAGAGTTATTCTGCCCCCCCAATGTTTGCTCTTTACAATGGCACGCTGAATGGGATTTGTGCCTAAGGTACAAGCCTGGGACACAGCCACAGCTGAAGGTCAGAGAACAGCGAGTTTCAGCACTCAGCCACAAGAAATGGCTCTTGTGCTGCTACAGCCCCGACTCCAAACAGATCCCAGTGCCCCTGGGCTGTGTGTGTTTGGGAGGGAGTGAAAAACGAGATCTGGCTTGAGCAGGGCACTGGGGCACAGGCTTAATCCACTGCTCACAGCTCTTCAAGTATTGAAACTGATGCAGAGGAGACTTAGGTACATGATTAGCATTGCTCTGCCAAATTGACTGAAGAAGAGTAACATTGAGAGGTAACAACATCACATTTCCCACCTCCATTTCATCCTTTTTGTGTTGTTTATCTGCCTTGGACAACCTTAACTTGAAAGAACCACAAGGCAGAGGGAGGCAAAAGGGAGACAGGGTAGGGAGGGAGAAGAAAGTTTGAAATTAGAAGACAGAATGGATTTAATGATCACTGGGGCTTACAGGCCTGTTTGAAATGTTTTCAAGCACTGCTACTGTACCAAATATATCCACCAGATGAACAGCCAAGAATTGTAGCTGGAAACTGCAAGATTGCCCAGGCAAGAACTGTCCTTCCTCCTACCTCCTTTACATCCATGGCAATGCAAACTGGCAGCACTGACAAATCAATTCAACACCAGTGATCATACAGACTAAGAAGGTGGGATATAATAACTTTTGAAGCTAACAGGATGGCTTTAAAAGATCCTTTTTTTTTTGCACTAGATCACATTAAAGCAAGTAGCACAGACAGACTTGCACCTGCTTCCAGACGAAAGTGGTAGCTAGTGCAGTGCTATTCTTAATGTGAATTAACTTCTAATACACATCTGCTTTAGTTCTAATTGACTTTATAGTGCTACTAAAAATAACTGGCAGGCATGCTTCTCCCCTTCCCTGTGTCTCAATATGGATTCTCTGTCTAATGGATCCTAAAATGCAACACTCGCCATAAATACAAACAATCACTAACTGCATAACATCCTATATGCAACATTTTTTAGGTTTTGTGGGGAAGAGCCACAGATTGGTCCTTGAAGGCAGCCTGTCTCATAGAGAAAACCACCAGCAAGAGATTGGCATCTCACAGCCCAGGGCCAACAGCATGGGCAGAGCAGAGGAGGTGCCACTGACGCTGTCAGACAAAAACTGAGAGATGGGAAAAGGACAAGAAACTCCTGTTTCACCAAAAAAAGGGAGACTAAAAATACAAGGATAGGAAGGAGACCTTTTTGGTAGGATATATGTTGTTTTATGGGAACAAGCTCAGTAATCACAGTACAAAAGAGTCTTACTTCCTTCAGCTTCACCTTCTGCAGGCAGGGTGAGGTTATCTACAAATTTAAAGGGGTGAAAATGGCTGCAGTCACTCAGTAACTGGGATCTGAGTGTCCATAATATATAGTGACATGTATAACACATGTTGGTCACTTCAGCCACCTTTGTGGCAATTAATAAAAAGAACAGACACCTTAAAATCTTTGTTGCTTACCAAAGGTTACTCTGTGCTTTTATCCTTGAATGATACCTTAATTGAGTTTATATATGAATGGGATCCCCTTCAATTTTAGGCTAATATTCTTTTATATTTATAATATTCAGGATAGCGACACATGCTTGATTATCTTTAAAACACTTATCATGATTCCATTTAAAAATAAATGAATCCCATTAAAAGTGACTTGTCCCCATCTTCTTGTATTTATGGACAAGGACATATGGGGCTGATTTCCCTCATTATTAAGAAGCACGTCTGAGGCTTAAATCATTTAAATTATTCATTGACAGCAATTGGGCTACTCATACAAACTCCTACTTACATGAGGAGTCCCACTGATAGACCAGTCAAGTGGATGAAGATGGCTGAACAGATTTTGGGATGCACAGAGCATCCATGGACACTGCTGACTATGATTAGGGTGAGGAGCACTTTTGAAAATGGGGCTCCACCTCCACTAATTAATGTAATTTAGCTGAGACTTTCAGCATGGTTGTTCTGAATGACTTTTTCTTCACAGGTCACCATGACTGAGGTCCTGAGGGGTGATCAGCAGCAGCTGGAGGAACAGGAGTGACTGTGCATCAATTACCTCAACAAAACCCCAGCCTGTTACCAGACAGTTCTAGAGCTCTGGGTTAGATGTGGTTTCCCTTTTTGGTGTGGGCTCACAGTGATCCTGAGAGCAGCCAGACATGAGATGGACATCTCTGCCCAACCTGGGCTGGGAAAGATTTCACCAAGAACAAAGCCACTTCTAAGCAAATAAAGAAAACCATCTCCAAGCAGCAGAAAATGCCCATCTCTAGTGTGAATTTTCC
Source organism: Geospiza fortis (assembly GCF_000277835.1). Classification (NCBI taxonomy): domain Eukaryota; kingdom Metazoa; phylum Chordata; class Aves; order Passeriformes; family Thraupidae; genus Geospiza; species Geospiza fortis. Next base: position 2,336,092 of record NW_005054330.1, on the reverse strand, counting down.
TCTTCCTGCAATACTGAAATCAGAGACAGGAGATGGATAAATCAACTGCATTGCTGAACTTGGACTGTATCAGTCCAAATAACAAAGGCTGTAAGCATTTAAAATTCTGCTATAAAGAGACTTTCCAGCCTATCACAGACTACTGTGCTCTCTCCACTTCAGCACTGGAAGACCTTGAGCTAACTGCTAGCGTGTTTCCAATCAGTGCAGTCAGGGAGAGAACAGGAATCATCCTTCATGGAGAAAAAGAAAAGTTATTGTTATTCTTCGCAACGTTTTCTTTTTAATTAAAAAGACATGTTTCTTGCTCTCCTCAGAATGAGCCAGAGGAACATTCGCAGTCGTTTTCAGGTCACATTATATTGCACATATTGCAGCTGATTTCACAGCTATGTGGGCAAATTATTATTTTTCGGCACAACTGAATCATTATCAAGGTAAAAGCAGACAGTGAGCACCACCAACACCTAGATGTTACAATATATTTTAGGAAAACATGGTCTAGCTCTTGGAAGAAGACACTTTCACATTTCAGCCATTTCTCTCTTCCCTGCCCAGCCCCAACTCTGATCCCCAGCATATCCTGGACTTTGTTCCTATATGTGATCTTGATGGTAAAGATATTTTTTTGTTTCTGTTTCCCCTAAGAAAGGCAAAAAAGGTTAGTAAGGCTTTAAACTCTCAGTTCTTATGGCTGTTAATATTTCACATTGCCAGCAGGGAAAGGAATTAAAACTGCCAGTAGCTATCCAGATAGATTTTAAAATCCCCTTCCCTCCCCCTTCTCTCTGCCTCCCTCAGCTTCAGAGGATATTTTCCCCGCAAATTGGTTTTAAATTAAGGAAGGTGATGAAGGCAATGTGCCGTCTCAGCATTTTCCCAGGTGCACTTAATCTAATTTCATTAAGGAGATCAGGACAGATGATCGCTACAGTTGAAACATTAAGTCTGTCCATTTTTGTATAAAAAAACCATTAAGTCTGTCAAAGTGTCGGCGGGTGGGCTGTTTATTATTGGAGATGAAGGCACGCTTTGCTTCCCCAATAAACTGTCAGGAGTAGTAAACCACAAATTAAGTCAGCTGCTGCCAAAGATTTAGGCAAAGATCTCCAACTAATTTTGACACAGGTGTGGCAAAGGCCAAGGAAAGGCTTGGAAATCTTGGAAACTGAGCCTGTTATGATATTTCAATCTGACCATCCAAGAGTGGAAGACTGGGCATCAGTGGGTGTAATCAAGACCTTGCTGATGCTTCTGACACTCCAGACGCAGAGTTGATGGGAGCTGAGCTGCACCATGTGCCCCAGAGCACAACCTGCAGAGTTCACCTTAAGCAGATAAGAATTCATAAAAGCTTCATTCAAGCCACTGCTCTGTTTTGAACTTATGCACAGCTTTGACTGAATGTACATTCCTCAGACAGTCGTTGAGGTACCAAACAAAATTAGAGCAAACTCATGAAAATGCAGAAACTTTGAAAGACCAAGAGCTGTAACAGGAATCAAGTGAAACTTTCAGATACTGCAAAACCAAATGTGAGTCATTTGGAGAACATTTTCCTTCTCAAGAAAAATGCAGCTGGGTAGAACTCAGTATTAAAGACCATCAGGAAACGTTAAAATGTATGAAGTATTAACTGGAATTACACAATCTTTACAGTACACACAGAGAAACCAATAATGACTAATATGGAATCAGAAGTGACGTCCTAACTTGAATTTTGTGCTGAGGGTAAAGTACCATGTTTGCAGATAATGTGCTTTGAGGATCAAGGGTGGGCAGGGCAGAGGAAGGCTCATTTTCCCACTCCAGGGGCAGCCAGGGCAGGAACAGAGCCCATGTGAGCTGCATCCTTTATTCCTGCCCAGGGGACATGGTGCTGCACACTGTGCCCTTCTGTGTTACCTAACCTGGCAAATGACTTTGCAATACAGGAATGAGAAACTCTGCAAGCCAAATGAGGGCCTGCAATTGTGGCTATTGGAGCATTGCATCCTCCAGAATTCTCATCCCCTTGGCATCTTTACGGTTAATTATATCATTCGATTTAATTAATTGAATTGCCTAACTCAGTTGCCAATTCCTATCACCTGCCTACTCTGTTATGTTCTATCTGATCACCTTCCAAGGAGTTCCTGCCATTGCACAGCTAGCCCTTTGGACTCAGACTACCTTACAATGTTATAATGGTTTTTCTTGATGTGGGCAGACAGCTGTACACAACTGCTCTCTTCTCTCTTGCCTCACATCTGAGAAGTTTCTTCACAAGGTCCCTGGTAAGATAAGAAAATGCTCCTGGATGGGGAACTGGAACGGGGTGATGTTAAACAATGGAGAAAGCAGGGAGCCAGGGACATGCTGACTGCCAGCAACAGAACTGGTATTATCCTGTTGTGCCCAAGAGCTCTACATAAAACCTCTTCAAGTCTTTTATGTGAATTGATGATGGATTTTTTTCAGCAAACTAGAAGGCTCTTCTCATTGTTTGCTCTGAAAACTCTTTTCTACATTTTCAAGAATGAATATGGGCACCACAGACTGTGATGACTCAGCTTGTTATATACAGACTAATGTACTTAAAATTTGAGTTTTTGTCTGGATAAGAAAAAACACAAAATATCAGCAGGAGGGGAGCACATTGGTGCTGAAGCTTTGACTCTGTTTCATTTTTTTAACTGCGTTCTTACTTTATTTAAATATAAAGGTCAAGAAGGGCTATTACAACTAATAATATTTACCAGAGCTGTAGTTGAGAAGCGCAACTTGGAAGGCTCCTCTCCCTCTGGAAGGACTTGCAGGGCTTAACTCAGCCGCCCCAAGTCTCAGTGGGAACCTTCGTGTCTGCTCCCTGCACATGGTGGGTGGAAGGATGGAAGCCCAGGCCATGCCAAGCCTCCCTCCCATCTGGCATTTCCCAAAGAGCAACTGAGTGAACTGGGTATGCAGCGGGCTTAGAGGATGCTGTTTTTCTGGTAAATCTATTAATGGAGAATGACTAAATAAAACAAATTCACCGAGTGGTGAATTTTTGTCTTCCTGTACCGGCAACAAGATTACATTTGCCTGTTTATAGCACCCAAATCTTTCAAGGGCTACAAGGTTATTTTAAATTCAATATTTTGATATTGTTTAAAAAGCCGATCTGTTTTTAATAACAACACACAGATTGTCTGTAAAACAGAGGCTTTCTTCCATTAGGAGAACTAACAGTCTTTACCCAGTTATTACTGCATGGGAGAGAGCTTTCTCACTAGTTTTCACTCTGTATCACTGGGTTTTCTGTCTGTAAGAAATAAACCTCAGCAGAAGCACTGATCCTGTGCATGTGTGTGCATGCAGATATGCAACACTCCTGCAGGATGCCAAGCCTGCAGCAGAGCCCAGCCACACACTTCCACGAGGACATTCAGCACTGCTGTCCACAAGCCAGAGCATCCTATGGTAGAAACCCCTTCAGCTCTGTCTGAGAACCCAGCTGGGAAGTAACTGGCAAATGGAGATGTCCCACTATTAGCCACAGCTGAGAACTGTCATAGGCTGAAGTGCAATGCTAACAGAAGTGCAAATACTGCCATGTGAAAGCCCTCAGCTCAACTCCATGTTTGATCCTTCCCTTCTGCTGCAACCAGTACGAATCTCAATTTCTGGGAAAGTACTAAGTTTAATTTCTCAGAGAAAAGGACAACTGAGGGATGGACAAAACCAGTTTGGGGATCTTGGTCTGGGTAGGCTTCAAAAACAACAAATAACAGATTACCTAAAGTGGGAACTAAACTTCCAGCCTCCCCAAACCACATCAGATGGAACCCACCTTTTCCACTGCCAGATAAAATGTAATGGGCAGGGGAAGAGAAGCCTTCAGCAATAGCACTGGAGGGGGCTTTTCTTATTGCTGGGTAATCTCATACACAAACAGAGTGACCATTCCT
>NW_005054330.1:2306150-2331981 GCF_000277835.1 Geospiza fortis | reverse complement strand
TTCCTGCTAAAGCAGCTCCCAGGCCTCTCTTCATTATTGCATCCCTTTCTCCTGCTGCCTGAACTATGATTTTTCCTGTGGGCTTGTGGATATCCTTTCAAGGTCAACACAGCTGAAACAACAGTGATAATTTCATCCCCCAGATTTTCCATACAGTTTATTCTTCTCATTGCTTCTACTCTTATCACCTCCATCTCTCACTCAAGCCCACAGTTCTCAGCACTCCCTTTGACTCACAATACTGACATCAAAATATTCAACCTATGTTTTAAGTCCTCTGTATCCTTGCTCTCTGTAACATAATGAGCATCCTCTGTTTATCCACACAGCTACATTCTTGGTCAAGCTACATCACCCTTCCTTTACCATTTTGTCTTTCCTTTGGTGACAGCAGATGTAACTGTGTCCTAGTGCCAAGGAAAAGTTGCTGCAAGATCATTTTCCTAAATCTGTGGTTTTGCTTCCTACACAGCTTCTCACTTCCTGAATGGCAAACTATCACTCTTTGTGTTTTGACTCTTTCACAGCTTACTTCTTCTTCCCAACACTGACATTCAGCATTGCTGCAAACTTCCATCTCTCACTGGTCTGATTCCATCACCCCCTTGGTAAACTTTCAAACAAGCACCTCCTCACTGCCTACCACTGTGCCTTTTGCTACAGAGAATAACTTCCCATTCATGGCCATAAAGCTACCTGACTTTCCCTCTCAAATGCCTCCTAAAACATTATTAGCTACAAAAACCCCCTTTAGATTAATGCCTACGAAATCAAAGCTGGACAATGAGGCTGCTGGCACACTGAAACAGTGCTGCTGTTGACCACCACTCACCCGGGTCCCTTCTCTCTCATCTCATCCTTAACCCATGAGCTGTTCTGTGCTTTTACAGCACACAGCAGGATGGGAACCCAGCCCCAGGTGGGGGGACCACAGCCCCACTGTGCTGCTCCCCTCCCATCTATCCCAGGCTGAGCTGCACCTGCTCTCCTGCTGCTGCCGACTCCCAGGCACCTCCTGGGACGCTGGGATTAGCAAACTACAGCATGGCAAGGCTGATTCACTTTGCCACAAGCACAGCCTAAGGAACTCGCTGGGCTGCTGCAGAAAGTCGTGAGGAAAAAATGACTTCAAAAGTTTTTGTCTCCACCTTGGATTTAACTTTGCCTGTCTCAGAAGTTGCTTCCTATAGCTTAAACACAAACTACAGAATGAATATACAGGAAATACTGACTGGACTTAGAAATACAGTTCCATTTTTGCACATCTTACTTAGCACCACATTAAATGAAGAATGCTTGATATCTAACCCCTGATTTGGAGAGCTCACTTACACGGTGGGGCCATGTAATTAAGCTGACAACCCACAATTTCACACAGAGCAGACAGAAGTCCAAGACTGAAAGAACATGAACACTGAATTACTTTTAAAGAAAGAAATGGGCGCCTTTTTTAATGCAATCTTGAACACTGTTATTAAAAAAATGAGAGCAACATTTTGGAGTAACGAGCAGAGATTACTCATTCCCTTGTTTTACACAAGTTGACTTTTGGCTTTCTGCAGAACACCATTTAACAGAGCACATTACCAAGCTGCTAGCCACTTTTCACAGTGATGCTAAAGCAGGTAAGAGACAATAAGTGGAACTGTTGATGGTTTATATTACTCTATTATGTTAATGTTCACTAAAGTATGCCATAAGCTCTCTCATTACATGTGTATAAACCAATTCTCTGTGGTGTTATTCCTGTGCTAAATGCTATAACTACATAAATCTTGAATTAATGGAGACTTTATAGTTCCTGAAAATGAAGGGTAATTGCTATCTGTTAATGCTGTTGTTGCTATTAAAGGAAGTATATATTTTCAGTAACAATGTTTATGGACCGTGAGCTTCACATCTCAGCTAGTGCACGGAGAAGAGACAGTGTAATACAAGTATCAGACTGGCTCCCTTTCTCTCCCTCCTCCCTCTCAAAAAGCACAGCATCATTTCCACAGCTCCGGCAAGCAACGCTGCAATCCTCCTCACAGCTGCAGAGCCCAGACCAATGTCCTTCACTGAGTACAGGAAACAGGATTTGCATTTCCATCTCAGGGAACACATGATTTGCTAAGTTTCTTGCTTGGTTAAATGGCTGGACAGCTCACTTTATTAGTTTGGTATCTCAAACAGTTCTGTGAGAAGCACATGGTGACAGAATGATAGGTGTGAGAAAGTATCATCCCACTTACTTCCTCTGAGATTTCAGCAGTGATGCAGAAGTGAAAGGCTATACTTGGCCAGAGACAGTTCTCAGAAAGTAGATGGGATTGACAAGTCCCCTGCCTTGAGCTCCTCTTCTCCAATTATTAAAAGCAGCAGTGCAATGTTTGGAAACACTCACAATCTGCTGTGAAACTGTACCTTGCACTAAAGTAATGGCTCCTCTTTCTGATACACTGTACATGTGACTGACTATGCTCAATTGCTTTTCTCCCCTGGAGCCCTGCACAAGGAAAAATACCAAACCATCGGGAGTGTGTTTATATTTTACAATGCAGTGAAGGTAAAACCTTAATTTTACCCTAACATCTATGTTTGAAAACATTAGGAGCTCAATAGCCCATACAACTATGAACAAAATAAATAGTGGATAATTACTAGCATGGTACAGAGAGAGAAGTAGGAGGTGGAAAATTTCAGTTTTGCTTCTAGCTCAGGCGCTGACTCAGTTTGTACTTGTACACGAACTTTTTTTGTCTGCCTTCCTCATGAGTTTTATGCAGGCAACACTGACCCGCTGTTTATGACTAACAAAAAAATGTTATGCAAATCAAAAGTACATTAGTAATTCCTGCCCTGCCCTTCCTTAGTGCCAGCATGTGTAGGTGTACCTTGAAAAAGCTGGTTCTTGCTGACCAGGCAGCATTGCTCTGCAGCAGTGGGGAAAGAAGCCGACCCATCAGGTAATTTGGGAAGGCTGGTGCTGGGCTGGGCACTGTGCTGAATCCTGCACCTGCCTGCAACAGCCTGGAGCATTAGCAGGAGACACATTTTGCCATCTCAGGGAGGAGGAAAATGAGCGTAGTCCCTCAGGACAGTCACACCAAAATTTTTACAGCTCTTGGTTGCATCAGTCAGGTTAAGTTTTAGACAAACACTGAAGGAGTTTCCAGGGGAGTGCAGAATGTCAGGTATCAACAGAGCGAGTCAGGCTGCCCCTGTGCTCCCCAGCTGGAAGGCAATGTTGCACTTACATTATCCCCATGAAAGCTTTGAAGCATCTTCACTTCAACCCTGGTGAGTTTATGTGCATGTGCCCACATCTTTGCTGACAAGATAAACAACCCCACTTAATTCCAGAGACCTACTTAATAGGACTGGGTCATGTTTCACATCTCTGCAGATCAGGCAAGAGATAGAAAGATGGTGATCTTGTGCTGCTCTCCTTATGAAGAAAAGAAATGTTATTATTAAGGCAGAGTCACCTTAAGGAGAAGGTAGCTGGGAAATAGGTGAGCCTAGAAAGTCAAACTACAGCTACAGAAATGTAAAGAAATGTCATATTAATGGTAAGGAACACTATAATAGCCTTTCATTTGCTGTAAAGGACAGCAAGTTACCAGCCAAACACAATGCAGCTTCCTCTGAAGGTAACCTCAGATCCCACATTCTGAAAGCTAATCAATGTTGTTCAGATTTCAATTTCTTCTCTACAAGGTGAAGTCAAACCTAATCTAACAAACGTCAGTCTCAGATGTAATGCCGCTAGCTGGGTCTACCAGTGTAATTTAGATAATCATTAATAGCATAGCTGTATAATAAAACTACATGTCACTTACAACTTCATCTGAGGTTTGACTGGCAGATCTTTAAACAGTTTTCTAAGTGATTGCTTTTACTTCCTTTGATTGGGCAGTCTGGGAAACGTTTTAACCCCATGGTATCTAAGCTTTTAGGGAACAATATTTCACCCTCACCACCCCTGCTGTCAGCTCTGCTGCTGTGTAACCTTGTAAGAAAGAGAACTTGGGGAGAGGGGTGGTTTCAGCAAGTGACTTCATATACATATATGCTCATATAAATTTAAAATAATATAAAATAAAATAAGTACAGTATCTTTCATTCAACACGCGATTTAAATGTTTCTCTTCAATCACGCTGTCGTCTCAAAACACAGCTTGCCATACTCCAAGAATATTTAGTATCTCCTGGTATTTTTAAAAGAAGAAGTTGAAGAAACCCTAGTGTTTCTAAAGCTCTAACAATACTAACAAAAAGCTTTCAGAGGAGTCTCTTGAACTCATGGTAACCTCTGATGCAGCTGGTGTGCTGCTGAGGACACAGCACTACCTGAACTCAGCCTTCACTTGTGTAATGCTGATCCAGGAGAAAACTCTGTGCCACAGCTTCTCATCAATGAATGCAAGAGACTGGACAGCCAAAATATAACAAAGGTTTGATGAAGAGCTGACCTGAGGCTGACAGGTTTGATCTGCCAGAAGCTAGCACGGAATACTCAAGTCTTTTATATATTTGATTTTTAAAAGCATGGTGCCACTGGTGCTACACAGTGGGACTTGTCTGTTTTCCTTGCAGAGGTGAACAAGAAATCCCCGTACACAAACTACAACCTTTCAATGACCAACCTCTGTATTCAAAAGAAGGTCAGAAAAATCATTGCTCTGTGATAAATATGCATGCATCATGACAAAACACTCCTTGACAGTTACCACACTGCCTTGGGAGGGCAGGTCCCATCTTCTAACTGATTACAAAGCTGACATCTTCAAAGGTTACTATATATAAAATATTGGCTCCTGACGAGTTATCAGTGGAAACTTCCTCTGAAACAGCACTAATGCTGTAACTCAGGTCTCACAAAATGCTCACATAATAATCAATAAAGACTATTATGTTAACAGGACTCTCTTTCCTCTAAATAGAAGTTAGTGAAGATCACAGAGTAGCTGATCTGATGCTTTTTCATTCAATTGTAGATATTTTTAAATTTGACATGAAGACTGGAGGAAAATGTTATTTTCAAATTCATTCTTATTTTGACTATCAGGGAATTTCCAAACATATGAAATAAGAAAATTCAGTCTTACCTTATCGTCAATATCGCTCTCGCTGTCACACTGTGGATTAGAGAGAGAAAAAAAGATTTTGAGAAACACCTTCATGTACAGGGATCTTTTGCATCATCCTCTTAAATCTTTAGGATAGCTGTTTATGATGTTCACAGTTCAATGAAACACACTTCTGATGTCTGCAGAAATGCCTTTTACATTGCTAGCATAAACCAGACAAAGCCAGATCCTCTCTTATACAAATTTATGGTGTACTCTTACTTGGATGGGGGAAAGCAAACTTTAAACAAAAAAGACAATCAGTGATGTGTTATAACAACCACTGTAACATGAGTACCACAACAAAAAGCATGCCTTTTTATCATCCCAAATCATAGAATATATAGTAACAGTTTTGCATTGCTTCACCTTGATAAGCACTTTGTCATCTAACAAGGAAACTGTGAAACTGGCAATCAATTTCTAATTTAATGAGTGGTACCAAGAATAGTAATTAAAATACATCATAAATTCTGGTACATTTTTTAGTTTGAATGAGATCACGATCCCAGGAGGAAGTGTTTACTGAAAGAGTTTTGGAGTGCAATCTCTTTCAGGCTCTGAAAATGAAATGCTCTCTTTTCACAGCACGAATGATGGAAAGATAACTTGAGCACTGAACATTTCAGGACATGCACATCTTGCTGGCTGGAGCTCAGAAAGATTTACAGTTGGGAGCAGCAGTAAATCTCTTGGTGTCTGTTATGCTGACAGAAGTGGTCAGTGTGTTCTGTAGCCGTGGTGCCCCATGGGAATTTTCTCCTTGAGCCAGCTGCTGATGGGGATGGCCTGGTGGGTTTCTGTAACTGGCAGCACCCTACAGAATTCACTGGGTCAACAAGAGGGGACTCTGTAAGCCAGCAGTGACAACCTCCAAATGTGGAAATGGTCCATGAGAACACACATGATTTGGTGTCATGAATGTAAAAGAAGGAATAGATCTGTTTGGTCATTTTGTCCAGATTTCCTCCTGGAGTGGGGAAGAGGAATCTTTCCTCTCACATTATTTTATCCTCAAGTCACACAGCAGAAATTTCAGCTGTTACATTCTTAATTTTCTGCTGATTTATGAGAGAATATTTAATCTCTTCTTCTTCTATTTGAACCTTTTATTTTTAAATTCTCTGACACACACCAAGCACACAAACAGCCCCAATATATTGGAGGAATCTCCCACAGTGATTCTGCAGTGAAGAGTGCTCAGTTTCCCAAGTGACACCTTATTCCCGTTTTACTGCAGTGAAAATGCTTGGTTTAAGGAATCTGTTTTTCTGTAGTCTTAGCCTAAGCAGAACTCTTTTTCTTTCAAAAGGAAACCATTTTACACTGTCCCACATGATCCACAGCATGTTTTTTCACAGAGAAATCTGACTGTTTAGCAGGATGTGCACAGATCTAATTGTACGTGTAACCATTCTGGAAAAGAAAGAACCTGGAGAAAAATGGAAGAAGTAATAGGACACTGCCTTGCAGGGGCCAGGAGCTGTGGGTGGGAAAGTTCTACAGGAAAAACCAGAGTTAATACCAGCAAACTGCACAAAGTCCCAGCCAATTGCTTTCTAGTAGGCAAGAACACCGGAACACCGGGTAGCCATGTCTTTAGTAAATCCCTTGCCACAAGCCATTTGTGCCTTTTTTGTGACTTTTATTCCGTCACTGACCTTTATGAATATTATTATACAAAACACAGTTTCTGTTGTTTTTTTTTTTTTTCACAAACCAAAAGTAAACTCAATCCTGATAAATCACCACGAGCAGCCATCTGCTGACTTCCCCAAGCCCGTGTCATGCAACCACAAACAATTAGAAGTGTCTGCTCTGGGCTTGGAATGGGACTAATTGTCCATCACATTGAGACACGCTGAAACAGGTTTGCTGGGCAAAGGCTGCCCCAGTACCTGCTGCATCTGTGCTTGCCCAAGACAGTGATAATTGACGGTGACAGAGCAACACATTCATCAAACCTGAGCAGGGGCTGGGGGAAGAGGCAGTCACAGCAGTCCACTTCTGATTATTTACATGCTCCTGAGAAACACTGGCTGAGAGGAGGGAAGCCTTTCACCTCCACCCAGGGGGAGCTCAAATCAAGCCCTAATGCTACAGGGACTGTGCATTCCCCCAAACTATTGGCATAATGGAGTGGGTCACAAAGACCTTGCTATTTTACCCTTTAAAGCCTGTCTACACTAAAGTTACCATTTTAATCTTGGTGCTCATTCACATGAACACTCATATTTTAGAGGCAGAATATTTTGACTCTGTGATTCATCGTTCAGACTAAAGCACGTTACAGCAGAATTACACCTATTGCAAGAATGGCATAAAAATAAGTTAGCACACTCAGCCACGGGTTTCTTCAAATTGTATGCTTAGGCAATATCAACACAAATTTTAATTCTAACAGGGGCTTAAAATTGATACACTGCAGTAATAAAATAACCAAATAAATTAAACTTTGAAATCCATTTACTAGAAAGCATTCAAAATTATCACTAAATCTCAGATACTTTTGCCTATGAGTCCTGGTTCAATAAAACCTCAGTACTGTAAACATTACCAAATTTAGCTTAAAAATATTTAAGATGTAAACTATTTTTTGAACTTTAGTAACCATTATTATTCAAATACAAGGTAGTATTTTAGTCTTGTCTGGTTTTGTAACAAAACTTGTCTTTCTAATTCTTACTACATTATGATGTTAAAAAAAAAGGCAAGAGGGTTTTTCTTGTTGAAAACAGATTTCACCTCCAAAATTTGTATACCTATAATGAGTATAAAACCCTCTTACAGATGGCTTACATTACTAAAAGGTGCAGAACTGCTTTATTTAGGTGCCTAATTTTGCTTTGTACCAATATGCAACTTTGTCTCATGTAGATAAGTGAAAGTTGCAAAAAGCCAGTGAACCATCAAATCCACATGCTAGATTTTATAAACAGACATATGAATGAAGCAAACATCTGCTCTCTGAGGATACATTTTCCCCATTCAGGATGCGTAAAGACTTCATAATTAATTGCTTTTAAAATGGAAAAGACAGCAAAGAATTTTGTTTCATTTTAGCTTACATCTTCCTTACTTTAATCATGATTGCATCAGTCTGGAAACTGCAGAAGGCAGCAGGGCTGTGGATGTGAATGTGGCTCCGTGTGGACACAGAGCCTTCTGGGAAGCTGTGACTGCAAGATGAGTGGTTTAAAAACTGCATTTGTGGCAGTGAGTTGCCTAATTTCTTCTTTGCCTTGTGAAAGCAAACCCTCTGCCCCCTCTGCAGCCGTGTAGGATCACTCACACACACACTGTCCCTTGTATTGGTTCCTAGTTGGCTTTAAACCACCAAAACACTTATCTTAATCCATGTGAGAATGTTCCAAACTGGCCTACAGGATGAGAGATTGCGGGGAAGAATTAACACATTGATATTTATAAAATTCGGATTTCTGCTTAACATACAAGAAAATAAAAACTTGAGACTCATGGCTACCAATCTATGCTAAACTCCCACTGACTCTTGAGGAAAATAAAACCAGCTTTGGTGGAAAAGACCCCAAGCTTCAGAATTCTCACAGGTTTTCTTTGTTTCATGTAAAAGGAACAGGCTCCAACACTTGCATCAAGAAACAGGAACCCAGAGGCTGCTGAACGAGCAACAGCACAGAAAAACCAACGCCAGCAAAACCAAAGGGCCCAGACAGAGCTGTGAAAAGCAGAAGCACTGCTGACCCCTGTCCCTCCCCTGGCCGGGGTGTGCGTGTTGAAAAGCCCCAGTTTGGAAGGGCTGGTTCAGATTTTTTGGGAACTCCTTCAGCCTCACACGCCTGCTCTCCTCCAGCCTCCTCCTCCTCACCCCTGCCTGCAGAGCCCTGGCTCAGCACAGAGGCTCAGGCAGGGACCTTCCATCCCGGGGATGCTGGAATGAATAATGCAGTCATGGGAGAAACTCTGGTTCAGCCACAGAGGATTTTCTGTGTCTTAAAAGCCAACTTATCCCGTGTGAGGAGGAGGAGGAGGAGGCCATGCTGCGAAGGCTGAGGCCACCACCCAGCCAGGCTCACCTCCCACGCTGCTGTTGTTGAGGGACAAAAGCCCTCGTCAAAACAAAAAAAAGTTAAAGAAAATGTGGAGAATGGCAACTGTTGAAAGCAACGGGGGCTCATTGAAAGACAAAAGCTTCAATTACCTGGATTTTTCTAAAGTCCTGTTAACACTCCTGGTCTATAAGCAGGACTGTAAACAGCCATTGTACAGGGTTCATAAAAGCTCCTAAAGGGATTATTCACTGGGTTGTGCCAATTGCATCTCAATTCCACCAAGAATGTTTGCAAAGTCGACCCCTAATTGCACAGCTTTTTGGAAACAATTTCTTGCAGTGACAGATTCCAGCTGGAAGGAAGCCTCCCATGAGGTGAGGGTCAGCAGGACAACACCAAACTCAGGAATCACAGATGGAGCGTCCATGTGTGCAGACTGGGCCTTGTGGTTTCTCATTTTTTGGATGCCTGAGGTGAAATCTCTCTTTACAAGACCCCTCTCCATCATGGCTTTCCAACCAGGCAAGGATGCATTCCATCACCTCCTTCTACAAACCACCTCAAGAGGAGACAAAGATGGACTTATGGCTATTGTAAAACAGGCAACAACATATTTGGCAAACGACCTTCTCTTACCATTAGACTGGTATCGAGGTCCTTACAAGCTATATTTAAACTGTACCATGATTCTCAGTGTTTTCTGGTGAGTTTAGGGATCAGGAGAGTGTCTTTTGACTCTTTTCTTACCCCCAATGTTTTAACTAATACATCATCCAGCTTTTCTTCACATAATAAAAACATTACATTGATTAACTGACACCATATAGTCATGTGAACTGTCTCACACCAGGAATAAGAGCTTCAAGAAATGAAAACAAAACCAACCAAGTCTCCTAAGACTGCCACCAAACTGGCAATACCTGGATGTTACGCCACAATGGGTACAGAGAAATATGGTTATTTCAACTGGAGCCACTTCCTCCAAGCTTTTGAGAAGTCACCTCAGCTTATCCACACAAACACATGGTTATCTCCTACTTCACCCAAACCCAGTGGTTTTTGATTTAGGTTGTGCCTACACAGTCCCAAGGCTGTGGGCCCTGTTATGCCAGACACTGCCCAGACAGCTGAGGGAAAGTCTTGTTTTTTTCCTCTCCACATAAACACACATACCTATAGATATTATTTATATTATGATTAAGCACAGGGTGATAGACATCTAAGGTAGCCATGTGAAGAAACAGATCCCAGCCTGGAGGGAAATGCAATCTCACCAGTCTACCTGCAACTAGAACTGTCTGGGGAAGTGCAAGGCTGAGAGGAGAGGAGGCAAAAATATTAAATATACAGCCTACAACGCTACAATGAAAGCTGACAGGGTAGAATATGGATGTAGAAAGTTGCACAGAATATCTGAACAGTGTAGACACCTATGCAGCCTGCACACCCACTCCACAGCCATGTTACCACTATCATACTATTTCCAACCATATTTAGTTACTGAATTTTCTTTAAATAGCAAGGCTTGGGGAAGTACTAAGCTTAAATCCTGAGTTGTTAAAGTTTCTTTTAAAGGAAGGAGTAAAATCAAGCCTGTTTTTAAGAGCCCTCCCTTCTCCATGCCCTCTGAGCTGACTTCCCAGGAGCGGTGGCAGCGCCTACGGATGCGTGCTTGGGTGTGCAGGGGAGGGTGTTGTTTCCTATTAAGTCTGGCATCAGATTCATGTCTGCAGGGGCTTGCTTAAGATGATAGGAAGAGAGAGTTTTATCATGAGCCAGACTGACAGAAAAGCTTGCTAATGGGACTTGAGGCATACACAGGAAAGAAAGTGCCAAAACATTAAGCTACCGCCAAGTGTCAGAGGGCCACTGATTTATTGCAGCAATTTTGCCACTGTGTCCTTTATAAGGTCCCACAAGTCCTTCCTCCTGGCAGGAAGCTGTGAGCTGCTGCAGCTCGGGGAGAAGTTTAGATCCAGAGCACAGAAAGTGTCCAAGCGAAAGGCGGGGGCCGGGGGGAGGACGGAAATCGAATGTTGACTTGAACTTGCCCCAGGCAGCAGAGTCCTCTTAGCTCCACTGCCTCCCTGACAGCTTGATGAAATGAGTCAGGGCCTCCCCATGGCTAGACCAGCTCAGGCTTCCAAGTGCCGGGGTAGAGCTGTAAGAAACAGATTGAGCCTCAGGGCAGCAATTTTTTTTTTTCCCTTTCTCTCCTCAGCATTTGGCTGGGGGAAGGGGGAGGTTATGAGCACTACAGATGTATAGGCTGAGCCTTTGTCTGCAGAGGGGGAGGGCGAGGGGGAGAGAGAAGAACAGCAAGAGAGTATTAGCTATGGCAGCTGAGAATAGCCCAGAGCACTATAACTAATTTTGAGGGGCAGTGATGCATTGTACGGGCTATGTGCTGTTTGGTCTGAGGGGGCCCCTGTTGTGAAGCAGCAATCAAGAGGACATTTTGTTAAGTGACCAACAGCTGTCATCTGCAAGCCCAGAGTGGGGAAGGAGGGAGCAAGGGGAAGGGAAAAAGGAAAAAAAAAAAAGAAAAAAAAAGGAAAAAAAAAAGAGCATTTGTCCCTCGGAGGCAGAGCACATTAATCCACCAATCTGCCACAGCTTTAACTCTAAACGTGCTCGGTGCCTCCAAAGACTCGAGCTCCACTCCATCAGCCACCCGGAGACATGGGCACCTCCTGCCCTGCTCCAGCCTGCCCGATGCAGGGAGCTTCTCTACCTCTGTGGGTTGAGAAACTGACGTTAAAAATACTGTTTAAGTCTCTTTTCATTCCATAAAATTGAGTTGATCTGCTGCAGCTTAGGGTCAATCCCTCAAGGACTGTTTTTCCCCCCTTCCCTTTTTCATAGCACTCATAAATTAATCAGGAAGACCCTGACTAAGTCATTTCATGCTGTACAACATAAAAGAAAGTCCCCTGATGATCCATGCAAGGATCTATTAAAAGCGGGAGGAGGGAGGGAGGAAGGGTTAGGGAAGAGGGAGAAAAGGGAGAGGGGGGAAGGAAAAAATCTCAACCTTTTTGATATTTTAGGATAAAAGCTGGAGGACTTTGTTACGAATTCTAGCCAACATCAAAACACCTTAAATAATTCAAAGAACATGTTAAAGGGAAGAAACTGAATGTTGCTCTGATGTTCAGTTGATGCAACGCAGAATATTACCCAAAACAGCACAGCCTGTTAAGGGAGACAGCAGCCTTGAGCATTTCAGTTCTTTAGAAAAATGTCAGAACCTGTAAAAATCATAATTTCCAGCAACTTTTTTTTTTTTTGCATGATATAAACTCAGCGAGACTGAAATGTAGGTTTCTGACAAGCTGTTAACAAGACAACTTTAGAAATCTGTCTGGAGCTCTCAGGGAGATGGGCTGCCATTTCACTGCTTCGAAGAAGTTCATGACATGACAAGCAAAAATCAGGGAACAGAGACCTAAAAACCACGGTGTAATTTTCATTTGCTTCTGTCGTGAAAGAATTGAAGCAGAAATATTAGAAGGCTGCACAACTAAAAAAGCCAGGAACTGGAAAATCATTGCTGTGGTTTGACAAGCACATCTTTTATGCTGAAAATGGTTTCTTTATTATTATACCTATACACAGGAAAGCACTTTGGAGAAAAAGGGATAATCACAAATTATTCCTTGAGATCTACAAAATAAGATCTACAGCTGCCTGCTTTCCAGCCAAGTCTAAAAATTACCTGGTTCAAAGGAGAGAGTGACCAACCCATCTTGAAAGAGCTGTAAGAGCCACCAAATTTCTCTTCATTTCCCACATCCTTGCCCTTCCCCCTCAAGAGGAGTGGTAAAAAGATCTTTCCATAGTGCAGTCTTTTACTGGAGCCTACACAGATGAATGTTGCTACCTAAATGCTCAATAAAGACACATTCATTAAAAATAGAAAAGTCATCATCCAATGCCATCTACACAGCAGAGTGTGGTGCCTCACTCAGGAGAGGCCTTCTGGCTGGTTTACCATATTATACCTCCTACTTCAGGCCTTAATATACCAGGAGAGTGCTTTGCCATAATTTTTGGATGAATTAATGATGCTCTTTCCAGAATCAATCTATTCTACTCAATGGTCAGTAAAAAGTAGATCGATCGATCGATCGATCGATCGATCGATCTATCTATCTATCTATCTATCTATCTATCTATCTATCTATCTATCTATCTATCTATCTACCTATCTATCCCCATATAATTCACCTCTCTCAGTATATAGTCTCCCTCACTTTCACTATCAGGACTCATTCTAAGTATGTAGTGGTAGGCTGATGTAGCTGCCTGGAAGTCAATTTACTGACTGTGATTGACTCATTATCTATGGCTGCAGAATCTCAGCACACTTGGGAAAGCTTGGGAAACCCAACATACAATTTTATGCCTAATTTCAGCCCATATTTCCCAAGAAGGAGAGTGATGGGACAATGCAGGAGGTAATTTTCACTTGTACTGTCTATGACTACACCAAAGGGTAATGTGAATTATGGACCACACTTAGCCCAGCATTTGCAGGGATCACACAAATAATGAACTGAAGCTTTTTCACCTCTTTCCTATCTCTCCTTGTTTCCACACCATCTCTGGTGGTGCACCCACAGCCACACTTGGGTAATTGAAAGAACAGTGCACACAGAGTTGAGTGGTTGATGCTGCATTTCACCAATTTATAAAACACAGGAAACTCTGACAAGAAAAGGGATGCAGCCTGCTTCTCTTCTGAAGTGCTCACAAGCTCTTTTCACTCTTCCCTCGCTTGGGCATTGTGTTACCTGTCACTCATTTTCTTTTCATTAGACAGACACTCTTGGAGACATTACAGAAGCTGTACATGGGTTTTCACTAAGGAACCAGAGAAACACCCATTACTTTCTAATTCTCTTGTTTTAGGCTATGACTAACACTAACTGCTTGCAAGAGACATCTTGCCTTGCTGCTCCCCTTTACCACGAGCCTCCTGGCCCAGAGCTACCTGGACCCCTGCCCCAGCTGCTTTGGTCCCTCATGCTCTCCTGGGAGGAGCAGAAACCAAGATGGGATTTGCAGTGACCGCACAGAGCAACTCTAGTTTTGTTTCTGTTGATATGTCCAACAGAAGAAAAATGGCTTAAAGCCATTATTTATAACAATGAGAGGCTGCTGCTGTTTGGAGAGGGGGTTATAAGCTTTCTCTAAAATTAAGGAGTTCAGGACTTAATATGGATATAGTCAAAAGCCACTTTAACCATAATGATCTGTCTGGTAATTCCCCATTTGCTATAAACATCAGTTTTCTTCTATTTGGATTGCAAATCTAGTCTATTACTATGCCATGTCCACGTCACTGTGGAGTCACCAAGAACTATTGGGCCAGCACAAAACAACAGAATTTGTTAAAGTGCCCTCCTCTAATGGAAAGCATTTAGTTATTCTCAGCTGTGTGACTCCGTTTGGGAGCTCCATTTACATATTTATTTAGTAGAGAACATGCATGGCTGTCTTCCCTCCGTGCAGAACCATTATGAGCTGCAGGAAGCTGTTAGAGAGGATTTCAGCATGGAACTCAGGAGGAAAGGCATTTCCAAATACCTCCCTATCCTGCTTAATGACAGCCACCCTCTGGAATCACGGTGATGGATTGCTGGTTATGAAACTTGCTGTGGTTTCTTACAGCTCATTCACATGAATGCTTATTTTATTTCATTTATACATTTAATTTCTTGATGTATATATTTACACACACACACACACTCTTTTTCTCATGCTGCCAACTTCCTTTCCTCCTTACTTCTCCCTTTAAGCCCAAGTGGTCCAGCAACAAAAGAACACACCAGGTTATGCATGGAGACACCCATCTGAGAACCCTAAAGTTCCCCCACAGGTATATTACAGCTTTTTGCATTCAAATTCAAGCTGAAGGCCCAAAAATGTCTAACATGAACATTCAGAAGAGGGGACTAATTTCAGAACCAGAGCTGACATGACTCAGGTATGAAGGCAAATCTCTGCTGTGCCTTGGGCTGGAGCTGGCAGGAGGAGTGACTGAAGCCAGGCTCAGATCAGGGGGGTGAAGCTGGGCTGACCAGCTGCACACCTGGAAACACACCACCACTATCCTGGTATACAGAATATTTTACAGCACTGTTTGATTAGGGATTCTGGACCTGGAAAACAATGTTAAAGCACCTACTGTGTTCTCAAAATACATTAATTCAGTGAAAAGAACTTCAGCTCATTCTTCACTTAATGAATATATGAAGGTTATGTGAATCAGCTGCTTTGTTTTGCCAAATGCCTTTAGTCACTAAAAGTCCCTGTTGCTGTCAGGGACAAGATTAACTATACTTATATATAATTAATGTAATAATTAATGTTATTTAATTCCACTGCTATTTAACTCATAGCAAGGTTTATGTTGTTGTGGGTAAAAATACTAAGCTTACTATAGCCACCATTAATGTTTGCATTATTGAACATTAAAATTCAAATCTGGTAAAATATTTAGCACAAGAATTGAGACATCCACAGAAGGCCTATTTCTCCAAGGAAATCCACAGCATGTGCTTATGATTTCAACCACTGCCTTTAAAATAAACCTTAAGGGATGGCTGCCCCACTCACCAAAGGCGAACTACCTTGGAACAAAGAAATTCACCAAGAGAGAAATAAAACGATTTTAATATGAAAACTAAAAACCACCTCTGCACACTCCCACACCCCCAATATCCAGCAGTTGTCATTAGCATTAATACAATGCAAATTAAGTCCCCTTTTTTTCTTTCACTCTATTTAGATCTTAGAAATATTAAAGTAGATAAGTCTTGGACGTGAAGGACAAGCAGTGCCTAGGACATACATTTGGGCATCTTCAATGTAATCTAAGGAATATAGCAGAGACTTCAAGCTAATTTGCTAAGAAAATAACAGCTTGGTTATTCACTCTAACAGAATTACACCCCATCAAAGCTAAATATAAAAGCTTCAAGACCTATGCCATGACCTGAAGAATACTTCTTTGGGCCACTAAATGACAAGCCTTTAAACACTAAGCAAATTTGAAAACATATATATCCTACTCCAGGTAAAATTGTAAAGGCTTCCTCCTACCTTAGCATGTCTGTTCATCTCTTTCAAAACCCCTAGATATTCATTTGTTCTTGTCAGCCCCCAAAATGCCCACGATTGATGGAATTGTAATGATTTACAAATGGAGCCTCCTACCTCACTGTTCTGCTTTCAGGCTGCCAGGGTAGCTTGAGCAGCACTGACCCCAAAGACCAAGATAAGGGTTGGCTGTACATGTTGAAAGATGGGAATGTGAGTATCCTCAGCTAAGCCATCCTGAAACTTTCTGAACAGGCTTGAGCAAATTTATGCTTTCTGTTGTCACCTTTTAAATATGTATTTTTCTTCCAGAGCTGATGAGGAAACGCTCAGCTCTGTGCATAGATGTCATTTATGAATAGAAGTTCTAACATGTCAGTGTTCCCTCAGCACTGACGACCACCTATATGTCTAATCCAGACTTGAGCAATTAAAGAATAAAAGAAAGAGAAAACATCTCAGCAGGAGGGGAAAGAAGAGAAAAAGAACAGACTGAAGAGTAAAAATGGAAAAAAACAACTTACTGCTCTGTGGACCAATAAAGAGATGGGGCTACCAACACTGTTGGGAATGGACTCTATCACCTTTCATTAGCACAAAGAGGAAATAATCATTAGCTGGAATAAGCTATTATGTATTTGTCACAGAGTCAGAACACATTGAACTATACAAACCTTTTATTTTCCAGTAAGTTATGATGAACAGAGGCAAATGTGAGATCTATTTGAAGAACTGGAAAATACCTTGACCAGGATATTTTAACCCCTCTCAGTCCGTGTGCACTATGAAGCAGGCAAGTTTTCCTGCTCCAAAGGGAGCTGTGGCACAGTGGGTTGTTCTTTTTTCACTTGTGAATGTTGCTGTATCAGCTGTGACACACCAACCAGCTCACGTGTGGTTTGCAGCCACACTCAGCAATAAAATGCATAAACAGCAACTCACGATAATGCTATTATTAGTACGTGTCCCTACTGCATATCCAATAACAACAGGGGTTTTCACAGACTGCAGAGCAATCAGGTGCTTTAAATATGCTTTAAAGCCTCTTCATGGAGTGAGTGAGGGGAAGTTCCTCTCAGAGTTTATGCAAAGTACTTGCACAGGTAACTGAAGGCTTAAGAGCTTCTGGGCAGCTTTTAGAACCACAGGGATGAGAATTACAGAACTAATAATCAATGTACAGCAAAAAATATTCCTTTAAATTCACACCTAATACTTGTTCATGAAGCAGAAGCAGTACTCAAAACAAACCACTGTGTTAGCTCAGCTGGCTAATGAATAATTGCCACAATTACAAAAACAAATCTTTGTTTTCAATTTTCAGTAAGCAGAGCTTTAGAAGAACAAACTGCTCTTGAAAGCATGATAGTTTTTTTTCCCCTAAAAAAGGAAAGAAAGAAATCCTTCCTAGCAACTGCAATTATGATACTTTCATGTCAAATGAATTATATTACAGAAAATAAATCTTTCTAAGATGCACAAGAGGGTTATCTGGCTCCAGTCAGACTTGTGCATTACTGGTTTTATATGTTGTACTCTACTTGATTAATATAGGTAATCAAATTATACTGCCTTCCACTGTGCTCTCAAATTCAAGGCTATAATGTTTTCAATGACAAAGTTCATAGAGTTGTATAAAAATGTACCTCATGCTGTACCAGCCCTTTATTGCTGTAGTAAAACACCATTTTCAATTTAGTAATAAGTGATATAAAACAGAGTGTCTTGATTGGCAGGGTCGTATTCATTATGCAGTGCCCTACGACACAGCGCAGCTCCCAGTGAAAATTTAAGGGCAGAATCTACCACAATCTCAGATGTTGATACTTAAGGGAATTAAATGATTCCTTTCTCATGAGTTCTCCAAAGGAAGGACAAGAAATTGAACAGAAACACACACACACAGACAGGTGTGGATGGAAAAGAGAAAGGGGCAGGAACGGACTCATCATAACATCCCGGCTCTTTTGCACCACAGCCAATCCTACACTCTTTGCTTCCCACCTGGAATAGGAAAGGAGAAGAGAAAATGACAGAAAAAGAGGAAGAATGACACTCAGGATAGCAGCAAATATTGGAGAAATCTTCCTGGCTCTTCCAGTGGCCTGAGCAGTGACCAGAAGAAGCGACTCTGTGTGTTTAACTTGAGGGGCCTTAATGAAGTTGTGTTATCAAGCGCTCTTCACTTTATGAACATCAGGATTCTCTAAAGAGCTGTAAATTAGCCTGTCAAAACCGGTAACATCTTAACTTTGCAGCTATCTTTGAATATGTAAATTGTAACCCTTCCCTTC
The DNA here is from genome assembly GCF_000277835.1 of Geospiza fortis. NCBI lineage: Eukaryota > Metazoa > Chordata > Aves > Passeriformes > Thraupidae > Geospiza > Geospiza fortis. The sequence goes on along the minus strand of NW_005054330.1, from coordinate 2,313,435 downwards.
CTTCTTCTCCCTTCCATAAATCAGGAATAATTTACCTTATCTGTGAACAAACCAACCAATCTGTGGATTCCACAGAGGCCAAGTATTCTGGTGAGCCTTGTCATCACTGTGAACACTATCTAGAGGAGCAAGAATTATAAAGCCATTTTCTGTTGAACTAAATGGCAGAGATATTGTCAGCTGGTATCTTTTCTAAGCATGTACAGTGAGCAAATGATATGATCAGGAAAGACAACTCTTGGAGTCAGGAATTAGTAATGTTATCTTAGTTTTGTTTCCTTGGCAACTTGACCTTTCATAATTTGCCCAAAGGCAAAATATGGGCAGCATATCCCTTTCAAATCATACCTCAATAATCTTCTGATTAAAAGCATCACCAGAATGTGGCCTTGCCATAAGATGGAGAATTAACGACTCTCTACTAAATGATCCACTGATGTTGAATCTAATTTAAGTAGCCTTGCAAGAATATTTAACACTTAATGATAGGCTCTGTATTAGAGTAGGTTTAATCTAGGATGCAGCCACAGATGTCATAAGAAGGAATTAATCAGCATTGCTTCCACTAAAACAGAAATGCAAAATTGCTGAACAGAATGTATTAGAAACAGATTAAAGAACTGGGACTTAAAACATAAAAGAAAGAGAGCTGATACCACCCTCAGAGAGCTAATTTTAAATACAGGAAAACTTAATTCGCCTTTAACTGAGGAATTGGGGTGTTTGAAGTTACTAAAGAGAAGCTTGCGTTATCAAGAAGCAAAGAAAGGCAGATAGTCTTTTCCTTCATCAATTAAAAATGAAAGCCCAACCCAAATATTAATGCCTGCCTTAAATCCCAGCAAAATGAAGTTATTGATGCTCTTGGGACTATGGCTGCATCCCATATGATGCTCTGTACTCAATGGAGTGCTGTGGAAGTTTCATTGGTTTGAAAAACTCCTGCCTAATTTAGATAAGTTACCTTTCAGAAAAGCAAATCTTGGAAAGAGAGAAACAGACCCTATGGTTTTTGAAATGTGTGCACTTGGGGGAAAATAGGAAATACTGTGTTTTAAAATGCCCAGTACTGAGAGAACTTGCCCATCCAAAAGTTTGTGCAAAGATCTTCATTACAATCAGTTATTGTTGCATCATTCAATTTATGTTCTCCCTTCTTGTTTGAGGACTTCGTGCTGCCCACAGAGTTTTTGCTGCCCAGTTTCTTTCATTACAGAAGGCATGTTAAAGCATAAAGGCAGAAGGGAGCACAGAGCATCACTTCAGAGCATTCATATAGCACAAGTCATTACACTTCAGACAGTAACTCTCCTCTGTTCTTGATCTGAAGATATTCAGAGTGAATCCCCTAGTCATATGAATCTTTAGAAGCACATGTCATGGATTAAAAATTGCATTCTTAAAATTTTTTAGCTACAGTTAACGTTCCTGGTAATGACATGGAAAACCTCAGTTCAGCACAATTTTCTCCTGAAAATATCAAGGTGTGTGCTGAATACTCCAATGGCCTGATTCAACAAGTCCAATTCCTGATTTAGTATCATGGCTATTAAATGGTTTTGGGCTCAGTTGAGTGGCCCTTCCTTGAAAAATTATGAAACAATCCAGCTTTGGTCCCAATTTTCATTGATAGCCTAATAATCTCAGTGCATGTTCCCAAATGAATAAAAAACTTACATAAAGCTTTGATCTCGATGGAAGAATCCATCAAGACTTCCCATTTGTCTCCCTAATTACTTGCTTTGATGCTCCTGGCTTGCAATCAGCGCATAAGTTAATGTCCTGGGGTTGCCATGGCTACCAGCAGTGAAGCAGAGGGAGCCATGGCTCTGCACATCAGCCACCTCTGCTCCAGCTCTGCCTCCCTTCCCCGGCTGCTCCTCCACCAGGGAGGGTGGCAAGGTTCTCCTGTACTGAGCCAGAGTTGATAAAATAATTCCTGTTCATGTTACTGCAGGTGTTGCTGGTAACATCCACTTCGCCCTTCTCTCTATTGCTCATACACTGCAGGTCTGGAAAGAAGGAAGTGGTCAGAAGACAAGAGTGCAAGCAAGGACTGGATTCACTTCCTAACCTGAACCACAGATTGCCAAGTGGTTCTGAACCTTGATTTTCCTGACTCTTGGAGGACAAGAGTGATGCATCTTTCACCCCACAGTCCTGTTTTGAGAACACAGTGCTAAGAGAAAAGGAGCAATAATATTCAATTTTCATTAAAAATTTGCTTTTAAGTGAGTTCCCTATATTCCTACAACTTCCTGGTTAAAGACCTTTCATTAAACCTCCACACTTCTTTTTTAATAAAGGACACCGAATAAGTAATGATGCATAATATACTCCAACATTACTAGTAATTGCTCACTGAAAATAAGAAATGAGAAAGCACTTTCTTATTTGCTTATCTGATGACCTCTAAAGACAATGACACACATGATAAATCCACAGTGTGATGTATTTCCTGATTTATTGTATTGATCTGATTTAATGTAATATCCAGAAATGCAGCACTAACCTATTAAGCGTCAACAAAAGTTATATTTTGTTCTGAAGCGTACTTGTAACTTAAGTCCACACACAAATTTTTGTACCTTGTGCAATTCTGTGAATTGCACAAAGTTCATAGAAGTTTTCAGCACAATCTGTTCTCAGAAATTTCCATTCTGAAAAGGATGACAAACAAATGAAATATATGAGTGGGAACCATCATCCTACCATATTTCAAATAACTAACCAAGGATGACTGAAAAATTCCTACAGCAACAACACAATGCTGCTTATTTCAGTTATTAGGAAGATAGATTACTTCAATACTCTGTTCCTGCCAAAGTCTTAGGCATTTTTTTAAGTGTATGAACTCTAAATCTTTTTTGTTCTGAATGCAGTACTTTCCTCTGGGAGGTATAGTACATGGTAAGTATGAAAAGTTAACATGTAATTAGCAGGGTAATGTCTAAGCAAATTGCATCATGCTAGAGTTAATAGAGGTTCAGATCAGAAATATTCCTCTGAGCACAGGCAGCAGGAATTACAAGTTTCTATAATGCTCAGTCACCTGAAAACCTTCAGGATCCTGAAGCACCTGCCAAACACCCTGGCACCTCCGATGCTCTGCTGGTCCTGGCCAACCTGTGGTGTTCAGCACTGCTCCACCGGGATTTGTCCTGAAGTTTGGCAATCATTTGGACACAGCTTTTGCAACGAACAAATGGTTGGTGGGATGGTGGGAGATGACAGCACTCACATACTACAGGACCAGGCTCTAAATATTTACCCACAGTATGACACCAGGACACTTTGATTAGACGGTCTCTTGCTAATTTCCCTCACAATTAAATTCACTTATTTTACTCAACGAGTGACTATTAAAAATAAATCGACTGCATTTTTATTTTTGTAGATGTTGTAGTTAAGTCATGCCTGACAAGATGTGATCAGAAGCACTGCACAAGTAACAGGGTTGCATTTGTAACAGACAGCCCAGTGCAGTGCCAATGCTCTCTCTGAACCCACCAGCACTGGTAGCCTAACAAATTCTATTTAATTTAGAAACAAATAGCAAGGAGAAAGAGGGAGATTCCATATTAATTAAATGGGCTTAGGGAAGAAGAGCCAATTTGGGCACAAATACTACATGTTAAATTTCTTAAATTACACCAATGCTACATTCTACTCAGCAACTCCAGGACCTACATAATTACAGAAAACAGCTCAGTGAAGCAACAATCAGAAGAAGCAGAAATCAGAGTGAACAGATTAGAGCAATCATAATGGGACAATCCATAGAAATAAGGATAATAATTTTTCAAATGACTAATGATAGTGCCAAATGTTAAATACAAGGAAGAAAAGCAGTAGGAGCTATTTTGAGACAACTGCCTTTCTTCTAAAGAACACAACACTGAAGAGCTTGGATTCATCTCTCCAATACCATGGCTCATAGTATGATGGTTTTAACACACAGCACATGAGAGAGAATACATAAGCCAACATAAAATTCAGCATGATTAATATATGATTAGTTCACGTTTGTACAATGCTTTGAAGATGTAAAATGCTAATTAGAATTTCTGGCTTAGGCTGGTTGATACCCCAATGCAATCCAGATCAGTAAATAAGAAACTGCAGAAGTTTATCTGCCCAAAGACTGAAGAACCCACGAGACACAAGGAAATGCTTTAAATTTCAAGTGAATAAACAAATGTATAAAAGGGAGAGAGAAGGAGTATTCAATGCCCCAGTGAAGATATTTAAGACAGATAAATGAAAATTCTTAAGACAGAAAGATGGAGCTCATAATTATTTGAAAAACACTGTTTTACCTCCTTCTACCATGACCAGAAATACTCCCATTGGTTTGTGAGATATAGAGATATCTCAGGAATCAGTAAACATTTGCTGAACTTCAAAAATCTAATGGCCTTAGTGGAACATAAACAAGTATCTTCCCAAGAGTTGTTCTGTAGTAATGAGAACGAAAAAAAATATTTAGTCTGACATGTACAAGGAAAAAAAAAAAGATGTACCCTCAGAATGGAGAGTGAATAAATTCCTGCCCAGCTTTCATCAGAAATTCTGAAACTGGACTTCAATAAGGTGGTAGAGAATGAAATCTGTATTAGAGGAACAGTATGTGGCAGAATATGTAAAATCATTTCCAGCCAAAAGGCCATCCCAGTACATCACTCTCGTGGGACCAATGCAGAGCCCGGGATCAAACCAGAATGCCATCCAACAGAGAGATGTTGACTCTGCTACTGATCTGGCCTTTTCCTGCTTAATTAAAGCCACTGAACACTCGAGCTGGAAACCTGTAATCCCCATTAAAGTGCCATTTTAGCAGTAGGTGATCAGACCTTTCAAGCTACACTAAGTAATTATGCTAGCAGGAACCATGAGTAGTATAAATGTGGCCACGGGAAGGCTCTTAATGCCCAATCTGGTAACCTCTGAGGATTACCAGGCAAACTAGTACCTGCAGCTCCAGCCATGCCTCAGTGGAGACTGAGGTCCCAGGAGGCAGCTGTACCCAGTGCAATGCAGGGAGCTCGTGTGGCTCTAATCCTATAAAAGTACAGAGCAAGATTGGGTAACCACATCTGCGGGAGCAGGCACTGCATGTCGTGGTTTGAAATAAAATAAAGATGAAGTGTACCAAAACAGTAGGCACAAAACAAGGAAATACTCAGTGTGTGAACATTTACTTTTGAACTCCATTATGATGCAGAAATAGACATGGAGGCTCACAGAACAAAAACTTTTTTTTTTTTTTAATGGAATAAGAAATGTGGCTAAGGAAAGTCCCAGTAATACAAAAACCATGAAGAGTTAAAACCACTACAGATGCATCACAGTTGCTCTTCAAGCTTAGCAAAATCTCTGTGAGCTGACGTCAAAAATAATATTTGGGGACCAGGGAAAGTGGGGTCTCCTAGTGATGCCCCATGGTTGGAAAACAGATTGACATGATGCAGAAATCACATTAAGCCACTTATTCTCCAGTGCCTGAGTTACTGAAAAGAACTGAGGAAGAAGAAAGACAAAACAAAGCAAACCTCCTTAATTACTGTTAAAATGAAACAAAGGCACTTTCTTATTATGCAGGATGCACATTTGTCTGTAGTGGGCTCTTGTAGAGGTCTAGGACTATCACTCACATAATGTATGAAAAGATGTAATCCCTAGGTATATACAAATCTTTGCCAAGTGTTTTTAAAGCTAGAGTCTGTAGTAACACATATTTTGCAGCAAATATTTAGAATGAAATATTTCATAAAGTACTTCAGCACTTCTTTGAGTGTTTAATTTATCTGACATAAAAGAACAAGAGTGTATAGCATTTTCCTGTAAGTGGATGTAAAATACGCATTGCATGGATCCCTATAATTAAAAAAACAGCAAATCATTGTCATTAATGCACAAGCAAGATCATAAATGAATACATTATTAAGTCCTACTGAATTAATGTTTAACTGCAATAGAGTTGAAATTGAATGAGGCAATTAATCAGAGTAAGAACTGAAAAAAAAAAAGCCACATCTGTCTCACTTTGAATACATTGAGCAAAACGACCTTCAAAACGGCACTGCCAATCACACCACGCCGCCCACTGATTTGACAGTCTTGGTGCCACCACAGAGAGAAAGTTTAGTCAGTGTAACAGAGACAAGCTTTCCATCTGAGTCACTTCATGGGTACATCTCACCCTGAGGGAATAAAACATTATGTCTCAAGGGTCTTATTTCATAAAATCATGAATGTTCAGATGGTGAAGATCATGCTGGTTATAAATGTGAACTACATCTGCTCAAAGTCACCAGAAAATGAAACTGGGGGAGTTGACATACATTAATGATAATTTTTACAGGCTTAATGCTCTTCAACATCTAGGGGAGGCTAAAAAAAATAATGTTCAGAAGCTTTTGTTCCATGGATTGTGCTTTGATCAACTAAAATACATTAATTTAAATTTCCCTTCATCAGTTTCCAACTCCGTAGTGGAATTTTCTTTAACGGGTTAATTAAACTCCATCAGGTTCTTAACTGTTGAAAAGTCTTAGTTCAATTTATTTCAGAGTTTAAGGAGGAGTAAAATGATAATACTAATGATGATAATGACCCTTCTGCTAGCTAAAGCTTTTTGCACTTCCCATGTAGAACAGTACCTATTGTTCACCAGTCCTACCTTTGACAGATCGGTAGGGATATGTACTTTTCTTCTGTGTAACATATTATGAATATTAAACAATATTTAAAAAGAAAAATCCATTGGTATTTTTGTAGCAAGTTCTTAAGCAATAATTATCTTTGAATAAAGATTTTTTTTTCACCCTCAATGCAAATGAACTGCAAATTTTCCAAGCCACAATTGTTTTACTACATTGCCTTGATGGAGCGACTGGCATGAAGGTAAATCAGCATACTCCCTTCCCTTTCAGCAGCAATAAGGACTAGGTTCAGGATTTTCTGGTTAAAAAGTCAGGATTTCTCAGATATTCATTGATAAAGCAGCTAATAATTAGGGGTTAGGAAAGTTTGCCAGAGAACTGAGTGGGTAACCTGTAGGAACTGTAACTGTAGGAACTATCAGTGAGTGTGTTAAAGTCATCAAATTACTTTACAATGTACAATAATTTGTCATTTAGCGCAATATATTGGTTTTTGCACCAAAAAAAAAGCCAAGTCAGGCTATACTGTTATCTTTCCATTAACATTTTGCAACCACATGTTTGCCCACAGCGCCTTAAATGGGTACTGGAGGTCAACATGACTGGATCTGTACAGCACC
>NW_005054330.1:2305756-2306140 GCF_000277835.1 Geospiza fortis | reverse complement strand
TTCAGCAGGGGGAAGTTGGGGTCTCAAAGTCACTGCCACAGGCTAGGAGGGAGGTCAGCAAAACTAAAAGTTCATTCCAGCTACTGTAGAAAGCCTGAGGAATACAGACCTCATATGCCTTCTCTCTGGTCCTGTTTATTAATGAGCATGGATCAGAGAAGGCCCTGGGAAGCATCAGGTCTCCTTTCCTGAGAAAAGTGACAGCTGGCATGGGCCAAAGCTCTCACTGGATAAACATTATTCCCTTGAAGGACAGGGAACAATACTCTTCCATATTTTAAGGGCATTTACACCATTTCCCAGGATGTATTTTCAGGCGGGCAATCTTTTGTTTGGATACCTGAGTGAGATCTAGGCATGAGCTGTGACACAGGGAATGACTTT
>NW_005054330.1:2299805-2305714 GCF_000277835.1 Geospiza fortis | reverse complement strand
AAGATACCATGGCTTGTTTTAAACCCATCACAACAAAAGGGTTGAGCAGCACCTTAACACCAAGGAGGGCATTGATAATGCCAGCTACCTGCAGGGATAGTTAACCCATCCTGCTTCATGGGAAGGTGCAGGATTCAAGGCTGAATCCTGACCTGATCATAGCCAGTGGTGTGTGTTTTGTTGGCTTCCATGAGACTGATGTTGGGATGTGTAATAGAAAGGGTGAGTGAGGAAGAAGGAAGAGAAAGAGAAGAACACAAGTGGGGGCTTCATTGACACACAAACCCAAAAGATAAAATCAACACAGCAATTAGGCTTCAACAGAAACAAGACAGTTCTTTTTGTTTTGGTTTGGTTTTTTTTTTTTCAGCGTGAATGTTAATTACCGTGCCTTACAGCAGAGATAACGAGAGGGTTTTACTGCCTAGCATTTTTCAAACAAAGACATGAAAAATTCATGAGCAGGGAAGACCTTGGTGTTGAGCTTCAGTTTTCTTGTCAAATATTTCAGCTCCGGAGGTCCTTGGGAAGGTTACACAGCAATATTCAAGTCTAAAGGATGCCTGTCAGCTGGATCTAAACGGAACAGGAGTTTTATAGGCTACATGTGACCTTGTCAACGTATTTTCACTGGCCAACGGCGTCTTCCAGCATCATTCACTCAGTTTACAATAAAAGAGAACACTGAAATGGCTGTTCTGCTAAGGGCACAGAACTCACTACACCAACCTGTCCAAAGCACAGCAGCTAAGATGGTTCATTTCATGATGAAATGCTGATGTCTGCATATTGCTCTGAAAATGGTCCAAATGTACCTTTGTGCTGACAATCAGATACTGGGCTCCAGGGAAACTTTGTCAGTCACAAAAAATTTATCAGGACTCTATGCAGTCCAAAATGTCACCTTTTAAATGGGAAGCAAGATCCCACTGTGTCTGGCATGGCTTCTAAGAAGATCTAAACCCTCTTTTCAAGTAACTGGCTTTAGACACACAAATGCTTTGCAAGTTAGCGGCACCTTTATTAAAACTCAGCTGAGGTGTTTTTTTCCTTAAGATTACAAAAGGAATTGCTGTTTGCTGACATGTAGGTCAGGCATAGATCAAGTGTGAGGAGAACAAGGCTGTTTAGTGGACTAACAAGAAACAAGTGTAACACAAAAGCTTTTGGGATCATGTGAAACTCCTTCCCTTCCCTTCCCTAATCAAATTCACCACAGCAGAAGCAGGAATTTGATGAGGCCTTCAAAGTCTGAACCGTTCAATGTTTTCTTTCCTTGTTAGTTTAATACAGAGAAACCCCTCAGGTGAGTCACTAAGAATCACTCTTCAAATCAAAAACTTTCCTAATCCATGTTCCCATGCTTTTAAAAATTATTCTGCATCAAAATTCTCAACATACCACCTCTTCCAGAACAGACTGTTGGACAAAGACAAGCCAACAGCCTCACCACAGTCTGTGTGCTCTATCTGTGTTGATCTCACAAAAACACCACACATCAGTAGCACGGAACATGCTGCAAGAAGAGATGCCTGAATTGTGAATTTGAGGTAATTTCTTAATTAATCTCACTTCCCAGAAAGCTTTTTTGGCAAGTAGACAGATTTAACATATGCTGGAGTCTCTGAACTTAGGCAAGAACCTTCAGATAAAAATATTACTAAACAAGGAAAATCACGGCATCTCATAATCATGGCAGTGTGTTTAAGATCTCAGTGGAGCCAAAACTTCACAAATGTATACTCATTCTCTCCCACAGCACTGTTTTGAAGCTAGACTCTTCTTTAGAATCCCAAATTTCCTGATCTGAATGGTCTGCAGAATGGTTTGTACCTGTGTTAGGCTTAGTTTCATATGTAACACCATCTTGCTGCTTGTGACTCAAGAGCCTGGGAGGTATTTCTCTTGCTAGTGTTGGTGCCACTAAACCCAGAAGGGGTTTGGCAGACACAGAGGCACTTATCAGAATTTTCTAATAATGACACTGGAATTGGAAGGCAACACTTGATCAGGTTTCCCAGTCCTGAGCCTTTAGGAGTAAAGCTGCACCCATCAGTTAGAGCAGAAGACTCTGAACACTCAAGAGAGATGCAGTGAAATCCCCAGAGGTGTCTGCCACCAAAATCAGGAAGTTTTAAGTTTCCAAGAACTACAAACCCCTACAAGCAGCTAACTCTTCAGTCAATATACTTTCTCCTTCACATCTGCTACAATTTTACTCAACCACTGCCACCATGTCCCTGCCCGGAAAAGAAATGGGATTCCACTTCTACTCTAAAAGCAACTAGTTATTAAGAATACAAAGTCTTTGTTTTACAATTAAGTGACAGGAAAGAATGCTAGCAGCTTCTTTCTCTTCTTTTATAAACTGTTGCTGATGAGTGCCATCCTGGCCTTTGAAAGATAATCTGTTGATGTTTAGAGGAAACACAGTAAACAAGAGACGAAAAGTCAAAGGCAAAGTAAATAAACACACTGGCTTCATCAATTCTGTATCTTAGCTGGGTGATAAAGAAAGATGCATTTAACCTCAGCATGCCTCTCTCAAGCACCAACACTGCCCTGTGTGACAGCCACAGGCTCTGAGCTCCCACATCCCGCTCCAGGGCACGCAGCTTTCCCAGCACTGCTCCTCAGCCCCCACTCTCAGCTCCTCTGGGTGCAGCAAGGCACAGCACTGCTCTTCCCAGCTGCTCTCCTCCATCCTCTGCTCCCTGGCTGCACTCCTCTGAGCAAACAATCTTCTCCTTCTCGGGACGTGTATTTTTGTTGCAGGAAGCATCTTTCAGAGATTTGCCTTCCTGGCAAAATTGTGAGGATGGATTCTCAGCTGCATTCTAAATCTGCTGGGAACAGCGAGTGGGGATAGACAGCTGATGTAAAATTACTAATTTTGCTTTTCTAAAGCTGACACTGTACTCACTGTGTCTTTTGGACAGCCTACACTTGCAAATCCCATCCACACACGGCTGCTTCAGTGCTTGGTAGACACATGGAGAATTCAACACTGGGTGTGGAATATTTTGGAAGTTTCTGGTCCCAGTCTGAGCCTGACTCCAGCACGACTCTAGCAGAACAGTACTTTGTGACTGCTAAGAAAACACCTGGCCTGTTAAAAACCAGAAGAATTCAAAATCCATTTGCTGCTCTTGTGACCTGAGCTTGGCACCTCCTCATCATGCAACACTGTGGTGACCCACAAATGAAAAAGAAAAAATAAATATACCTCTATAATAATTTCTGAGTCTGCACTGGGGAACAACAAAGCAGGGTTCAGGTGTTAATCCTGCACTGATGCCGAGTTTCCTCTCTCTCTGAGGTTACTGAGATCCTGACCAGCTTCCTTCTGAAATGAGTGTTTGGGCTCCACCACTCACTTTCAGTATCAGTGAGCACGAATCCTTTGCAAACCATTTTGTTTCAGACTCCACTCCTGCCAAGTGCCTTCTTTTTCTGTTTGTTTTATATTCAACAAAGCTGTCACTTCCCCTGCCTGTTCCTCCCTTGCACTCCTGTCTGTTCCTGCCATCGTGGGAAGCGCTGTCTTTCAATTCAGATCACCACAATGGTGCAGGTGAAATCTGTTAGATCACAGAGCAGCTCATGCACAAAGAAGTTCTGACTAGAGAAAAGTGTCCTGGAGATTTTCATATCAGTATCTCAGCTGGACCAATTTGTAGCTGGTTTGTGCTCTGGAGCTCCTCACTGAGAACATAATGGAGCAAATGAGGGCAGGTTTTGTCCATTGTTGCTGGCCCAAAACATTCATCAAGCTTGAGCTGCAGACCCAGCAACTGCACCACTTTGCTCCAGTTTTAAATAAGAAAATGTCTCTATGTGAGTCACCAGCGCTACCAGCATGACCAATTTGGTTTCTACTTTACCAGACATCCTGTAACTAAACCTCCAAGGGAGAAGACAAACCTAATGACTGTATATAAAAGAGTGGATCCCTCATGTTTTTCCCAGATTGTCCTAGAAACAGAGAGCTTGAGCTGAAGCAGTGCTAGTAATGCCTTGCAAAAAATTAAATCGTGCTTGTATTAAAAAAGTAAACAGGGAACTTAAAACTGGCCTATCATTTGCCATGGAAAAGGCATTCACTTTAGGTATAAGGGGGACTTCCATGGTACCAAACCACAGATACTCTCTCTCTGCTTATACCTTCAGACATCTCTGCTTGTGTATTTTTAAATTACTACCCAGTGCATTTATTTTTCTGGTTTGGGTCCAATCTACAAGATAAAGTCTGATTGAAGAGACAGAACTTAGAAAGGACAAATCCTTCACCAAAGAGGAGAAGATCTAAAGCATGTCTGCTTCCAGATTTCTTTCCTCTGAGAGGTTGTCGTGTTTCTGTTTATTACTTACTAATATGTTTAAACTGTGTTGATATCTTACCCTGACATTTTAAAGATCTATGTTTAAAAAACGATCTGTCTCTACTAGTAATGCAAATAAGATTCAGAATCACACATTGATCTCCAGGGAAGCGTGCCCACGTCCCCAAGACACGAGACACCCTGGTCCCCCTGGGGCCACGGTGGCTGCAGTTAAACCCTAAATAGCTGGGGCAGTTTCAGGTCCCAGCTGAGGCTCTGGGTTATGACTGAGCTCCCCAGCAGCACCTGCACGTCCCATGCTTGGCTACCGCTTGCTCTCTCGCTTTCATGAGAACCAAAATTCAGCCTCCTACACACCCACCACAAAGAGGAAACTCGACACAGACGCAGCCAAATCGATCCTGGCCAATGGTTAAGCAGAGGGGAATGTACCAGGCAAAGCCACCAGAGCAGTGACTAATCTGCTGGGTGAAACGTGGCCAACCTCCACCATCCTGAGCTGTGAAATCACGGCAGCCTCCATCCCAGGCTGATTTGCCCGAGAAAATAACGCAGCTGCAGGGTCCGTTTTATCATGGATTAAGCTCTTAATAAAAGATGGAGAGTACTCAAGTGATTGAGGCATCTCCTACAGTGGGTTGGTGACTCATCTGGGTTTAGAAAGAATTCAGGGTTTTTCCTTGCTCACAGGCCTGTATTTCAAACAGTGTTTTCTTTTGACTATTCTTGTTTTCATTTCATCTGGTTTCCATTGAGTAAAATTAGAAGCATAAAGCTTAAACTATATTGTGGACTAGTGAAACATTCAAACACACAGAGGAGTTTGTATTGAATGCAGGCCGTTTGCTGAGGATCATTATCAGCTAAGCATCACCTAACGAAGGCTGCCAGATTAACTGTCCTCAGCCATGCAACAGGAGAACATTTCCCCTGAATCCAGCTGCCTATCCAGGATTTTTTCATTCATAGATGTGGCTTATAGCTACATATAGAGACTACTAGACACAAGAGCTCAGAGGCACAGGTGGGCTGCTTTGCTTGTTCTGCATGTAATCCTGAAGGAACCTTTGAACATTTGATACTTGCTATTCACCAGCATCAGAAACACGGCAAGGCACAGGTAACACAAAAGGAAAGTGTATTTGGCAATAACAGTAAAGGGAATAAAGTAGATTTGTTTTAAATATACTAAAAAAAAAAAAAAAAAAAAGGCAACTTTCTGGAGTTAAGAGATGTGGTTCCTCTAAAATCCAGATGCTAGATCATCTTCATACTGAGCTAAATGGTCTCAGTTCATCCCCACATTCAGATGCCATAATCTAAACCCTAGATCCATGTAATTCACTGGAAAGGAGAGTGAAAAAGACTTAAATAAGAGTACTATTCAGTATTACTGCCTTACTCATGTTAAGCATTGCTCTGTAAGCTATGAATACAAACTTTCTGGCAAACTCATTTGAGACTTTACCAAGCTGTAAGAATGCACTTGTGTGCATTCTACTGAACTTCAGGGTCCCATTAATGGAAAAATGGCTGAAAATTAGATTCATTAAGCCCTGCAGAAAA
>NW_005054330.1:2287382-2299795 GCF_000277835.1 Geospiza fortis | reverse complement strand
CTGAGAGAACTTTGTGCTGCTGCAGGTAACCATCCACCCATTTGGGAAAAGAAAAACCAAAGAAGAAATCCAACATGACTGCTCAGATACTTGTCTCAGCCATGGCAGCACTCTGCAGGATTTGCCCAGCAGTCCACAGCCTAGCAAAGCCCAAAGGAAACCTTCAAAAGAGCACCTGAGATGGTTCAGTCCTGGTGGTTTTGTTAATTTTTGTCCTATAATTGAGATCACAAACCTAGAACCTTCCTACTGCTGGTAGTGGAAGTTGCTCTTTTACCAAAATATTGTATCATTTCTGACATAAGCAGTATGAGAATTCATGGTAATAGAGATCTATATTCCCAGGCTGCTTTTAGATTGGGTTAGAAAACAATGTATGAATGCTGAACTATTCCAACAGATCTACTGTTCCCACTCTTTTGAGAATAACAGGAAAAAATGCAGTTAGGCAGGCAAAATCCTCTGTTTTCTATATGAACAAAACCTTGTAATGAAGAAACACTTTTTTTTTTAAAGACTCTGGATTAAGTCTCAAAACCATCCTATCAACACAATATAAACATTCTTTCTAATTAGGAAGAACTTATCTATTTGAAGAGAACTAAGACTGTGGTCCACATTATCACACTATTAGGAAGGATGTTATGCCATGATTTCCACATGGGAATGCTTTTTTTTTCTTAATAACACCACAACACTTGTTTAAAATGGTGTGACAAGTGTCATGGCTCTTAACAACACTTTGTAATCTGAGCAGCTGGCTTTGGGAAGGAGATGTGGCACCAGGAACCCGGGCGGCAGAAGCAGCCTGTCAATCACGGGCACATCCCGTAGCCATCGCTCCATCTTTGTCATAACTCGCCCTTGCCCTGTTTTGAAAGAAGGCAAAGGACTGGAATCTGTTATTTAGATGGTATCTGACAAGCGTGTTTAACATTCAAGCCGTTCTCCAGGGAATCAGGGCTCTGGGATCCAGCACAGCCATTGAGTCCCCAGGGAGCTGCTGGGCTGGCCGCTCACCGGGGTCACAGCCCTGCCTTGGCCACAGATTGAGAGGAGCCAAGTGCAGGCATACAGCTGAACTCATTATTATATTTTAAATGTTTCAGGAACCTCAAAAACACATTAAGTAATGCAATAATAAAACTCTCAGTGAACCTGTGCAATAAAATCCATCAACAGAGGAGATGGGTAATATAATCTCTTTAGAAAAAAAAATCCTCTGCTCTATGCCTGAATTACCTTGTGCACCACAAGATAGAGGATTTAGACTATGGCAACGGACTGAAATCTCTCTTCAGGGACATCCTTCTCATAATTGTACATTCATGCCTCTCTCCCCAGTAGTAGCCTAAATACAATTTACCGTTGCACACATTTTTATAGGGTTTCTGCAAATCCGCCACTTTATTACCACCCCGGTTATAAGGGGCCACACGGCAATTCCTAAGGGTTCACTAACTGAGCAAGATATTAAGCTTGAATAAAAAGAATCAAAAACGTCTATCTACAATTTATAGTTCTCTATAAAGGACCTTGGGGAACTGCAATTTGAAGGTGAAAAGTAAATGGAAAGCAGATTTCAGCTGAAAAATTCCATATGATCGATGGAAGACTTACTGAGAATTATCCAGAGAGGTTTTTAAGGTGTGCTAGAGGTAAAAACATCCAACTCCAAATTACACACAAGACACACAACATCCCGCTGTGGATACATCTGATTAATCAGGTCTATTCAGAGCTCGGTAACAGCTGCCTTCTTTATGCACATCTCGTGAAAGCAACCCTATTTTACACCTTTCTTCAGAAGAAAGAAAGGTAAAAAGAAGATTTGAAAACCCCAGTGAGAGCCCAGAGTACCTATCATTCTCCCAGTTTGTCTGAGAGATCCTGAGGTGCAGAGGTGAAATCTCTGCTCTGAACCAAGCCATGACCCCTTGGGACTGGAGCAACTGACCTAACTCAGCTGTGCCTCACTTTCCCTCTTGGTGAGCGAGGGAATTTCAGATCTTTCACCATTTCTGTGTTTTCTGAAGCTGGCATGAAAATGTTATAGGAATGAAAGCTATTATATCAGAGTTTTTTTCCTTCCTAAAGTTGTAAGAACAATAACATAAAGTCACTGTGACATCTAATTATAACTAGCAAAAATGGACAGAAAAACTACGCAGTTAATTATAATTACCTAGAGAAATTAGGAATAAATTCAAGTACTTAATATGAGCAAAAAGAAGTGAAGTGTAGATAATGTGGCAGATGCATGCTCTTGCCAGACTCAGAAGGTCTGAATGTGGCAGTCCATCACTAACACCGTAATACCTTGTAACACTTGAAAATCAAGATCGGATGTTTTAGTGAAAGATAAACTATCTCTAGTGCTCCAACACCCCTTCACGTTTGGCTGAGTGCAGCCCCCCCCTGGAGCACATGAGGAACCAGGAATGGAGTCCTGATAAATGGTTCTTACTTCTGAAGAGAGGGGCCAAAACCTCTGCTGTCTTATTCCTCAGCTGCAAAGCATCCAGTGGTGTGCTTGGCCCACTGAATCTGCGGAATGGAATGTGCCTACAGGAATGAATCTGCACTCAAATGGTTTTTCCCTGATCCCAAGCACTGCTGCAGTACAGGATCTTGTAGGATGGAGGGATGGGATATTTCCAGGCAGTGAACTTTCTTGTTGATGAGAAGCAAAATATTTATCTCTGAATCTCTGGCAATTTTTGAATAGTGTCATAATCCCCAGAATCTGTGGAATCTGAAACACTGACATATGGTAATTAACCCTCTTTTCATCTCTTGTTGATTCAATTGCACAGGATAAGTATAGTAATGCATAACAGGTGGGAAAATCTGTATTTTATTTATTTATTTTTGCTTTGAGGTGATGGAGATAAAAATCATAGACTGCATTTGATGCAGAATCAAATGAAGACATGGTGCACTCAGGCTGCTGTACATCCATTCTGCCATGATGTTTTTATTAGTTCTCCTCCTAAGGCTACTGTTAGGTTCAGGAATAATGGCTCAGAAGCTGGGCTGTGAAGGTGACACTCTTCTGCATGTGCTGTGACCTTTATGCTGCTGCTCTGGACAGCAGCACAGCTCCAAAAGTCACTTCCCATTATTTATGACAATTTGAGCCTTAATAAATCACGCTCAGAGACAGTGTGATTTCCCAGCTAAGGAAATGCACACAAGGAGGAGGTAGGTGCAATCAAATGTCTTGGGAGTCCATGGATGATGGGCTATTAGAGGAAGATGTGTGGGGAGGCAACCTTGGTTTTACATTGCCAGACTTTCAGTGGAGGTTTTTTCTGGAAATCACATTCCCTGCTGGCGCTTGGTTCGTCATCCAACCTCCTTCCTCCTCCTCCTCCTCTCCCATCCTGCTTCCCCCCTCAGCTATCGAGGAGGCTCTTGGCAAAGACTGTCTCTAATATGTGCTTGCATATGGCAGAACATCTATCTGGATGGAAGCAACCACACATTAATGTACAACACAAATAATGAACAATGATTCATCTGAACAGGCTTGATAGGAAGGGCTGCTTTTTTCAAATCTGGGCCTCAGTAAAGCTTTGAAGGATAATTTCCACTAAAAATTGGATCAAGTCCATCAAGAAGAACACAAATCCCTGTTTCCTCCAGATTGTTTCACTCGATTCACTAAAATGTTTATTCTACACTCAGAAAAAAAGTTGCTGGAATTTCTAAACTGCATTAAAATTAATCCTTTGCTTCTTTACAGTTGCCATTTTCAGTGCTTCCTTTGTTCCAAGCTGGCGCTTACAGGAGCTTTCATAACCAGCAGGCAATCACATACATCCTTCCTGTTTGCAGTTTTTACTGTACTTTACACAAACAAAAAATGTGGAACAGTCCAAAGTACATCTCAGACATCTGAGAAAGAAGAAGGTAAATGCTGCTAACAGTTCCCAGCAGAAGACAAGATGAGGATAAAGCCACCTAAGACTTGAAATGGAGCTTCCTTATTAACTCACATGTACCTTGTGAAAATAAGCTCGTGGGATAACCCAGCAAGACTCACACAACCCCACAGTGCTCCTGAAGCACAGATCTGCTCTGAAGGTACCATTCAAACACCAGGATAGTGGCTTTACAAAGGGAGGTGGAAATTAGTACACAGAAATCCCATGCCAGATCATAAAAGCATTGGTCCTGGCACCTAGGAAAGGACAAGGCTTGCCCTACAGCACATCTAATGAATTAATATGTACAACACCAGAAGCCTTCACTCCCTGCAGAGCTCTTCAGCTATCTGGCCTGTATTAGGCTCTAATTCCAAGTGAGTTTTAATTAAGGACTCTTTCCAGTGCATACCTCCAGCAGGTTGGAATAGCTTGATTTCATGATACTGGTCAGCTGTGAAAAATGCTCAGTGGCCAGTGACACTTTTCTGTCCCTCTCCTTAACACATGGAGACCAGATTCAGAGAATGAGCAGCGAGTCACACACTGGCTGACAAACGTCCTTCCCCATCAGCTGACACTGAAAACAGACACCCCCCTCTGCAGCCAGCACTCCAGGATGGTTAACAAACCCTTATTACCTTTTGTGAACCTGTGTCTCATCAAAATTTAAGCAGACACGTTGTCACACTTCAAAAACATCCTATTTCCTGCCAATGAAACAGTGAATTGCTGCTTAATGCTCTCCAGCAGTATTTGTTATAGAGCAAGGAGCCGGCTCTGGTACCCTACAAAACACACTCACCTCCCAACAGCCCTGTGCATCTGAAAATAGACAGGGCTCAGGTGTTTTTACTACAATGCCAGGAAAAAAACCTTGTCTACTTGAGCATTGATTTTGTTAGCCCTGGTGCAGCTGCACTGCTGCTGAGAACAGGACAGAATATTCAAGCGTGCAGGGGCCTTTAAGGAAAAAAGAAGCTGTATGGTTTTATGTACCTATCTGATACACATCAGTGGGAAAGGACTGGCTGATTGCTACAGCTTGAAAGAGAGGAAATACCTTTAGTTGTATCCTTATCCTTCTATCTACTGACTCACCTATCTACCTGTCTGGTGATACAGTGGGAAAAAATACTTCATCATTCGCCCTTGCCCAAGCTTTGGCTATGTGCCACACCAAAATATCATAAAAGACATTTGCTGCTCCAAAGCTAAAGAGGCAGCAGGGAATGACCATGTGCAGGGTTTTAGAAGCTTTGGAAGTGGAGCTGAAGGCTCTCAGTCCTGCTCTTCTAACAGACCCCCCACCACCACATCATGCCTAGTGCTTCAGAGAGGGCTGCTCATTGTTTGTGGGACAGAAGCAGCAAGTACAGAGGGATGGAAAGCAGCTGATCCCAGAGTGTACCAAGCACCTGGATGGAAAGCAGCATCAGAGAGCAAAACTGTCTTTGCTCTTGCAGGAAAGGCGTCCCTGAAATTACTGTCCCATCAACGCACAGGGTTTGCTGCCACACAGCTACTGCTTGACCATCAGCCACTTGATGCCTGGGGAAGTGGTGGAATTGCCATCCCTGGAGATGTTAAAGAAATGTGTGGATATGGACTTGAGGTCATGGTTTAGTGGTGAACATTTGGTGGTTGTGCTACATGGACGGCTGGACTTGATGATCTTGGAGGTCTTTTCCTACCTTAACAATCCCCTGATTTCTATACTTTACTCTCTTTGGAGGAGGAGAACAACCCTTTAATTATGGAAAACAACAGTTAAAATGTCTTTGCAAAAATAGGGGAAGAATAATAATGCATATATGTATGAAATGTTACACAGTTGCAGTGGACTGGAGACAATTCTTTGCTAAGAGGCTGCAATGGGAACAATATGCAGTCTGGATGCCTTTTTTCTTTTTATTGTTTATTGCTTAAATGAATGATGTTCATAAGGTTTCCCACAGCCCCACAGAGTACCCACACAGGTCAATAAAGAGAATTTCTCTATTACCACAATGATTCATGAAAGTCATTACTCCCACTTTGACTCGCTTCCCAAAAAAATCTGCATGTAGCAGCACACTTGCCAAATGCTCTGTGTGTGCTCTTGGTGAAACTGGTGCAGACATGGTTTTGTGAAACAGAACTGGAAATATTGAGAAATGTGGAGGACACAGAGCACATGCAATCTCTGAGGATAATTTTCGTGCTGCTGGACTGAGCAGGAGCAGCTGCACAGTGGGGTCTAATGGCTCCCCACTCTGCCACACCTCCTGCCACGAGGAATACAGAGAGATGGGATGAAGTCAAGTGCCACTGAGGAGCTCTTGGCTCTGTCTCCAGCCCTGTTTTAAGATTTCACTAAGAAAAACCATCTCTACACAGCTGGAACCCAGACCCTGCCCACCACACCCAGCATCTCTGTCTGTCTCACACACACTCAGGCTTACTTTCTTTTTTCCTGCTGGCAGGAGACACCTTATCTAGAAGGTTATGCATTACTGTGATACATTTGCTTTTGAAGTACTGAGTGGCTTTTAGAGTCTGGCATTTTGAACTTTCAGGAGGAAGAATGTTACTCTCACAGCAAACTTTGAAGTCTGTTTCCTGAACACATTAACTGTTTACTCTCTTTTTCTCTCTCAGCCACTTTAAGCTCCTCTACAGTAAACACAGTCCTCAGACCTGAAAAATCTTATCATCCAGCTATCAAATAACATCCCAAACAGAAGAAATTAACCCACCTATTCAAAACACATGCAGTCTGAGAGAGGAATGACACCACATCTGTAATAGGGGCCACAGTCTCCTCTTCACATACTTGTCATTTACATTCTATGGATGTGGCATCTTTTGCCAACTTTAAATGCATATCATAAAAAGCAAAAGCTATCATCAAATGTTCTTCCTTTTCCAAATCTCCTCAACACGAGCAAATCTGGATCTCAACTCCTCTTTCAAGGCCAAGCATTTTGGTTCCTAATCATCACCTGTGTCCTGCAGATTTTTTAACAAAAGCTTAGTTGTGTGTTTAAAACCTACAACTGCAAAAAGAAAAAAAAAAAGACCACATCAAAGAAATCTTTGGCTGTACTTGTGTATTCGACCACTTCCAAAAAAACTAGGTCATAATTTCACATTCAGTTACACAATCACTAAATCCACCAACAACTACAGAAGAACCTGATCCTGTAATTTATTCTATTCCAAACATGAGTTTAGGATAACAAAGATTCAGCCTGATAACTTCCCTCATTTAATGTAATTCTTTGTCATGAAAACAGAAACAAAAACAAGTTCTTTGCGCTAGGCTGTGTTGTCAATTTAAATGCCTTTGAAAAGACTTTTGTGGTTGAGTGACCTGGGCTGTCTACGTGCTCAAAACAACCAGCCCTCCATTAAAGAACAAAGAAAAGTATGCTTTACTTTTTATCTGATAAACTTACATCCTGATCTTAATTGGTAAGACTATTTTGCAAAATTTGACTTCTTTTGCATTAAAGAAACAAAATTTCTGACTAGAGTTGGGCTGTTTATTTAAAACCGTCAATTTAGGAGATACTAATGTTAACAAGCATAAACCTGCAAAACTCCACCCAACACAGACAGTGGAGTTTTGTCAGTGAGTCACCCATTCCTCCTCAGCAGAATTAAAATATATATTGATTCTTTAGCTTCTTTGCAGTAAAACACGTTCAAAGCAAGCGTTAATAAACATTTCTCAGTTTCTGCTTCAACCTGATCGTCTGCTTCTTGCTATCCTTCTAAGAAACTGGAGGAGGAAACTTGCCCAACTCACTGAAAACAAATGGCTTTTGCATAACTGTAACTTCAAGAGAAAACCAGTGACAAAAATCACCCCACAGAAGCCTGGGTGATGGTGTAAGCCAGGCAACTCCTCATGCTGCAGTAAATGTCTGAGTTGAAGAACACAACAGAAAAGCGCATCAGAAGCGCACAGCAGAGAAGACACAAGCCCACCTTGCTCATACTCATTCCCCTTTTTCCCTCTGCCACAAGTGCAGGCAATGAGAATTAATCAAGGAAACACATGTACCCAAGATCTCCCTCTGGAGTGCCTTGATCTTAAGAGTACATTCCTGCCACATGTGTATCTTCTCAATCTTACCATATTGTTTTCCCTGTGAAAGCTTATGAGAACATTCTGTGCCTTCTTATTGCTCCCACCCTTCCCAGGAAGAGAGAGATCCAAGAATCTCAGAGCTTTTGAGCTCATACTTGCCCTCCACATTAGGGCAAGATTCCTACTGCTGATTCAGGAGCTTCAGAAGATGGAAAATAGAATTCTCTCTTTTCATATGCTGGACACAAGGGCTTGTTTGCTTTAAGCCAAAGCTAGGGCCACAATGATTATAAGCCAATCACTGTTGTTTCAAAATTTCCTTTACTGGGCTGGAAGAGATTTATTGGTGATATAATTGTTTTTATTACTGGATTAACAGAAAGCTAAACAAGAAATAATAAGATGGTAAAACTGTACCAATTCAGAAATCTGGTGCAAGATGGTGGGTCAGTGCTGCTGCTGAAATATGAAAAAGCAGAAAGAAAACCAGAGGATTTGAACTATCCTGAGGAGAAGGCTGGAAGCAGCTGTGATATGCAGCATGCACAGGAAAGGAGGCCAAGAGGTATCTGTCCAGCTGTCCTCCCAGAACACTCCCTGCCCCATTCCCTGGCCTGGCTGCTGTGGTTCATCACTGCTCAGAGTCTTCTGACCCAGACCAGGAGAGCTGAGCATGATGTGAACTGGCCAAACCCAAGTTACCACGCTCACAAGACTGAAAGAATACAATTACCTGGTTTGGGTTATACATAAAGTGTGAAAGGAACTGGTTCCATCTGGCCCTGAAAACTACTTTTTTATGAAAGAATATTCTGTACTTTACTATGTTGGCTTAAAACTCCCCAAAGCTCTTAGCCACCTGTATTTGATCACCTGCAGTCTGACTGCGAGCTGGCTGCTCGGCATCGCTCATCTAAACACGCTCCCTGTGCTCAGCCTGCTCTCACACCCACAAGCCTCCCATTTCACACCTCCACGGCTGCTCTCTGGGTCACAGGGACCACTTTCGTCCCAAAGTTTAAACATTTGCTTAAAAAAATTTGGATGTAAAAAAATGGCAAAGAGAAATAATTAAAAACTGGCTTGAGAATCCAGAATTTTACGCTTGCAAATGCTGCACTGGCTTGCCTGTTTTTTCTTAAAAAGTCATCCCCTCTGCCCCGAGAATGTGGTTTTCCTAGAAGGAGACTTGGAGGGCTGTTTCCTTTCCCAAAGCCTCAGTGCCACCAGTGCTGGTGGCTGCTGCTCCTTTGCAAGGTGACAGCCCTGTCCCCGTCCTGTCCCCGCGCGTCAGCCGCCGCCGCGCTCAGCCTGGCTTGGCCTCTGGCCTAGAACCTGCTCTCGGCTTCCTGGCTGCCATTTGGCATGTTTGGTCTATTTCTGTTTTAACTCCTTTTCCTTTCTTAGAACATTTTCCAGGCTGGGAAATTCGATCGGAGGCTGCCCCCAGTGGCTTGGCTGCCAGCAGGGAGGCTTGCCAGCCCGGAGCTGGCAGGGTGAGAATTGGACGCTTCCGCTCCCGGCTCCTCATGTCATGGACCTCGTGCCCCCAGCTCAGCCTGGGCACTGCTGCAATGGCACTGAGAATATGGGGTGTCTGTGCCTCCCCATTTCCCCCAGGGAACACGGCCAGGACTCCTGGTTTTTCAGTAACTTGGCTACTCCAGTCAATGACAGCAGCTCACCAACTGAGAGGCACAAGGGAAAAATATGCTAAAGGAAGATGGGACACGTTCTTTTGCCTTGAAGAGGCTGTTGAAGACTCAACACCATTGAATAAATGTCAAAAAGGTGGAAATAAACCTGGAAGGTCCCCAGTGTGCCACGTGGCTCCATTACTTCACCTCCAAGTTGCCACCACTTTGGTGGTTTTGCTGACATAGAAAGCTTGGACACTTTGTACATGAATGCCTCTCTTTTCCTATGAAACCTCTACACCCAAAAGGGAAAAACCTGGGGTGGAATGGAGGCAGTGCCAAAGGACATGGTCCAGAGGGAAGGGAAGCTGGACTGCAGTTTCCATGCTGCCATGTAGGTCACAGAACTGACACCACGCTTGGCATGAAGAGTACGGCACTCAAAAATCCTAAGTAATACAAAATATTGGAATTTGTCCCTTTGGCAAGAGAACTTACTGTAAGAACATCAAAATCTTCGATTTAAACTAAGTTTCCATACAATTTTGAATCAAGTTCAAAGCCTTGGACCTTATTGCTACGGCACTCCCCGGCTTACATCCAAGTTATCTAAGAGATTATTGAGTGCTCTGGGATGACAAAGAAAATGTTGACATATTTACAGTTAGCTTTCTATAACTTTTAAGTTATGGAATTGATGTCTGGTATCTGCAGACAATGTGTGTGATACAGACACTGAAAAAAAGGTATTTGCTCATTTGCTCCTTAGACCTTTCACTGCAAGCATTCACGATATAAATAAAAGCTACAAATATTATTTCACTCCCAATACAATTATTTACGTTCCCCTACACAGCCTAATAACAAACATATTTCTTTTCAGCCAAGAGAGATCTCAAGTGGTTTAAGGGCTATGCTGCTTTTATCAGAATGGCAAAATGAGCTGCAGCCGTGTCGTAGGGCAGACCCAGCCAGGATAACCCTGTGGGTTATTAGAAGAGTTATAAATACATTTAGCCCACATAAAATCCATGTGTGTGTGGGTTTCTTTTTTGAAGAAAAAGAGAAACAGACAGTAAGTTTTGAAGGCCCAAGATCAGAACTGAGTTTCTTTCCTGTGACTGAGACAACTCAGGAGAGCGTGTGGTCCATCAGGAGGGTTTGTCCTGGGGATGCTCCCCTGGGGACAGGGCAGGTCACCGTGTCTGCTTCCAGCATGAGACAACTGCATCTTCCCTAACATGCTCATTTGCTGGATTTCCTTTGGCAAAACCCTGGTGTGGCATTGCTGGCCCTTCTGCTACTGTCCCCTGGGAGGGGAGTCCCCTCCACAGAGAAAAGCGACATTCCCACCTCCTGCAGGCACAACCTAAGTAAGGTAACTACTGTGACACAAGGAGCAAATACCACTTTTTCTGCTTCAGTCATGAGCTGCTGCCTATCTTGCTTTAACAGTGTGAGATGCAAGAGAATTTAAAATAAATTACGGAAAAGCTTTTTACTTTTCTCACAGAAAAGAAAAAAAAAGCCAAAATAAAAGCCCTGAACACCAACAGTTTGACAGCAAGAGTAACCTCCAGTTCAGTGTCAGCTTTAATGGAAGAGAAAACATAAGGAAACGTTTTCATTTTGAAGGTCCCAAGAGACTCTTCCAAACAATAGCAAGAAAAAACATTGCAGAAGTGCCAAGAATCAGGGGAGTGCTCCATTTACTTATTTTTATGGTCAGCCACTGATCATGCTGATATTTGTCTTTGGCTCTGAAATCTTAGCTGTGTTAAAAGAAAGATAATATACAACTCAGGGTAAATCCAAAAACAAACTGAGACATTCACAGAATTACTGTTGCTATCTCTGAATGCTGATTTGTAGTTGATATTTTATATTTTTACCTTACAGATTTCTAGAACAGTGATATCTGTCTGTATTACATTCCATGCAGTGGATAATTTTCTGCTAGATTTCCTATGCAAGTAGCTAAAACACTTATTGTTTTGCCAGAAGAACAAATCTGAATTTATACATTTAAACCATCAAAATGCTTACCATAAGTTGTAAGATTCTCAGTGGCATACAAAGGCTTTCAATGAAGTACAGGATTGCCGCAAAATAGAAAAAATAAAGGCAGGTGGCCAAATAAAAATGCTCCCAGCTTTCCACAGGGTCCTCCAGACTATGGCATACCTTCAGACAACAACCAGCACTGGAATTATCTTTAAGATATCAGCTGTCTCACTTGCTCAAGCTTCCACAAACATTCCCCCTCTGCAGTGCCTGGGAAAGCCACAGACCCTGGGATGGTGGCCAATGGTCAGTGAACTCTGCAGAGCCCACGGGGTGAGGGAGATACAGAGGCAGAGCCTGTCACAGCAAATGGGCTCTCCCCCTCTACCTGGTCATGCATTATACAAAAATCACCATTTCCACTGTACTGCTGTCCCTTGGAGCAATGGGGGAGATCTACCAGTGCTCAGATTAGTTACCACCCACTGAACAAAGCACTCAAGGTGGCAACTGCTCGCTGCTGAACTGAAGAGCTCTATTCTAATTTTACAGTGTTCCTTAGACGAAGCATCTCATGGTATCTCAGTGACTCTGTCTGGGTTTATTTGATGCTGCCAAATTTCCTCCTCCAATCCTGTCTATCTCCTCTCTCACTGGCCTCAGTATTAATGAGACTGAGCTAACAGATTGTGGCATGTCAACATGCTGAGCTGACATCCTGCTGCCCCCTCCGTGCCTGTCTGACTTTTAAGCTTTTTCTTTCCA
>NW_005054330.1:2285170-2287337 GCF_000277835.1 Geospiza fortis | reverse complement strand
CCTCTTGCTTTCCCTGCCTTGCCTCTCTTTTTGGCATGCTCATGGAGCCACAGGGAATCTTGCTGAGGCCGGCTAAGTCACATGTTTGCCCTTTAATGAACATTAAAAAGAAAGCAGAATCTCTGCCATTTTGATGTTTCTATTAATACAGGCCACAAGAAAGCTCAGGTTCCTGCTACAAAGATCACAAAAAAAACAAAGGCTTCTGTAGCAGCTGATGCAGAAGGGTTTGATCATATTGCAAAGAAAAGATCAATTATCAGGCAGCACAAAGCACGTGCTCAGTTTAAATTTGTTCAGCACAGCAATTTGGTAAATTTTGCTGTCGCTTTCTGGCATTTCTGAGCTTCGTCTTGAATGACCTTTACTCAAGGATTTATTTTCACTCACTGAACTAAAGATGCTCAGCACAATGGAAAGATGTCTTTGGGAAGTCACTTTATGGGATACATCTTGAGATTAGGAGCTGAAACAGTGACATTCTTTCATAACCCTTTCCTCCCTTCTCTTGGATCCAGCAAAGGGGGAGAACACTTGGGGAATTATAACTTGCTTTTCCACAGATGCCCCACACAGGGACATCTCCTCTGGAGAACAGCAAATGCAGGTGTGCAAAGACCGGGGGAGGCAGGGAGAGGGAAGGCTAACATCCCCAGCACCTCAATTTCAAGTTCAGCTACAAACACATCCCAGCTAAGTCAAACTCCGTCTCTCTAACAGTGATTTGCTGTGTAAAAAGCAACCACCAAACCAAAAATATGACCGTGTTCAGCTGGAGTGACCTTTGCAAGAAATCTAGGGGAAGAGAAAAGAGCAGAATCTTTCCTTCCAAGGGAGGATTGTGAATTGTCTCCCAACTGCACTCCTGAGCGTGAATCAATTTTCTTCCAGTCGATAACTAGCGCAAAGGTTCTAACCTTCATTTGTGCTCCAAATACTCAATCGGGGATGTAGAACACATACCAATTAAGCAATTCAGCTAAAATAAGAAGGCCGTGAACCAACATCGTTGCTGCAGCTGCCCCTGAGGGATCGAGGGTTAGCAGCTTGGGGAAAAGGTAATTTATTGAGCTTAATACTCTGCGAAATGTTCTCATGATAATAAGATTGTAAGATCGTTTTAATATCTGAAGTCATGTTGAAAAGGTCATTTCTCACTTTTTACGCCTACCTAAGTCATGTAAATTAGAGCTACTCAAACAGAGTTGAGGATGTTTGCAGCCTAAGTTTTTCTACGTTTTTGGATGACAGAGAAAAATGTCAGTAATCCCATGTGGTGGACACAACCAGCCAGTGACCATGAGTTTTAGAATAGCAACAGTAATGGAAGCAGCAACTTTTGCTGTGCATTAGGCCATCATTTCATCTTTGACCTAGCTACAGCTATACTATTCAGACTTCTGTCCTCCTTTTAAATGTTGTGATTTGTTAAAAAGTTATTTCAAACACACTACATGTAATCTGAAAGGGGAGGGGAATATAGCTGATGTCTTTGCCAGAAGTTTTATAACCCAGGGAAATGGGACATTGGCAATTTCACAAAGTACTTGCCTCTTTCCCAACATGCCTTTTTCCACAAGAGAATTAACTTCGAGATTCTTTTTTCTTTCCTTTTTTTAAAATGCTTTCGAGGCAGAAACTTTGTAGACTTTGCCTCCACATCTCCCAGCCAACATTCCTAAATCACAACTTGCAGCTGCCCTTGCTATTGCAGCCTCAGAGCCTCCATTTGGCAGAGCACCAGCATCATGCCAGGATGTGATGTTTCTGTGATGTGCACAATTACCCAACAGGGATGGAGCAGAGATCCCCAAATGCATTTCACTAAGGCCCCTGAATCATATTTGAAACCAAGTCTTCAAAATTTATAACAGCATTAGGCTATCTAGGCCCTTAGTTTCATTTATGTTTTGAAGCTTCAAATCCATCACACAATGGAGCTAAACGAGGGCATTATTCAGAGCAGTAATGCACTTGATCCCATGGAGGCTAAATGATAGAAATCCCATCCTGCTCTCCTCTTTTATTTTCCAGCATCTCCTTTCCTCCTCATCTTTCAGCCCCAACTCTTGTCCTTTACACAGCCACTATAAAAAACAACCCTCCCAGGAAAACCTCCCTTGCCACCCCCCCTTCCTAATAATTTTTCCATCTCCTTTCTGCTGAA
>NW_005054330.1:2267901-2285160 GCF_000277835.1 Geospiza fortis | reverse complement strand
CTGTCTCCTCACTGGTCAGAGGAGTCACAAGCTTTTCAGAGGAAAAGTCTCCTGTTTTTCTCTGCTTGGCAGTGTGCTCCAGAGGTGCTATGCAAACGATTTATTATAACAGATTATGGCCCAGAGTAATTTAATAGACTGGAAAGCCCAGCTGAGGAGAGCCAGCCATTCAGCATTCACAAAGCGTGCCACGCTTCTATTTTTCAATACATAATACATAAATCTCTCTGCTGCTGTGGCTCTGTTTTCAGATTTGCTGGGTTTAGTATGTGAAAATTTTCCGACTATTTATCAGCTTGATCTTCTCTGTCAGCCTTTATCATCCCTTACAGTCCTCCTGAAAACTCCCTGAAACAGAGAGATCAAGGCAGCTGCCAAACAATGTCACAGCCTTCCAGGGGTGGGGCTCTGCAGAGGGCTCTATCCCTTCATGACAAAACTGTCACCCTTATTATGACACCAGCAATAATAACATCTAGCTGAACCACTCTATCTCAGCACAAAATCTCTGAGGGAGGAGAAATGTCTGCATGCTTGTCTTTTGGCTTCCTTGGTTAGGTCCAAAGGGTTGGGGGCAAGACACTTGGGAAAAAAGAATCCTCCTCTGACATTTGGGGGATTCACTGAGGACAACTCTTCCATGAAAATGCTTCACCCCATTATGATCTGTTTTGCTATTAATTGGCCACACCTAATAACAAGCCTGCCAGGAATTCACCAATTCCCGTGAGAGCCCTTAGCTGACAAGAAGTTCATGCCAACATCCAGGTAACACCCTCCTTCCCCAGCTCCATCAATGCCCACTTTGCTTTTCAGGCGCAGTTTTGCTAAGGAACACATGGCATCCAGCTAGAAAGTTTTTCCACTACGAACTGCACTTTCAAGGAAGGTGATTCACAAGTGAAAGACGGAAAATATAATCCGGAAAAAATGAGAAAATGGAGATACCGAACAAAAGTGAGAGAAGTTTTCATTTGGCCAATGGATTAAAGATTAAACCTGAAACCTGCTTTTCACTTGGTTAGATAAATGTGAGACTGCATTTGCATGCAAGGCAAAAAAACCACAAAGAGCTTCAGTTTAGAAGACTAGAGTCTTCAATGGGAGGTTCCAATGTGGATGTTGACTGCTCCTAACAGACCATCACAGAAAACTCTTGAGCACTGGCGCTTACAGGGCTGTCTCCTCCTTTCCCCCTCTCCTCAGCAGCTACCGAGCAAGGGAAGTTTCCAAAACACAAGCAGAACTTACGCAACTGTGAAACAATAAATCACGTTTGCCTCGCCTTGGCAGCCTGTCTGCTTTGCAAATTTGCACCCTGCTTGGGACGAATGTGGCTGTAGGTATTTCATGGGCAGAGCCAAGCAGTGGTTAACGGGAAACCTGCTGTCTCCTCCTTCCAGCACGTGCCAGGCACTGCAGCCTGAGCATTAATAGATGATGAATTGCTGTTTGGGAGAAATATATGTTTTACATATAGCTTAATATGTGTTCATAAAGAAAGGCTGAAACCTGTTAATTCCCGGCATTTATGCCTTCAGCCAATTTAAAAAATTCCTGCACAGTTTTGGAGGAGCCAGTATTTCCTTGTAGACTGGAAAAATCTCCGCAAAAGGGAAAAATAAACCCTTGAAGCACATGAATAGTACAAATTACAGAATACATTTTCTGCAATTCTCTAAAACTTATCTGGAATGCTACTTAAAAAAAGGGTGAGGGTATAAGGTTATGTGGAAAAAAATACACACCTTTCACACATGGTTTTTTTGTCAGCATTTTTGTAGGGAATTTTGCAGCATACATTTAAAAAGTGCAGAGAAAGGTAAGGTATTTCAAATAGCTTCATTCTTTTCACTAAGACAACTCCTTCCTCTAATTCTTTTTATAACAACAGCAAAGTCTCTTCCTGAGTTTTTATAAGTTTGGTATGGCACAATCTCTCAAGAAGTAAAAACAATAAGTGATGGTCTAGTGGAGTTACTGCAGTCAACATAGAAAAGGAATGTTTATTGCCCAATTAGTGACTTCAAGAAATGCCAGGTCTGTGAGAGACAATGAAGACAGGATTCATCTGGCTAGTGTAACTGCAGGCGCCTGGTTCCTGGTTCTGGCCAGTCCTTCCTTTAGCCCCAGCCCTCCTCAGGATCAATAAAAGGATGAGGCCACATCCAGCCAGATTCTGAGCACTAGAAAACCACAGCCACACCACCAGCCAAGCCCTTTCATGCTCCAGTGTCTCACAACACAGCAGCAGCTACGTGGCAAACTTCTGCACGTTACACACAGATGGGTTTTAAATAAAAGCACACACCAAACCAGATCTCCAAGAAACTCTGCTCCCAGGAGGCCATCCAGAGCCAGCCTTCAATGCTGGAGGGAAGAGACTGGTGCTCTCCTTCACAGACCATTCAGCCCTTTGCTAACTGATGCCTGTACAGAGCACAGCCAAGAAAGGAACCATAGACAGTGCTGAATCTGGAAAACGTGAAGCATGAAAGAAGTGTTTAACTTCATATATTGAAGCAGATCAAAGATTTATAACTCAAACTTTCTACGCATCAAACTTTGCAGCTGTTCCCTTTATCAGCTCACTAGGAAAAAGTCTCTGTGGATTGGTGCCATTCTTCGTAAAACCTCAATTGCTCTGCAATAAAAGAGGTCTAATTTTTACAGCACAGTTCTGCTTATATTTAGTATCAACATCTGACCACAAGTGCCAAATATAAAAGTTACTGGGACTCACTTTAATTGCGTTTCGTGCTCTCTTTGTGCACCAAATCCTTTCGCCTTAGTCAGTGAACACTCAGGCAGCTGACATTTGCATCTACCAGTAAATACTTAACTTCCCTTCAATGTGGAAATCCAGCATTAACTTCCATTGCTTTCGACTGGAACCAAAATGTTCTTCACATATAAAATTCTATGTGCAATATTACACAACAAGAGCACTATTCTACCTCAGCTGTCCTCCCTTTAAAATTTTCTCTAAAGCAAGAATAAACATATTAAAAAATGCACCAATTCCTTTCTTTCTGGCTCTCCTCCTCTTGAGGAGTTCTCAAAGCCAATTAAGACATCATTAAACAGGCAGGCCCAGCAATGGAAGGCAGAGCACCATGGAGCACCTACAGCACGACTGCAGCCGCTCGTTAGAGCAGTGGCCGTCATCCCAATTAAGGACCTTCACTCTTTAAGCTGCATGGCAACTGCAATCCTTTTGGCATTCAGGACTGTGTGACCCTGGCAGGGATGAGGGTGCTGTGATCCTGTTTGGGAGTGCAAATTAAGCTTCCTACAGTTGGGTGCAAACAGGGTTTCCATTAACTTCTTCCTTTCCCAATATTTCGTTTAACTACCTGTGTTAAAGCCAGGGGGACTTTTACTGCTAAGAACATTCATTTGCAGGCCCATCTCTTGCCCAAATACCTAAAGTAGTACAGCAATAGTTTCATGTTAATGCACATCTTGGTTAAATAAACCAGTTTTCCAGGCTGCTGGGTTTTCATTTACATTTCTGGTAGATTAGTCTGAGCTGTGGAACTGAACACCACTATACCAGGAAATGGGAAGAGGTAAATCAGTCCTTTCTTGCACAGCTTCCCACCTAAGAGCCAACTGGCTCCACCAAGTCCCAGCCACTTGAATTGCCCATGAACCTCTCTGCTTCTGGGGGCAGAACACAGACCCCCTTAGCCATGGAATACAGGCACCACCCTCAGCTAATGAGATATACTGGGGGCTCCTTCCCTGGGCTTTGAACTGGGATGTTTATCCAACCTACCTGAGGCAGTCACCAAGAGGGAAAAAAAAAAAAAGGAATGATAATAAAAGGTTGATTAATTATGTGCAATAACTGGGACAGCATATCATGAAAATTCCATTCTTGTTTACTCAGCTAATTCACTTTTTATGAGTGTTTAGGCTTTAAAGCAAAACAAAGCACTAATTACCCAATTAACGAGCAATTAAGTTACTGCAGCCTAATAGCCTGTACAGTGGCTGCCTTTATGAGTCTGATGGTGAGTTAGAGACCCATTAAACAAATTTATACACAGCTGTAGCAAACATTACATTTCCAGAGATGTTACATTACATGCTAATATTTTCACAGCCTTGAAACATCATTCACTGGTTTAGTGAATAGTTTGCCAGTTTACTCAGCCAAGCTCTGACAAAGGGAAGGTCTCACGTTGTACCAGCAGCTACAACCCAGGGATGGATGAGAAGTGGATGTCTGTATTTCAAAGCCTTCTTGAAAAATCAGGTGGCTTTTAACCAAGGTGAGTAATATTCACCTTAAAATTTTAAATTTTGCCTTAATTTAGGAAGAAATCACAGTCCAGTCATTTTCAACAAATAATTGCACTTATTTCTAAGCTGCTTTCTGCAGCAGGTGACATTGTACTGGAAGTTTTAGGTTGGCAACTGGGTTGTGAAGATGAGGACATTTTACTGTGTGGAGAGACAAGATGTTTCTGTAAACTCCTATATGACAGGTGGGATTACCCGTGACGAAGCACTGCAGCCCTAAATGATGGTGCAGTATTAGAAGCAAGCTCTCCCCTCCTGCACACTGAGCAGCCACAAAGCACAGTGGCATGAAAGCTGAGGAAGAGTTTGGTCTGAGCTCCAGTGCTCTCTTCCCTTCAATGGCTGCATCAAACCCACCATATTATATCTGTATTTCAGTCTGGTTCAATTTTCACATCAATAATGGGTGTATCTTTTAGTGCAATTTTGATTGCATGGAGAAAAAGCTCTATTTGTAAAGCAACCATTTCATCACAGTTTAAGAAAATATATTTTTTTCTGAGTGAGACTAAATGAAACTCAAAATAGATCGATCATTTCTTTTGGCCTATATGAGACAGGTTTCCATTTATCTACTAGCACACAAAAAAACCTTAGTTCACCTCCTTCACTGGTATCATCACAGTCCCACTGAATTCCACCAACTGCCCAGGTCTGGTTCCTGTACGTTCGTTGATAAATATGAGACACACCTGTGCTAACAAATGCAAAAGCATGAGGAGACCTATCTGTCCTACGGACAAACAGAGTTCTGCTCACATCCTGTCCCCAGACACTTCCCCAAGCAGAATTGCTAACAAGGCCCCATTGCCTTTGCTCTGTGCTTAGAGTTCCTTCCTGTGTAAATTCTCTGATATCTAATAAGGTGTAAGCTTAAGCTTCAACATTTTCCCCATGGGAATACTGAAGATGTGTTCTTTTCTTTTTTTTTCCCCCCACAAACACTGTTAGTTTACTGGGTTTGAGATATTTATTGTTCCATCAAATTTGATAGACCAACTCTCTGATGGGATTAAAAATATTATTAGAATGGGGAAGTGCAAACACACACACAAGGACATGTGATCTCACAGATCGTGCCTTCCTAGGAAACCAGGCTAAATGAGAACAGCAACCATCTCCTTTGGTGGTAGGTGGCTGCACAGATAAGTGTATCAAGGTAGGTTTTGTAAGGTATTTAAAACCAGCATGGCATGGAAAAAGTATGGAAAAACATCAGGAGCAACAGCACAAAGCCAGAACAACCCTCTTCTTTGTGATCATAAACAGTGTAGGAAGGTAAATGGTCAGCCAAAATGAAAAATGTGGAAAACAAGCCTGAGGGCAACAAATAAGACTCAAAGCAACTACATCTCACCTAAATAGGGACATATTTTAATCATGTCTTTATTAATGCTTTCTTAAAAACTTCATCACCCATCAGCCACTCAAACTGGCAGCCCAGCAGCATCTGGTTTTGATTGAATAATGTCTCCCAATTTATCTTTAGTCTTTCATTTTTTAATTTTAATTTTTATTAAAGAAAAGGTCTTACCTGGCCTGTTTTGTATTGTTCTCTCTGCTCTCTTTTTTTTAATCTGAAGTAATTTCAAAGAGTGAGCGTCAGATATCAAACCCAATATCCTTTTTCTCATTAGCACTTTTCCCGTGCAGACCTTCAAATGTGGTAATAATTAATGAGTCTGTGTCAGAAAATGAATAAAAGATGGCTCAGATGCTTCACTGTTCAGGGCTGACCTTTAGCTGAGCCTACTGTATTAATATATTCTTGTGTTGTCAGACTCAAAGAGCTAACTGCCTTATGAATTATTTATCAACACAAAAAGTCTTAACCAGAAACAGTGTTAACATTAATTTCTAACCCTCTGTGTCACAGCAAAGCCTGCCTGCACTGCATAATTGAATTTTAGTTTTAGACAAGCAATCAAAGCACAAGTCACTGTTGTTGTAAGTGTGGCTGCCTATGATAGCAAGAGGAACGGCTGCTCTTTTTGCACATCTGGTGCATTACAGGCAGCTCAGGTTTCTGTGAGCAATAAGCCTGACTGCAGACAAACGTGGAATGGGTTTGCAGGGATGAGGAGAGCTGTGGCTCCCTCCTCCCCAGCACACTTCTAGATGCTGAGCTGCTTTTTACCCTGCCATTGCCATTTCTGAGCAGGGCTGGTGTGGAGCTGTGCGAAGCCTTCTCCACTTTGAGCACCCTGAGGGGCTGCCTGCCACACCTGAACCACGGGGACTGAGCCTGGGAGGACTGTCCAAAGACTCTGCTGGCTCTTGGTTTTGCTTTCCTAGGTGAGAGTCCATCGATCTCCCTGCTCTCCCCCGTGTGCTCCCCAAATGCATGAGCTTCCACAGCCCCATCATTTGCAGCTGCCGTAGAAATGGGTTTCAACTGCTGTCCCCAGCCAATTCTGAGTAACTGGCAAATTGATTTACAGGTTAGGCTTAATTTGTATCACACCAACCCTACTAAGGCCCAAGATTCAAGAGCTCAGTCAGGACTTAAGGGCTGCAATCACAACTCTTCCCTGCAGGAGAGTCTTGGGAAATTATGCTTGTGCTGGACCAAGAGCAGAGATGCAACAACACAGGCGTAGGAGGGAAATGACTCTATTCCCTGGTGGAACACATCAGCCTGTGCTCACAGCTCCTGGAAAAGCAAGACCAGTCCAGTACCTTTTTTTTCAGTTCACACTCAGTGACTGAGGTTTGTTCATCCCTGAAGAAACAGTTCAGAGATTACCAACAGAGCATGAGGGCCTTATAGAAATGAGACATGGCTTTAGGCTCTAAATCCTGCAACAACTCAGCCAAAGAGCAGCTTTGGTAGCTTTCTCCCTCTGTTCTCTGAGTCAGCAAGAGCAAAAAGAGAATTAAATCCCTTTGGCTCGTTCCCATCTTGGTAAAGAATGAAGTGGGAACTCCTGAGTCCTACAAGATCTCTTCTCTTACTTTTCCTGGGAGCTTAAACCCAGAGGCTGAATGAGAACCAAGAAAGGCCAGCACAGAGAGAAGCTGCTGCTGATGGACCTCCATAGGAACTCAGGTCTCAACAGGGATGATGGAGAAGCACCAAGAGCTCAGACAAGTGACTGTGCAGCTGAGGAGAGGAAAACAGACACCCAGTGAAGCACAAATGATGCAGCTCCTTCAAGGGAGAGTAACCCCACCCAAAGAGGAAAAGGAAAGCAGTCCAGTCATTCAGCTGTGCATCCCCTTGGTGCCTGACACAGGGAAGGACTCTGACTATGTTTGCAAAACCTGTTGTGGCCTCACACTGAACCCAGCTCCTGCTGGGAATGCTGGGATCCAGAACAAAACCCCTGAACTACAGGTACACTGACTCTGAGGAAAAAAAGCTGTTTTTACAAAGCTACCAACAGGATCTGGATGCTTAGTTCAAATTAATGGAAACCGGGTGCCTTAATCCCTGAGAGCTTTGTGAAATTTTAATAAAGATCTCCACTGTCTCCAAAGTGAGGAATGAGCACTACCCCTTACCTAATGACTGACTTGGTAATCAAAGGTTTGCTCTTCCCAGGAGCTGTGTGCATCATGCCTTTGCAACAAGAAAGCAGACGAGTGTTTTAATCTGAGCTGAAAAGTGCTGAGCTTTGCGGGTGTTAGGCTGTGTGATTCTGGGTTTTCCATCCAAGATTGCCAGCCAAGTTTCAATGGAAAACAAGACACGACATTTTTCAACACTCTGCTAACTCTTCTTAAGACTAATCTTTTATAGGCGCTGGGATCTTCAGAGCAGATTATTTTCTGTAGTTGTTTTTATTTTTACTCTGGAGCCTATGATGGAATAAATCAGTCTTTGCCAAACCAGATACTTTTCTTTGGCAGACATTTGCATATTAAATCTAAAATTGTTTGCCATGACACAGTGAAAAGCAATTCTTGAAAGCCACTTCACATCCTTCCTGCAAGATCTCACTAGCACCTCTGTAAGTAACACCAACCTGTTTTTTTGGAGGCCTGATAACCTGGCACATTCAGCTGTTCCTTGTGCTCTTAGTGCTCCAAGCAAAATCGATGATCAAAGGTCTGGAAGACACGCACTCCTGCAGTAAATCCCCAAGACAGCTCAGGTCTCCCTTCAATTTGGTATTTATTAGCTTTTTCCCCAAATACAGCACAAGATGGTGACGACTAATTCCCATCTGTACACGCCTGCTCCCAAGCTATGGAAAATGACTCTGCAGGCCAACTGGAAGCTGAATAGTTTATCCATGAGCCAAACAAGTGAGATTTAAGGATGAGTGATACGCTGGGATTGACTCTTTGCCCCACCAAAGGCTCTGGGAGGGTACATCCTCTGCAGCACATCACAACGCTGGCAAACAGATGGAAATAGCCCCTTGCTTTATGGCTATTGCACCAGCACGGTGACCTGCTCCGGATCCTGCTGCTTCCCATGTCCCAAACTCTCTCTGTTGGTTGTATAAAATATGTTACAATTGGGGATATATATATTTTTTTAATCTTCCACTTCAATATACCAGACTAAGCTAGTAAAAAAATGAGACGGTCATGCTCTTTTAAAATAACAAAACACCCACCCTGGCAGTTATGACATAACCCGGCAGATTTTTCTTGTTACTTTGCTGTTTTAAGTGCCTCACTCAATGTGAATCCAATTACCAAGGCCTTTGTTTTCCCTAACAAAGGGACTGTGTTTCGGGGCTCCGACTCATCTGGCTTTAATCATCTCTCGTGAGGGGAGCTCGCTAACAACCACCTTGGGATACCTTTTATGACAGATTTGGGAAGGTGCATGAAAGAGGGGGTGGTTGGAAGAAAAAGGAGATGAGGTAGATCCCCTGCTCCCTTTTTTTTTGTTGGTTTTTTTTGACAAGTGCATAGGCTTTCCACAGAGCTCCAGTAAACTCGAGCATGACATACCCCCGGCCACGGATGGAAGTGATTTTAGAGCGGCTATTTTTTTGGACTGAACTGTGGTTTATTTTAGAAGTCTCCAA
This sequence comes from Geospiza fortis, assembly GCF_000277835.1. NCBI lineage: Eukaryota > Metazoa > Chordata > Aves > Passeriformes > Thraupidae > Geospiza > Geospiza fortis. The sequence continues at coordinate 2,275,861 of NW_005054330.1, read as the reverse complement.
AGTATTCTGAAAGAAGGAAGGAAGGGAAAAAGCCCAGCTCTGGATCTTCCCTGGCCCATGTGGCTGAAAACTACCCATTTTACTACTACGCAGGCCTGTGCCAGTTGGCCAGTCTGGACAGACATGTTTTCTTTTCCCTTTTAGGCTTATTCTATAACAGATTTTTCCTCATAAAAGTTACAACTGGTCCAGCTCCTCTCAAGTTTGAAAAGCAAAACTTTTGAAATCCATAGGACTCAATTAATGTGGCTGAGCACCAGAGATCCTTCATGCGACACAAGGAACAAAACTCTGCTGTGGTAGAAAATGGGAATTTCATTCTCTCCCCCTTCATTGCAGGAGGCAATCAGGGTTGCTCAAGTCACGCTTTAGAAGTAATCATTTCAATACCAGACTAGTAAACAAAGTCTTATTCCATCCTGAAATGTTGTATTTAAAAGGGAAAACCCTTCCCCAAAGCAATCTTTCCCTGCTAATTGCAGTGTAAAAGACCATCAAACATACTGTAAGTATTATTTTCTCAATGTTGCATGGAAAATTTACGGTGCACTTTCCATTGTATTCAATAACCAGCGCAAGGACTAGTGTTAAGCCTAGAAAAGCTTGTTTTAATCACATATTAATATCCGTTGTTTTGCTTTTATTGAGTTTAACAATTTTTTTTGCAGGGCCGTGAGCTGGCTACAGCAATTCCCAAATACCTGATAGGGAAAAGTACTTAAGGTTTCTGGGTCAATCCTTTTTCACTGCATGTGACAAGGACAGGAATCTGCCAATTATCCCTTCTCTCAACATTTTGGTAACCCCAGTAAATGGTCACACAAAGTCTTCTGAAGGCTGGCCTATTGTCTCAAAGGCTCCTGGCTGTTGCAGCACTCGCTCTTGTTGTCCCCCTTGTGTACTGGAGGAAAAAAGAAATCCCCAGCTGCAATGGTGAAAACCTCATTAAAAAAAAAAAAAAGCGAGTACAGTAGAGAACTATCCAACTTTGATGAGAATCCCAAATATTTCCTGAAGGCCCACAAAATTAGAAGAATGAGGCAAGCAGTGAGAAGTAGCAGACTCCGGGCTCTACCACCCAGCTTTGGTTTTTGACCAGATAACCTGGGATTTTTGGGAAGAACTTCACCCTGCAGTATTCACAGCATCCCAGCTCTGGACAGGACCATCTAGTGCCTCCTTTCTCTTTGGAGGATCATCAACTCTCCTGTGCTCTTTGCTGGAAGGATGGTGACCTACCCCAGCACCTCTGCTTTTTCCAAAACCTTTGGAAAGCCTTTCATGCACTCAGTTGGCCTCTGCCTTTGAGAAATCATTTTAGATTAATACAACCATTCCAAAAACACAGGGGAGAATTTCTGCTCTGGGACAGCCTAAGCACAATTTATTTTTTTTGGGTTGGAAAACACCACACAGACCTGTACCAGGCACAGCACTGCACTGACAACCCCACACAAATCACAAGAGCTACTGTGTTAGGCTAATGTGGGCAATGACCCAGGCAACATGATTTACCAGTACAGTAACTATCATACATTTCATGGTGATTTACTAAGTCCTTACATGAGTGCTGGAACTACAACTTACACTGGATGATGCAGAACTCAAATGAGAATTGTTTTGGTCTACTCAGAGTGCAGGGGCATCCCCAGGGCAGGTCTCCAGCTGAAGCCCCTCCACTCCAGACCCTTCCTCCTACTGATCCCAAGTGTCCACAGTGTGTTAAACACAGGACCATACAAAGGCAACTGAGTGAATCACAGACAAAAAATTAGTGGGTTCCTCCCAGAGGAAAAGGTTTACCTAATTATGAGCTTTCCCATCCAGCTTAAAAAGTCTGCTGAAATGAGATTGCTTGGCCAGACTTGCAGAAATGCAAAGGGATCTTCAAAATCAGCTCTGAAGGTTCAGTAGCTGAGAAACATTCAGTGACCATGAGCTGATGGATGCAGTTGCAGGTTTCCTGATGCTTCACCCAAGACTTCAGGAGACCACACTGCTTGCCACTGCTTATTATTATTATTATTATTTACTATTACACAAACTAATCTGCTAAGCCTCAGTGGATTACCTTTCATTTTAAGAATTTTAGCTTCTCTCCTTGAGAAATGTATCGGCAGGGGTAAAAAAAATCCAGCATTGCTCCACAGTAACAACAAAACCCTGGGATACCAAGCATTTACCAAAGATTTTGATTAAAGTTCCTACACCTCCATCTCTTGGTTCTGCCCTAACCCCCTGTGCTTGTAAATAGTTGACATCAGCTGGACAGTGGAACCATCTGGGCACAAGGTAGTTATGCCTTGGTTTTGTGGGTATTTTACTATGCAGAAAGATCAATGCAGTTTCCCCATAAAACACTAATCATTCCAACCCTCACTATGAATAATTAAGAGCATTAATCACTTTTCAGGCAAATATTTCCATACAGTTTATTAATATATGCCAATCAGATCAGAAAGACTCAAGGTCAGTAATAACTGAGATTCTAAGCCCTACTAAAAGCAGCTTTTTAAGACATACTGTGGTTCCAGATGTTTTGCACAGCTATTTATTTAGCTTGTAAACAAGCCACCAAAAACATTCCACATAATGACGGGAGAACCGCAATTACATTGTTGTGGGGATTTACAAAGAGCTCAGCATACTTTTGTGATTTAGAGAAGAGAAATCTCTCATTCTTTCTGAGAGCTGATTTCCAGATTTATGTCTGTGCTGTGAAGTGCCCTGGGAATCATTAAAATGGTGACAAAGAAAAGTGATTTTCTTTATTAAAAGAGGAATGAAGGAGGGGAGGGTGAAAGAAGAGAAGCCTCCCTGCTCTCCCCCACAACAGATTACTTTCCTCCTTGTCACGAAATTTATGTGGACTCAAATGACCATGAAGTAGCACTGATACTCTTTTGCTTCAATTTTTATGCATATTTATTAACAACAAACCGCTAGAACAGCTGCAGTCCAGTCTATCCTATGACAAACTCCATCCTCTGCCTTACCAGGCTCTGCTCAAGGAATGGCACCAGCAGTGTCCCCACCCCACAGCCTCTTGCCCACATGGTACCTTTGTGGTGCTGGTGCTAAAAACTGGAGAAGTGGCACAGAATTGACTGCACACCATGGGAGGCTCTTGCTCCCTTGCTGCCATGTGGCCATATCCATGCTGGGGGTGACCTCAGCTGCTCCTTGCTCAAACCCCACCCAAGCTGGCCTTGGACACTTCCAGGAATGAGGCAGCTGCCCTGGGCAACCTGTTCCAGTCCTCAGCACCCTCAGAGGGAAGGGTTTCTTCTGAGTATCAGAAAATGCTTCAGAGAGCAGAGCCCAGCTGCCCTGGGGTCAGTGGCACTGCCAGGGTTTGTGGATAACACAAATCTCCTGCTGGGACACACTGTGCTGTCACCCAGAGCATTTCATGTCAAGTGTTCAACAGGCATCAGGCAGCTACAGTTTTTAACTGATTCTGATTTGAGCTGCCCAGTGAAAATGGAAATTTCTCCATGCCACTAGCAGTTCCCTGAGCTGCAAAGACCTCATGATCACCTTATCTCATTTTGTCATTTGTAATACAAGCTAATTGCTCCAAGCCAAACTGAGTTCGGCCTTCATCTCCAGGTGCTCTCTTTGGTCCTTCAAAGGGTCACTTCAGTTCAATGTTCAAACCTTGTTCTACTTCAACAGCACAAAAAATAAAACCAGATATTCCTCTATAGAAAAAAGACCAAAGAATGAAATCAGCATTTTCAGCACTTCATAGATTTGCTGCTTTCATTCAAATCCAGCCCAATGGCTGTGACTCCAGCCCCCAGCTCTGGGAAATGCTCCTGTTTGTGCTCCCAGTCACACGTGGGGATGCCACACAGCTCACCTTTGTGCCCTGACCCTGCCTGCCACTGCCAGCAAGGGGGGACAGCCCATCCTCAAACCCTGCCCCGGGGTCAGGATCTAAAGGCAGCCACCTCCAAAAGCAAACACTTCTAAATCCTGCTTACAAGGACACAAAGGTGCCTTTTTGAGTCTAATTTTTTGAGCTATTTCAGTAAAACAGTTTTGTTACTCCTGGCTATGTGGTGATAGCTGAAGGTGAAGATTTTAATCTTGACAAAGGTGCAGAGCCCCAGGGCAGGAGAACTGCTGAGCTGCAGGTGACCTGTCCCAGGGCTGGGGCTGACCTGTGCCTGGCACCCTGTCCCTGTGTCTCACTGTCCCCAGCCAGCACTCACTGCACAGGTAAATCCTGAGCCTGCTGTGCCAAATTAATGGAGAAGTGACATCCTCACCATAATTCCTAGGGAGAGAGCGATGAGAGGCCTTAAACGTGATTGCTTTCCATCTGTATATGTGCTTAAAGACTGTAAAATAAATTAATGGGGAAATCTAAAACATAATGATAAGGATTCCCCACTGAACAGGTGTTTTTTCCATCCATGAAATTACAAGTTGCCAGGAAAAGACATGGGCCCAGCTCAGCTTTATTTCAATCTCAGCTCCTTCTGTTAAAATAATAACAGGCTTTATGTTCCTGAAGCTGTAATTAAACAAGTACTTTGCAAGGAAGACCTACAGCTTGTTGTACTGGAAATAAAAGGGAAGCCACAGTAAACTGCTCAGATTGGTCATTCCCACTTCTTCTCCCTGCTTCCTGATGTGACTTCCTAGACCAAGATCTCATTTCATGCTGCTGGGTTTATTGGTTTGCCATCATATTGTTCCCCACTCTCCTTTTTTAAATGGAAAAAATGCAATCATTGAAGTACATTTAAAATCTAGCCAGAACACACAAACTAGAAATAAAGTAGGTCCTCCAAGAGCTGCACAGACAGTCTCTGCCTCCAGTATCTGACAGGGACACCCAAACAACTTGTGCACAGCGCTGAGCATCCTTCCAGTCACTCAGAGTGTAAATGCTGAATTCTGCTCTCAAACATGTAACATAATGTATGGTGTGAAAAAAGAGAAAACCCACGAGTGCTGTCGCTGCATATTTATGATATAAAATAAGAATTAGCATATGGGAGAGCTCTGAAGGGAAAACAGAGCACAATTTTCTTCAAATTTAGGACAATTGGATCAGTCTTAGAATCCAAGACTTCCAAGGGAAACATGCATTTTTACTAAGTCAGAAGTCAATTAACCTGTCTGTAAACCCCTTAAATGAAAGATTCCCCCTTCACCATGCATGACAGGAAAATAATAACATAAGGCAAGATGCAGTTTAACTTATGATTTTTAGCTTTAAAATATAATTTGGGAAAGAAGATAAGGCAGATTTTCTGACTCCTCTGCCCATCCACTTTTCTAAGGAAACATATTTATGAAGCAACAATGAAACAGAGAGAACAGAGACTATAAAGTGATGATAATTACTAATAAGCAGCTACAGTGAAATCTTTACTTGCATGCTGAGTGCAGAGCTGCATATCACCAAATTAAACATATTTATGACTGGAGCTCTCTACTAATATGTGCAGCTGACCTACAAACATCTTGCTCAACAGAGACTCTAATTATTAAGGTTTACATGATTTAGCAATACGATTGAAATGCAGAACAATTTAACATTGTGAGAAGAAAGTGGCAGAGAGTTCCTGAAATACTGGGAGCCCATGGCTGTGAAGGGCAGAGGTGATTCCACCAGCCTAGACCCCTAGGAAGGCCTGACCCCACCCCAGCTGGGTTCAAAGTCTTGTGTGGGAATGTTCTGCAGCCCTTTCTGCCAATATCCCAGGAATAAAACCAGAAACCCCTGAATCCTAGAGCATGGACTGCTGCAGCATGAGCACAGCCAAGGCTCTGCAGGCAGGGATGCAAAGCAGCACATCCACTGCAGACTCCAGCTAAGGAAGAACCATCACCCAAACCAAAACCCAGGACTGGTCAAGCCAAATTCCACATCTGCTGTGTGCAGGTTTTCTCCACCACTGGACAAAAGGCAGAGGGTAAGCCCTTGAGCTGGACAACGTGCAGTCCTACAGGGCACATAAATGTACAGACTTCAGTGAAACACTGATGAAATGAGCCCTGCCTGCTTGCTGCAACTCTGCCATTTCAGAAAACCACTGGAAGTTTCAAAAATATTCTCTCCTGGTGCTTCCTTAAAGACCCACAGCACGAGGAATTTCCCCCCCTCTGACTGTATCTTAATTGTTGTCCAAATTGTTTCCTAACAGATATCTACATGCAAATGTAATGTTTTGGTTTTATCTTTCAGCTCCAAGATAAGGCTTCAAATTAAAATGGAAGGGTTGTGTTCCAGACTTCAAGAAGTGAGGTATAAATAACGTGGAGGTAATTAGCAGCGTGCTGATAGGTGCCGGCACCACAAAGACAAGCCTGCTGCATCCTGTGCCTGGTGAGAGCTCCTGGGCTGCCCACAGCACCCTGCTCCCGAGCAGCCCTGCAGAGAGGAGCACTGATATGGGCTATTTGTGAGGGCCACGACAGGGGAGATGGAAACAAAGGTCCCTCAGGCTGATAAATGCTCAGCATCGTGGAGGAAAACGCATCAGAGGCCAACAGTGAATTTATCAAAGGCCCCTGCAAGCTTTGCCCACTTGGAAAGGCAGGGCAGGCCCTTGCCAGATGGGAGGAGAGGAGGAGAGCTACTCCAACTCTGTAATTTAATGTTGTCTTTTTCAATAAAAGTTAAAGATACTTGGAAGCTCAGGGTACATAAATGTTGGAATTTATAGCTGTCTCAGAGACAGCTGCATGATATACAGTTCAACGGGAAGGCCACCACAATTAGGCTTCCAGGATTATTTTATTGGAGGAAGGGGGTGATAGGCACTGTTTAGAAAGTGGGAAGTAACAGAGAACAAAGTCTGTGTTTAGAATCATTTTACAAGCCTACGCAAGGATAAGGTGCACAAACAGGCAGCTCCTCGGAGCAGGGAGAGTCCCTTGGACAGCAGGGAGAGCCCCTTGGACAAGGGAGGGAAAGCAAGGCAGCATTTGCTGTTCTAAAAACACAGTTTTCTGCTGCAGGATTATCACTCTTTTCTTGAGCTGTCCATCAGAAAGACCTGCACTGCCAAACTCCCTTGGGAGGGTCAGACACAACACAGCCACGTTCTTTCTCTGCTGCCTGCAGAGGGAACACAATGTGCTGCAAGGAATTTAGGAATCTCCAGGCCATAAGAGCACAATGTACAATGAAAAGCATGTGGGTCACATAAAATAATTAATTGCTAGAAAGTTGCCCTTGTAAAACTCACCCCCCCCTTCCCCTCCCCTACAAAAAGCACTTTGCAAATACTGTGAGGATGTGCACAGGAGGTAGGAGGCACAGATGGTGAGTACCCTGCCTGAGGTCACACTGGGAAGATTTTATAGTGTTTGCAACTGGGGAAACACAGAAGTGAACGTCAAGATAAAGACTGTGTATGCAGGACAGGGTGTTTGACGAGTTTGCATGTTTAACTTTACTTTATTGATTTTCATAATTCCATTAAATTAAATTTATATTCCTTTATGTATCTAGCTATACAACTTTAAGTACATTATAATGGAGTGCTACCTGCATCAGGTTCTGTGCTCCAGTACAGATCCCACACAAGCAATAAGGGGAGGAAGAAGCTATCATGGCCAGGGAGGAGTGTGGTTGAAAGGCTTTTTTTTTTCTTCTTTTTTTTTTTGGAAAATAGCTATTTCAGCATGCATAACAAGTACTTTCTGTGTCACTTAACACTAAACCACTTCCCTGTCCATGCTAGGACAATTATTCTGTTTTTATGAAGAGCTGAGTCCTTACAGATTGAGGCCAAGTTGAGAGAGCTTTGAAGAATGTGGCACACGTTCTGCCTGGTGTTTGTGTGAAATACCTAATGCCTTTTGAGAACACAGGACCACCTAGCAAGGGAAAAACATGAGCTTCCACATGATAAATTAAGCTGCATTTGCTTCTCCATTTTTTTTTTCAGTAAGACTAGAGGTGCTTGAACACAATAAACTCATCCCATTT